>NC_136509.1:46077398-46227398 GCF_053919585.1 Euprymna scolopes
GGTCACTTTTAATGCATCCAAAACCAAGCTTCTATCTTTACATCATCAACGCTCTGATCCCCATCTGGCATCAATTAAAATGGATACCTCTCGTCTTGGGGAGGCTCCATGTTTTGACAAGCTTCTGGGTTTGGCCTTTACTCCGGATCTGAAATAGAACACGTACATCAGGTCTGTTGCCAAGGACGCTGGGGAAATGGTGGGATCCTTCTACCGCTCCAGAAGATATCTCACTACTGGTGCAATTCTCTATCTGTATAAAAGCCAAGTACGTCCAAGGATGGAGTATTGCTGACACATCTGGACAGGAGCTGCTAAAAACAGCCTATCCTGCCTTGACAGAGTACAAAATAGACTTCGTAGCTTAGTGGAGGATGCCCTTTTCTCTTCCCTGCAACCTCTCTCCCACAGAAGAGACGTTCCGACCCTGTCTTTGTTTTATCGTTATTTCCATGGCAAGTGCTCATCTGGGCTCCAATCTCTGGTCCCCCCTCGCCAATCTTTTACGAGAAACACCCGTCTGGCTGAAACTACTATCAATAATTTTCCCCACTCTATCTATATAATTATAAAACACAAATGACCTTGTAACGGATGTTGTAATCCAACATCCGTTTTACGACTTCCGGTTGCGTATGCGTTGATTTTTTTCGCATTTAAATTACCCAAATAAACAATTGGTTATACTTCCTGTATTTTTTTACATCGTTCATTTCCGTATTACGTTTAAGTTATTTTAACCCAATTTTCTTACAAATAAATCTACTTTAATCCGTTGACAACCATAAGAGCATTTTACAACGGCGATTTAACCACCGCCTTCCCTTTTTTAATTTATTCTCCATTTTTAATACACCTTTCTTAAAAAACATTCACACATTTTCTTCTACACTACCAACATAAATAAATAACCCCGAAAATATGTTTTTTTTAAATTGTATTACAAATAAATAATCAACACGACAATAAAACGTATTGTTTTACTGTGTACGTTTTCAGCGTCCCAATTGTTTTTTTTTTTCGCGTTTAAATTAAAAGATATATCAAAATTTGAATTTAACTTTAAATATTATGGTATCTGTTCAGTGCACATTTACCTATAAGTATGGCAAACCACTTATAATTCAATGGGTGTAAGTTTTCTTTTCAAAAATAAACACTTATAAACAGAACTACTCATAGAAATCTATCTATCTTTTTTTATATTTTAATATACTTTACAAAAAATGTTTCTGTTATGTCACAAAAAACTATTTTCTTTGCGCCACAAGTGTCACGCTCATACATTAATTCCATAGCTAATATAACATAGTCTAGTATTTTATTAAATAGCAGGAGGAAAAACGAGTGAATTTCTTTCTTTTTTTATCTATTTTATAGTTGAAATATTTCTCATATATTTCAGACCGTAGCAGGTCCATCTTCATGCTCACGGGAGGAGTTCGTTTCCACCTCGTTCTTTTATTATTATTATTATTATTATTATTATTATTATTATTATTATTATTATTATTAAAAACAACAACAACAGCAACAGCAACAGCAACAGCAACAACAACAACAACAACACGCCTTGGACTTACCAACACAAGGATTTTACTTGCAGGGAAAAAATCAGGCAATAGAACACTTTCGCTCTCTGAGAATGGACCTGTTACAGTCGAAAATATACTAGAAATTTTTCAATTTAAAAAATAAACAGAAAAAAGAAAGAAATGGAATTGTATTGTTCTTCCTTTTTTATGTTGCAATTTTTAACTTTTAAAATCAGATGAATATATTTCGGCTCAAACAAACATTTATTGATCGAAATAAGTACCATCAGAATCAACACATTTTTGCCAATGCAAAACAAGTGTATTCATGCTGTAAGATAAAAAAAATCTTGCGTTCTGATAGGGATAAAGACGCTGAAGGCGTTTTTGATATCAGGTTTTTGGAGCATTTCTCATGCAGAAAGATATTGAGATGCTTGAAAAAATGGTAGTCGGTAGGTGAAAGGTCTGAAGAATATGGCGGATGAGGCAGAGTTCCGTAGCCCATTTCGTTCAGCACGATCATTTAGCAACATACAGTCGGGTATTGTCGTGGAGAAAAATTAGGCCTTTTCTGTTGACTAATGCTGAGTGTTGCTGGTGAAGTTTCTGATGGATTTCATCCATTTGTTGACCGTTGATTGTACTTCGCCGCCGTAATTGTTTCGCCTGCATTAAAAAACAACTGTAATGGATGACCTTCTTTTGATGCAACACTGGCTTCGGGAAGTATCGTGGAGCTGAGCGTAACCGGTTGCCGTAAAGAACCTACTTTTCATCACAAGTCAAAACCCAGTCGAGAAACGGGTTGTTCTTGTTGCGTAACAGAAAGAGAAGATGAGACTTCATAACGGTGTTTCCTTTAATTCGTGAGACGCCCTTTAATCCATTTTTTTGCCTTTCCAATCTCTGTAGTTGTTGGAAATTGTCGTATACGTTACATCTAATTCAGAAGCAAGTGCTTGAACAGTTGTGAGTGGATTGGCTTCGACTAAGGCTCCTAATTGATAGTTGTTAACACCCGATGGCAGACCACTACGCTCATCATTTTCAAGACTCTCGTCGCCGCCACGAAATTTCTTAAACCAGCATTGTGCTTTGCATTCAGTAGTGGTTCCTGGGCCAAACGCTCTGTTGATATCGCGAGCTGTTTCAGCAGCTTTCGGCTTAGCCTGTAAATAAGAAAATTGTGCTTTGATCCATCTGGTATTCAACGTTCTGAAAAGAAGACAGTAATTTTAAAACGATTGTAATTTAAACGATTAGATAGGCCGAAAAAACCCTTTAAAATATTATGGAAAGTAAAAATATTATGACGGAAACTTATTTGAAAATATAACGTTTGAAATAAAAATTAAAAATTCTGTAAGAACTTTATTCTGAACCAAATATATATATATATACATATATATATACATATATATATATACTTATATATGCATACATATATATATACATATATATATACATATATATATATGTACATATATATATGTAAATATATATGTATATATATATGTAAATATATATATATATATATATATATATATACATGTACACACACATATATATATACATATATATATATACATGTATACACACACACACACATATATATATATATATATATATATATATATATATATATATATATATATATAACGAGGGTAGTTAGAAGAAGAGAGCAAATTCAATTCTATAAGAGGAGACTTATCGGGATAATATAAAGCTCAATAAATTTCAATGGCGTTTATATAGGAGACAATACGAGTGGAAATTGAATTCACAAACACTATATATTGGAAAATATAGAATGAGTCATTTATTTGATAAGGATATACATACATTTAGTTGGGGAATAAAGGGGACTCTTTATACCAAGGTATTTCGAAGCCTAATGCTACTCATCAGAAGAGTAGAGAAGGTGCTAGGTAACATAATGGGAATGTGACGTCTTACGAGGGAATCATCAGGAACGAAATAAATAAATAAAATTATTAATGTTGTTAAGGGGCAACTATATTGAATTCTAAGATAAAGGAGGAGCGTACTATATAAAGTGTAGTGTAAAAAGGAGTATAGGGTTTCTATCATAGTTTTGAATAATGTAAGTAGTTTATGTGTTTAAGATTTAGGGGGAGGTATAGGTGTAGTTGGGTTGTGCTGACTATTTTATCCGTATGTAAGATTATAGTGTCTATGCAGGGGATTTATGTTAAACGTCTTTATCACCAGCGGTAACCGAGAGAACAACAGTACTTAGAGACGGTGTATGTTTTCAGGTGTAATATTATGATGAAGAATTAAAGCAATGGTGTATATATTAAGCAGGATTAATCAAAGTAACTTATATCACAAGATTACTTATAATGGGAATATTGCTGTATTGCGATGTTATAAGATTAATGTCAGTTAAATTGTGGATTACATGGGGAGTGCACTAGGGTTTTAATTTAGTAGGGTGGGGGAACGTCCACCCTTCTACTTCGGACAAACATTCAGTGTAATTATGCATTTATTTCAAAAGAAAATTTTGATTATTGCACTGAGTAATTTATTTTATAAAGAAATAAGACATTTTTCGGCGTGTGTGTTTGTGTGTGTGTGTGTGTGTGTGTGTGTGTGTGTGTGTGTGTGTGTGTGTGTGTGTGTGTGTGTGTGTGTCCAGCTAGAAAGGAAATGGCTGGGCGAAGGAGAAATATCAGCGTTATCATGTTACCATAGGTAGAGAGAGGAAAAAGGGAGAAAGATAGAAAAACAAATAGAGAGAGATACAGATGAGTTTTAATAGAAATGTTGAACTTTCTTCCCGAGCAAGGTCAACTAGCCTTGCTAGTTTTTTTTTTTCTTTTTTTACATAAGAATGCCAACGCTAAAGCGACGATATGTAACATGTTGCTTTTGCTGCGGTGGGTGTGGTTGAACTTCATATATGTTCATATGTTCGCATCTACGCTTCTTATTCAATCGCACCAGACGTTAACATTCATGCCCATTCAATTATATATATATATATATATGTGTGTGTGTGTGTGTGTGTGTGTGTGTGTGTGTGTGTGTGTGTGTGTGTGTTTGTGTGTGTGTGTGTGTGTGCATATATATATATATATGTGTGTGTGTGCATATATATATATGTGTGTGTGTGCATATATATATGTGTGTATATATGTATGTGTATATATATGTGTGTATATATATGTATGTGTATGTATATATATATATATATATATATATATATATATATTCATTCCTTCAGGTTATTCATGGACACACCTACATCCATATTATTTATGCGTCAACAGTTGATTTAAAAGACTTTTTATGAAGTGCCGGGAACGTATAAAATTATTCATGCTATATCTCTTTCAACAGTTCATATTTGAACGATAGAAAAAGAGTTAGTGATATAAACCTTGATAAATCAATGTTGCAAACATTGTTGCGAGCGGTATTAAAATTAAGGGGAGATAATCTCAGCACAAGTTAGAAATTTCCAATACCAGCATAACTCTGCATTTCCGGCTATGTTGGCTTGCTGGATTAATTGTGTTGTCGGACTAGTAACAAATTGATCTGATATTCTTATCGAGATCGAGGACAGATGTTCTTGAACTTTTGTTAAAACTAATCCTTCTAGATTAAAACTATATGAAAATAACATTATAACCAAATGTTCCGCCATTATAGCGTTCCGTTTCCAGTCAAAAGAACAATATATTCCATTATATTAATTACTAGCAATCGGTGCCCGGCGTTGCCCAGGTGTTTTGAAGTGTATGCTGAGGAAAAAAAAAGGTCAATTTTTTTAAACTTTGACCCCTATTATGACCTCTTAACATTTATTGTTTAGGGATCAAGTAAAGTTAATAAGTTAGATCCATGTCCAAGGAATCTATATATAAAATATCACGTGTTCAGACCTTAAATTGTAGGAGGAGTTTGGTAGAGTTCTCAAAGGTCTAATTGTTGAATATTGACCACTTAATCGCCAAATTTCTGTCGAAAACCTATCACATCGATTTTCTCAAATCTCAGTGCCCTGTATATCAAATTTCGAATCTGTAGGCTTAAAATTGACAGAGTTTTAGCGTAGGGAAATGAACACAGACGCACAGACACACACAGACACTATCACTTATACATATATATAAACATAAACATCATATATATAAGGATAATAGTACGCCATATATATAACAAAAGACCATTATTTACTGAAGTGAAAGGAAAACCCGGGGGAACTTTACCCAAAAATAAATCTATATTTTTTTGTGTGTATTGATAGTCTGGTACTTATACAGTTTAGTGACGACATTAAAAAATGGAAATATTGAAAAAAAAATTTTATTGTACGTAACTGTTATAGACTGAAGTTCTCCGAAAAAAATTTCACTTCATTTGATCAAGTAGTTTTTTTTTTTACAGCGAAAAACAATGATTTATCACGGCTACGTCAATGTGTTATTATCCAATGAACGGTATATACGTTCAGAAACTACAGTTAAGATATCTGCTGTTGAACGGGCTTGCCTGAATCCATATTGTTTGTCAGTCAGGAGTTTAGCAGCTGTTAGGTGCTGGACTAGGGCTTGATTAACTAAGGACTCAACTATTTTGGCGAAAAGCGGGATGAGGCTAATGGGGCGATGATTTAGTGGGTCAGTTCTTTCACCAGAATTCTTGAAGACTGGTACCACAGAGGCGGTTTTCCAGCAGTCGGGAAAACAAGATTCGTTAAGGCATTTATTGTAAAGTTTGGACAGAACTGGAGCAACCTCGGCAGAGCATTTTTTTAATAGCACAGCCGGGATGAGATCTGGTCCACTTTTTCTTTTGTTTTTTTTTTTTTTTTTTTCAAGTCGGTTTCTATTTAACTCATAGTTGGGACCCTAACAGGTACTACCAGTCCGGGTCAGAGTGGACCTGGGAGCAATGACAATTAAAGGGTGGCTTCACACCCCCAAAGCCCGCAAGCTGAGGCCTCACCACTGGATATAGTTTAAGGTCATATCAAGACCACCGACTTGATAATTCATACATGTCAAAAATGTCTTTTTCCCTTACTGATAATCCGTGTTTGTAATCGTATAGTTAATGTTAAAAGTTTCAATATTTGTTATTAATTAACAATTATTGTGTTTCAGATATCAATATGACAATCCATATATCAATCAATATCAATCAATATATCAATGAATATATGAATATATCAATCGTCTTTGGGTAGCTTTAGGCTTTGACAAGCTTCATAGAATGACCTTCACTCCTGATCTGAAATGGAACACATACATCAAATATGTTGCCAATATCAACCAAATGGTTGGATCACACTACCGCTCCAGTAGATATATCATTACCGATGCAATCCCTTATCAATATAAGAGCCAAGTATGCCTTTAAACGGACTTCTGTTGTCACATCTGAGCAGGAGTTGCTCGGTGCACCCTATCCAGTCTTGATAGAGATCAAAACCGGCTTCGAAACATAATAGATGGCGTCCCTTTTCACTTCCCTGCAGCCTCTTTTCCATAGAATAGACTTTGCTAGCCTATCTCGGCTCTATCGTTATTTTCATGGCAAGTGCACGACTGTACTCCAATCTTCTCCCTTGCCAAACATTTTTAAAAAAATATTCGACCAGCTACAATCACGATAAGCAATTCCCCCAACTCTCTATCTGTGCGTAAATCTAAATGCAGATTCACTGAAAAAAGCTTCTTTCCTAAAGAACTGTCCGCCTATGGTACACTGTCTTGTTGACCTGCTTCCCGGTTGAAAACAATATGATAGCCCCCCCAAGTCCTATGTAAACAAGTTCTTGTTGGACCGTGCCCATAAACAATCAAATTCTACCGAATTTAAACCATCAACGATTACTACAATACCACTTTAAACGCATTAACACTTATCCTCGAATTGCCTTCAGGCTTTGATAATTGGTGACACCCAAGTAAAAAAATATCAATCAGTATAACAGTCAATATTTAATAATATAACAATTAATAAACCAATCAATATAAAAATCAATATATCAATCAATATATAAATATATCAATCAATATATCTATCAATATATCAATATATCAATCCATATATCAATCAATTTATAAATATATCAATCAATTTATAAATATATCAATTAATATATAAATATATCAATCACTTTATAGATATATTAATCAATATATCATCGATATATAAATATATATTACTCAACACATTAGTCTATCAATCAATATAGCTCTCTATATTTTAATATATCAATTAATCTATTCTGTATCAATATTTAAAGCTAAATAATCATTAGATTTTTCAGAGTTTCATTGAAGCCATATTGTAGGTCATTCTGAAGATGGACTTAATCAACGTCGAATCGCAGCAAATCTCGAAATTACACTTTCTGCTATTAATAGAGTCCAATTCATCATCGAAGAAACATAATTCATATTTTCTTAACATTTAAGCAAAAACAAGAAAAAAACTAAAGCGGCTGACTGCAGTCGATGTCTAACTGATAGTTCACTTTTTCTTGGTTACTACATCAAGATTTAAAAGAATAGAAAGCGATTCTTAAGTTCACTTTCGGCAGCCTCGTAATTTTCGCTTTCCTTATTTTTTCCTTTAGTTCGCACATTCCACGGGCGATGTTTCTGACAAGAAGGCAGAATCGTTATTCTCTGGGTCGAAATCTATCCGTATAACATTTATCGTAAGTTTCTGACATTGAGGTGGTATTTTTAAACTGTTTACATAAGTAGCTTCGTGTCGTGTCTGTAGCTATTTCCATATAAAATACCAGAGACTCTTATAAAAGCTAAGCATTTTCCTTTGATGAAAATAGGTTCGCGTTTACGTTCATCACTACGGCTGCTGCTTGAATTTTTTCCTGCGGACTCCCTTTTATTAACTTTTACACCAAGAAGTAGGGGCGGGCGGCGAAAAAGTGAGCTATCGGTTAGACATCGACTGCAGTCAGTCGCTTTAGTTTTTTTCTTCATAAAGTTCAAGTTATTCTTGATGCTTAGCTAATAATTCTGAATTTTTAGCAAGATGACATCAAATATCTACTTTTTAGTGTTCGATTTAACTCAACCAATTCAACCCCGTTTTTTCCAGACCGTTAGCAAACATTATAGCAAATATATATCAATCACTATATAAATATATCAATCAATATATAAATATACCAATCAATATATAAATATATCAATCAATATATAAATATACCAATCAATATATAAATATATCAATCAATATATAAGACTTGCTTCGTGGTAATATAAAGGGAAAGCTAACTCGGACATTTTGAACCCAGAACAACATCTTAGAAAGAGACTAAGCTATCGTTGTGGATCAGACAGTTAGCGAATGACCCCTCTTCTAAATGATAAATTAATCTCCCCGAGGCCTTCTTCCGGTTAAGAAACACATTAACTCCAGTAGAAAGCACTAAACCGTTTGCAAATTGCAATGGGACGATCAAAAATTGACAGGGTCAAATGGGGCTACAAAAGTGGTTCAACAATCTCGGAATGTGGAAAGGGCAGGCCATACAATACAATAATGGCTTTTCTGCTCTCTCCTGTCTAATAATTGCAGCTTGGATGATCTTGAAGAGCGCATAGCAATAATGAAAAAAAAAAAAACCCGCAAAAACATTTTATCTGTTGCGTGTTCACATGCTTCAAAAACAGGTAAAGAAGAAATAAATGTGCCGGTTTAAGTAAAGTAATTTATAATCCGGCAACAAAGAGTGACTACAACCAGCAGGCGCAGAATAAGCAAGAAAATTGATGGCGTGCTACTGTTGGTTACATATTTAACTAAGCTATCTTATGATTCTGTATCTACCATATGAACGACTAGTATATATTTATGTAATAGTATTATCAACTCAGTGTCCCGATTTCATCAATGGTTTCGCAGCTACGATTAATATTACAATTGATATTGCTCGTATTGCTGGTTTAAACTGCTGGATTTCCTTAAATACTCTGTACAAACCTTTAAAACTTCAATATTCAGTTTTATCACTTTTAAACCAATTCTTATATCTCATAATTAATCGCTAGGACAACAGCATATTCTTTTAATTTTTTTTTTTACTCTCGAGTGTGTATCCGTTGATATCTTATATGCTTTTATATAGAGTGATGTATTTCTCGGTTGATAAACTTTGTCTGTGTCGGATATATACTCAAGAGTCAAAACAATGATAAGAATAGTCATAGCCCTACTCATAACTAATCGCTAGGACAACAGCATATTCTTTTATTTCTTTTCTTTTTTTTTTTTACTCCCGGGTGTGTATCCGTTGATATCTTATATGCTTTTATAGTGAGTGATGTATTTCTCGGTTGATAAACTTTGTCAAAACAATGATAAGAGTAGTCTGTTGTCATAGCCCTACTCATAACTAATCGCTAGATTTCTTGTTGGGTATCAAAATTACAGTCCATCAAATCTCAGTACAAGTTGATCCATCACACCAATCACTGCGTATGCCTATCTAGCATTCCCACAACGGCAGTTGCTTGTCGTTGCTGGTGCCCTTTAGAAGTTGCTAGCTGTCATTCTCACCTTGCTGTGTTCAAAGTCACTTAATCCTTTCTTAGGAGATCTGATTCATATGGTATATGTTCGCTGAGTTCTTTGTTCGTTCAAGTAATTATCCTACCAAGCAGAACCCGTGGAAATTCCACGGTAGTTGTAAACATCATCGCATAAGCAACCAATAGAATGTCCTTCAATAGAATAATCAGTGTAATATTAGTTCCGATCAAACCGGGAATTAAAAAAATACGTATTTTTGTAAACAAATATGGATAACTGCTTTAAATATATTATTACAAGAAATACAACTAATACACTAGCTGACGATAAAGAGTATTTTGATCTGCACCAACCAGACACTGGCTGGCGATAACTCATTGTGACCTGCACCAACCGAACACTAGCTGGTGATAAATAACTTATTCGTATTGTGACCTGCACCTCCCATACACTGACTGGCGATAAATAACTTAGTATTATGCCTGCACCTACCAGAAATTGGCTGGTGATAAATAACTTTTTAGTATTGTGATCTGCATCCACCAGGCACTGGCTGGCGATAACTTATCCATTTGAAACAATCGTTTATTGGGCATTTTAGAATATTTCATTTTCATACTAAGAGAATTCAGTATAATAATGGTTGGTGCGATTTGGAATATTCCATTTTTATGTTCAAGGATGTTCAGGAAGATAACGATCGAAGCGAATTAGCGTATTAATATATATTGATCATGGCATCTGGAAATTTGGTAGGTATGTGATTGTTCAGAGTCCAGATTTTCTTTAATCATGAAACTGTTTCTTTATTTGTATCTGCTCCTTGGATGTCCATAATCAGATAGGTGCCTTGTGGGTTTTTTTCCGATTTGTTTTTGATTTTTTCATATGGATATCCGTTCGAATATCAAGAGATCCCATGCCAAGTAATCTGTAAACCGTTTGTAGTGGGGTTGGTCTTAGTTTTTCAGTCATTATATCTTATGAATCTTACGATTCTATTGTTGGCATTAGTTTCCTTGATATTTTTCTAGTCAGAATTATTTTAAAAAAGACATCAGGTACCGAAACCACCAGAAAATGCATCAAAGCACAGGAATTATGAATCTGTGATTTCTGGAAAATCTACAACAGTGTAGTAAATAATGGGCAATCCTTCACTATCCAACAATCATGAGGTTGTTTTCACGGCAACCAAGAAGGCAACTGAGAATGCTTGCCAGTCGGTTTGCCTCAAACTTCACATTGAACCCAGCAAACCACTCTCTCTCTCTATCTATCTCTCTCCCTCTCTCAGATGGATTCCCAGGTTGCTCACACCATTCCAGAAGCGAGAACGCGTCGAGTGCTCGAGGATGAATTTGGAGATGTGCCAAGAAGACGAGTCAAAGTTTTTAAAAAGACTGATTACACAGGATGAAACCTGGGTCTATCACTATGATCCAGAGACCAAAGCCCAGTCAATGCTATGGAAGCACTTCGACTCACCACCTCCGTTGGAAAGATCATGCTCACAGTCTTCTGGGACCAGGACGGAGTAGTGATGACAGATTTCCTGGCAAAGGATACCACAATTACAGGAACCTATTATGCTTCACTTTTGAGGTAATTAAGGGAAACTATCAAAATCAAGAGGCGGGGCAAAATCAGCAAAGGTACCCTCCTCTTGCAAGACAACGCTCCGGTCCACAACTCGAAAATCCTTCCCCATCCTCCCTACTCTCCTGACCTTGCACCCTCTGACTTTCACCTCTTCCCATCCATGAAGTTGTTTTTGAAAGGAAAGCGTTTCCCAGATGATGCAGCCTTGATTTCTGAAGTCACGTTGGAGGACCAACCTGGGGTGTTCTACAAAAACGGTCTCCAGAGCTGCATCAAACGATGGGAGAAATGCATAACTCTGGGTGGTCCCTGTGTAGAGAAAGACTAATAACTGTGCCAAGTTCCGTTGCTCTACTGCTATGGGAAGGTGGCCAGGGTCATTAATTATTGCACGCCCCTCGTATAAATGCGAATGTACCTCAGGGGTCTATCCATTGACCTTTATTATCCCTAATATTCATAAATGACCTCCCTGATAAAATTATCTCTGGCGGAAACACTAGGGGAAGACCTCTAATCTGTAGTGGAATGGGGACGAAAATCGATGGTCACATTCAATGCTGCCAAGATTAAGCTTGTTTCCTTCAATAATTACAAGAAACCTTCTCTACCACTAATAGCTATGGCTAAAGATACATTACCTAAAAGCACTTCTTTCAAACTCCTTTGCTTAACGTTTATAGAGAACATGAGTTTGAACAGATACATTGAGAGCCTTGCCAGGGCCGATGCGAGGAAGGTGGGCTCTTTCTACCGTGCTAGAAAGTTACTTACGCCTCAAAGTATCAAGGCCACCATTCTCGCATGTATGGAATATTGTTGTTACATTTGGGTTGGTGCATATGCTACTAGTCTCTCGCTGCTGGACAAGGTTAAAAAAAGAGTCGCCAACCTGATAGGTCCTGAACTGTTATCTAGGCTTCTACCTCTGTCCCATCGACGAAATGCTCGATCCCGCTGCCTGTTCTATAAGTATTTTAATGATGGATGCTCCGATGCCTTTGTACCCCCTCAACGTAAATACCCCCGACAAACCCGATAAGCAGTGAAAATGGAATTAAAAAATGGGTACTTACGAGAGGGACCACGTGAAGATTGCTAACATTCTAAGTGAAAATGATTTTGTGTAACGAACTAGATTCGAACTTGGAACACCCAGGTTGTCAGTCCACGTCGTTAACCATTTGACCATCGGTTTCACCCCTCAGTTTCCCAGTGATTCTGTAGCATGCATTATTTAGTTCTAGATCAATTGTTTTGGCAAAGCATGATCCAACTCAGACTGCAACAGAAATTTTTTCCAGCAGCTGATGTGCAGGGTTTTAGAGTTAGCTCCACTGTTTGAATTGGTGAGTTGCGTCAGCAAGTTGCTCCTCTGCTTATCCATGGTTCCGTTAGTATATTATGCGCCTTTGCCTTCCTACCGTGCTCCGTGAATGATAGAATGTGGATACATTGTGGCGCCCATGTAGATAGTAAAGCTAAGAAGCAGCAACGCTTCACATGCTGCCACTAATAATCTTAACGATTTCTTAAAACTAAATGGAGGTCGATTGCTACATTATATTCATTAATGATTTATAAAAGAAAGGAGAAATTCAAGGTTAAATCAATTATAAATACGAAAATCACGTAAATTGATCAAGTAGCTTAATTTAAAAGAAAATCATTTTAAAGCGATCAGTAGGATTTTGTATGAAACACAAGGTTAACTTTTAAACTTTATTTCTGTAGGGATCTTGTAAAGAGAGTTAATCAACGATGAAATAAAACTTTTTCAAAATGGCGTCGGGAGATTTATTTTCTTTCCTTTTCTTTCTACTTGATTATTTTATATGATATTTTGTGTACGCCATTTTCTTTCCATCACAAGTACGTATATCATACAGATTTTTTTCTTTATTTTTGTTTTTTCTTGAAGGTTTTATGGAAAGCACCGAGACGCGTTTTATTTGATCACGATCACAACTCTTATTTTTTAGAAATTATAACTCTAAAACGGTAATGCCACTTCTTGTGTAATTTGCCCAGCGTTGCGTATTTCGCCTTTTACTGAAAGAGGAAGCTTATGAGGAACAAAAATTCGTATGCAGTTTCCAATTAACATGTTTATCTTGCTTAGCAAAAGAAGACAGTGCCTAGAATTTTGAAATCGTCACCCACATTGTACTAGCCGGGCTCAACGTCGTTTAACTCCATTAAATTAACGATATCCTATGTGCCAACGGGATCATACTAGATGTATGCATGTATTTAGCAAAATCACGTTGACATACACGTTTGTTTCAGATCACCAAAGTTAAGCAGCGATGAACCTTGTCAATACCATATGGGTGACCATTTTGGTTGGTTGGTTGGTTGGTTGTTTTTGTTCTACGGCATATTCAGGCTATTTAATGCCGAATCTGGCGATTTTGAAGAAAATTTTTTTAATAGAATATATTTGTTTTTTGCAAGTCAGTTTCTATTTAACCCATAATTGGGACCCCAACAGGTACCACCACTCTGGGTCAGAGTGGGCCTGGGAGCAGTGGCAATTAAAGGGTGGCTCCACACTCCCCAGAGCCCGCAAGCTGGGGCCTCATCATCGGATATAGTTTAAGGTCATATCCAGGACCGTGACCATTTTGGAATACCAGGCGCTGTACATGCTCTCCGCTTATCTAGGCATTATTTCCGGTCGTCCTAAAATTTCCACTTGCAACTAGTATTTACCAGTTCCGACTCAGGAAAAGTGTGGTTGGAAATTGGAAAACTCTTACCACAAAAAATCTTACGGCGAGGCGCAGCATCATCATGATTTTTCGTGTTTTTCACCGAAATCGATGGACGGACATCATGTATGTATGTTTAGGTGGAAAAAAATTCACACGTGATTCCAAAGCAACATGTACTTTCCATTTAGAGATGATGACAGACAGCGCCTAGTATTTCCAAACGGTCAACGATTTTGTATTAGCCAAGCTTGATGATCTAAAAGGAACCATTATGTCTACGTGATTACGCCGAATTACAACACTACAAAACATTTACTGACACAATTCACTTGGTAGGTTTTTTTTAGTCACACCTTTGCCGATAATATCCGTGCGTACATAATGACAATAGATACGATGTCAACGATAGATAATCAACGATTGATAGTCAATTGGCGCATCACGCACTCCTTACCGTCATCAAATCCTTTAACGTGATCAAACTAGTTTTGCGTCTTTGTTTCACGTAAGGGCAGTTTTTTTTTCTCGTAGAGTGCGCCACCTGTTACAGCTTCGTTCGAGTGCGTCTTGGTTCCCGGTATTTAATGGCCAACATTTTTATATCCCACCTGCAACCAAGCCATTAACAAGTGCTGGTATTCAACATTTTCTTTTTAAGAAACCGATTCTCTCACACTTGGATTCTCACATTTAGAATAGTTTGGAAATTAATGGTATATATATATATATATATATATATATATATATATATATATATATATATATATATATGTGTGTGTATATATGTTGTTGGCATCATATACATATATACATATATTTAAAACGGAAACAGTAATATATATATATATATATATATATATATATATATATATATATATATATAGTTTAGTGACCTGGAAATTCCACAGAGGTACCAACTAAGAAAAAAAATATGAGCAAAATTCATCCTGCAGCAACAAAACTGAAGTTAGCCTGCCAGGACATTATATATATATATATATATATATATATATATATATATATATATATATATATATGAATGTAGGAAAATTTGGTCATATCTTATTTGTTTAAAAATATGGGTTTTTTTAACCAATTATCAGAAAATTTTAAGCTTAGAACAGTATTATAATCTTCAAAACGCCTCAAAATTTTCATGCAGTTTCGTCACAAATAACCAGAGATATGAGCATTTCAATATTCAATTTGACTACAAGTATATATATATATATATATATATATATATTATATACCAACTTTTTTGGCAATTTCCAAATCTCAGCGATTATTGATCAGAATTTAACAAATAAGGGCTCGTTGGAAAGCTAATCGCCTGAAGTGTGTAGTAGGTTATGCTACATTTGCCCTTAAGGTCGCACATTGATATGATCATCCATCATCCAGAGTCTATTTTTGGCAGGTTTTTACAGACATAAAATGTTTTAATCATAGACATTTTGTTTCCTAGTTTTGCATATGAATTACAAAATATCTGATACTTCCCCAAAACCTCTTAATGAAGGGGAGACAAAAACTTGCTGCTATAGTTCCAAATGATTTAACATAACAACAAGGGGAGACCTGATTCCAAATATTTCTCGTATGCTATATCTCCCCTCTTTGGTTTTTCATAATTAAAGTAAATTTAGCAGTGTATAAGGATTATAAATCCTTTTCCCAGCTTACACAGCTTCACTTTCTCTCTGATGGACAGAATAACGGATTTTACCAATAGACTGAGATGGAAAGCGTATTTCTATTTAAGAAATGGGGATTATAACTCCAAGGAAACCTATAATTTCAGATCTCAGAATACCTGTAAACCCATCGAGGCTTTAAAGCCATTCGAGACTGATCTATTTGACTTAGTTAAAAGAATTAAGTTCCGGAGGCATGCAAACAAATTCCAGTCAATCCTGAAAAATGACATCGCAGAGATTAAAAAGTCTAACAAAGTGTGGGTGAAGGCTGATAAATCAACGAATATTTACAAGATGTGCCCATCTGAATACAAGAAAACTATTCAGGAGAACATCTGTAATAGTTACAAAAAGGATACCCTCGACACTGAAAATACAATCAATGAAGAAACCAAAGTATTTGCATCCAAACTGGGTATAGAAGATAGAGTGGGAAAAATAGATAAGAGAAACGCATACATACTCATCAAGGACCACAAGAAAAATTTCCACATCAAGAAGCAGTCTAGACTGATCAACTCCACTAAATCGGAACTCGGTCATGTATCTAGGGAGATTATCAGGAACATTATTAAGGTAACCCTGGAGGCCCCTAAATTCAATCTGTGGAAGGATTCTTCGGATACTATCGAATGGTTTAAATCGATTGAAAATAAGAGAACTACTTGTTTCATCCAATTCGATATCATGGATTTCTATCCCTCAATTTCCAAGGAATTACTCATGAACAGCATTAATTATGCTAGGAATTTCATGGATGTATCCGATGATCAGGTAAAACTAATTATGGCTTGTCGCAGATCCATCCTTTTAAACAATCAGGAAACATGGATCAAATCGAATAACAACGAGTTTGACGTCCCGATGGGGGCTTTTGACTCAGCCCAGATTGCCGACCTAGTGGGCATATTTATAATGTACACTATTAGCAGAATTATAGAGCCTTACTTAGTGGGATTATACAGGGATGATGGACTAATTGTTATCCCTAATAGTGACGGCCCCATGGTATCGAAAATACATAAAAAATTAGTAAGAGCCTTCAAATACCTAGGATTTAAAATAGATATTACCCCAACTTGTAAAGAAGTTAATTATCTAGACATAACTCTAGACTTAAGAAAGGGGATATACAAGCCGTTCAATAAAGATAATAACACACCTTCTTATATTAATACTAGATATAACCATCCAAGTTGCATAATTAAACAAATACCTAAAACGATTAACACTAGGATTAATAAACTTTCGGCTAACAAAGAAATTTTTGAAGCAAATAAAAAGTTATACAATAGAGCACTAGAGATAAGCGGATACAGTGAAAAACTCACATATATTAAGAAGGAAAATAAAAATAAAAATAAATCTTAGAACAGAGGCCGGAAAATAATATGGTTTAATCCCCCCTTACTGTCAACTATCCAACATAAACATAGGGAAAGTATTTTTGAACCTAATAGATAAGCATTTTACCATAAATAATCCACTTAGGAAGATATTTAATAGAAAAAACATTAAAATAAGTTACTCGTGCACTAAAAATATGGACAGAATAATTAGCACTCATAATAATAAAATATTAAACAACTCTAATAGAAATAAGGCTACAGTAGACAAATGTAACTGCCAAGTGAAAAATAACTGCCCACTGGACGGTAATTGTAAAGTTGAGTGCGTGGTTTATAAGGCCACAATCCACCCAGAAGATAATAACAGGGACAAAAAAGTTTATTTCGGTATCTCCGCCGGAAGCTGGAAACAACGTTTTTATGACCACAAACATTCTTTCAATAACCCAGAACTTAAGAATAAAACCGAGTTAGCTAAACAATGGTGGTTATTAAAAAATGAGAATCGATCCCCAGTGATTTCATGGTCAATCCTATGTCATTCGGACGTTCCAAACGGCTTTAGGCAGAGATGCAGTTTATGCCTCGAGGAAAAAATAAGAATCCTGAAGTACCAACACAATAATCTCCTAAACAAACGAGATGAACTGATGGCCAGATGTAGACATAAATGTAAATTTAAAATAACCAATAACACTAGATCCGACGAACAGAGAATTCTATAATGGTAAAGACACCGAATCTAACACCACTAGATTATTTACGATAAACCCTCCCACCCCACCCCACTGACAATTATAGTGTTGTCCGGTATATACTCGATAATAACTACTTTATGATTTGTTGTCCGAAATCTAAGTTAGGTATTTTTCCCCCGAAGTACCTGTTTTATCCAAATCACTTATAAATAAATGAGATAGCCTTAAGAAAATAATTTTTCTCTGCAGATAATACATTAGTTATTAAACTGAGTTAAGTCAAAAAGACCAAATACTAAAACTAGATATTATTAGATTTGATACAAATCAACACAAAAATATAATTATTTTACTTATTTCTTTATGCGTGCATGAGAATACTTTTGTTGTACGGAGTGAATAAAAGTATATATTAACCGAAACTAGATACGTCCTATCGAATTGGGGGCGGCCAATATTACAATTTTCCACTTCTTAATAAATTAAGAATTGAAATATTAATTACAACGACCGCTATAATCACCAATAAAATTATTTACATGAAAATATATAAAATATTAAATACATAAGACTCAATTTTTTTTTTAAATTCATAGTATTATATTAAAAATACAATATTTAAATGAATTATAAGATAATATTTATTTCTAACTAATTTTTACATAATAACATACAGATAGTTTTAAAACTTTGTATATAATATTCTTTTTATTTTTATTTTTATTTTCTTACTTTTATTATTTTTTATTTATCTTTTAATAGACCTACTTTCCATGACTCAATTTACTATAGGACGCGTGTATAACATCCATTTCCTTTCCCTTATCTCTCTCAGAGTTTCTAGACTAATATGACAGTTAACATTTGATCACTGTCTCCTCTTTTTTTTCTTTCTCTCTTTTTTTCTTCTTTTTCCATTACGCGCTGTTCTATTTCTTTCACTATATATCCGTATACTTTCGCCCCTTTCTTCCTAGGTTAGTAAACGCGTGTCAAGGCATTTACGTGTAAGAACGTACATTTTAGAGACGTGTGTGTGTGTATGTGGGTGTAGGTGTATATATATGTGTTGCGTGTGTGTGTGTGTGTGTATATCTATGGTTACATCGAGCTGCCGCTTATAAGTGTCTAATCTAATATTTTTATTTGTTATTTTTAATTTTATTTTTTTTAAATCCCTACCACCCTCTCTTTAAAATGTATTAAGTGGATTGCTACTACCACCCCCTCTGGTTTTTTGAGGGTCGAGGCCCGATCTGTTCTTTCCTTTTTTCAGTATCGAAAATATAATTGTCTGGGTTAGATGCTTGAAAATACCATAAGGTTGAAATAAATTATTGCATCGACAATTATGTAATTTCCGTGTTATATTTTTTATTTTTATTTTTTATTATATATATATATATATATATATATATAGAGAGAGAGAGAAAGAGAGAGAGAAATAAAAAGAAACAAAGCGAGTTATGTGTCCATCAACGTTTCGTCTTTATTTCGAGAGTTTCTCTGGATGGAATAAAGACGAAACGTTTGTTCCTTTTTATTTATCTTTTTTTTTTTTCGGTTTTATTTCTCTATTTTGTCGGAATACTATTTTCATTACTTTCATAGGGATAGATACATAGGAATGTACTCATTTTCGGGAAGTTTTATTGGTCACAACATTACGTACATTGTTTTAATCCCCAGTGTTGCCATATCAGGATATAATTGTTCATCAAATTATAATTTGCAGAAACTAGGGCTTCATAAGCACATGAGCCCATAAAACTTTTCGAAAATGAGTAAACACTTGTTTATCCATACATGTTTAGCTTTTTATGGTTATATGTTGAGTTATTTTGAGAGGGAAATCGCCCAATTCTGTTATATAAGCTATACAGCGACTACTTTTCATTGTGTCAAAGTGTCAGTTTGTCAGTTTTGCTCCATGAAGTGATATACTTATCTGCAGAAATGTGAAGGGTGTACTCACATTTGTGATACACTGTATAAAACGCACTTTGTCTGCTCGCACGCGCGCGTGTGTGCGTGTGTGAGTTCGTTGTCGATGGATACCGGAACGGCTGGACTGATTTTTTTCGAAACTTCAGAAAAATATACTTTATGTGTCTTGGAGTCTGCTTAAATAGGATTTTTATCGGAATACCTCCGATGCTTATCAAAATTCGATAATCGATTAGTGCAGGCAATCAATCGACTTGATTGAAAAATGGACGATTTCACTTATTTCGATGACAATAAAATATTTGAAGCGTTGAACATTCGTTGAACTTCATTCAATCCCGGGCAACATCGGATCTCTCTGCTAGGTTTCTATAAACACAGAAAACTTACTCAGTCAAACTGTTTAGTTAAAACTAGATTTTTATATCCACTTTTAACTTAATATCCGCCGACTGTTTACGATTATAACAACGATGTGTACTTCAACGGGTTAGGGTTAGGGCTAGGACAACAGCATATTCTTTTCCTTGTTTTAACTCTCAGGCATATATCCATTTATACCTTATATGATTTTATGTATTATATATTTTTATGTATTATCTGTTTATATGTTTTTATGTAGAGTGTTGTGGTTCTCGGTTGATTAATCTGTTGTCCTAGCCCTAATAATGACTAAAATAGCATGACCCTGCGATAATTAGCCCCGCACACATTACCTGAAAACGAAAATACTATTTATCTATTGGTCCTCATTGCAAACTATTATTCTCAAGAATGAAAGAAAAAAACTATTTGATCTCCTCACCGGTTATGTTAATAAAAATATTTGTCCTATTTATGTGGCATTTTATGAAAAACGGGGAATGGCTGTGTACGAGGAAGTATCAAGTAAAACCCAGTAAAAAAAAAAAAGGTCCATCAGTCGGACAAGTTTTAGTTGTAAAAATTGTTACCACGAACGTAAAGTATGAGGAATAACATAGGACTCAATTACAATTAGAAGAGCATAATATATTTATTAGAAACTAGCAGGCAGCCCAGCATTGCCCGGTTATAAAATACGTATAAATATGATATTTTAATTCATGCAGACTACGTATTAATAATAATAATAATAATAATAATAATAATAATAATAATAATAGAGATAATTTTAGCGATTATTATATTAAATCTAATATATGACAGTGAGATCAAAACTATATATATATGTGTGTGTGTGTGTGTGTGCGTGCGTGTATATATGTGTGTATATATATGTGTGTGCATATATATGTGTGTGTATGTATATATATATATGTGTGTATGTATGTATATATATGTATGTATATATATGTATGTATATATATATGTGTATGTATATATATATGTGTGTATATATATATATATGTATGTATACATATATACTAGGTATTAGTAAATCTTTCCATAGTTAGATTTTTCTCTTCGAAGCATGTCGCGATTTTATTGCTTTTTGTCTTTCATCAAGATATCGTCCAGAGAATGTATAAGATTTGGTTATGCTGACCGGAGAATGGTGGTTAGTGGCAGTCTAACGATTAACGAGTGCGGAGCCGTTTGTGCCCAGTGGGAAGGACAGGGGTGTCCGGTTTTGAGGTGAGGGTAGTGTCAGAAAGAGGAATGGGGTTACGATAGGCATTTCAAAGTGATTGGTATATAAACATGTTAAGGACAGGTTATATACATATATATATATTTTTATATATATATATATATATATATATATATATATATATATATATATATATATAAAATATGTTTACATACTAATCTAATCAATCTTTCCGTTTTGTTTTTCTCCTTCCACCGACGCTGATGATTTGTATTGAATTCATATCAGCCACATATAGCTGGTTCAATACCATGAAACTGCTGGTTCGTCTTTGGAATATGTATGTATAAATTTTAAATAAATATTTGTATTTTAGCCCTCACATTCGCAATCGAGCACTTTATTTGATTTCTTTTTATTGCACTCTGACACTATATATATACACATATATATATGTATATATATAAATATATATATATATGTGTGTGTGTGTGTGTGTGTGTGTGTGTGTGTGTGTGTGTGTGTGTGTGTGTGTGTGTGTGTGTGTGTGTGTGTGATGGACTCTTCCGTCGATTTCGACGTATGAGCTCCTCCACAACGACTAAGTTGTTCGGAAATCCACAAGGATGATTTGTTTATAGTCGTGAATTCTTTATGCAGAAACAAACACACTTTTTAGTACAACTGCTAATCTCCGTCGGTGATATCTCTGCCACAAGACATAGCCTACATTAAATTCTTGGTTTTACCATAAAATTTTTCTTTCTCCTAAATGCATATCTTAACGAAGACTGACGGTACATGTTTCTCAGTGGATAAAACGCACCTTCAGATAGCAACCTGGAAATTTCTACGTGTCAGCAGTTTGCATATAGCGTTTAGCCTTCCCAGATAGTCACTCATCTGGTATTGATAAGTATTATGATTGCTTAACTTCGGTGATCTGGCGAGAACCGGTGTGCCAACGTTATTGTTTCGTACACACATACATATACATATACATTTATGTGTGTATGTGTGTTTGCCAGTAGCACACACCTAAGACTGTTGAACCGGTTACCTCCGAGAGAAGGAGTGTCAAAGGAATATTAAATTCACAAGCGCTCCATAGTCAAATGTATATCTCGGTGGAAAAGGATGACGACATTAGTTTTTGCAGTTCCTGCGAGTAAGTGTTGACGTTCTATACAGTGCCTTGAATTCTGAAATGGTCATCCATCTGCTATTGACCAAACCCAACGTTGCTTACCTTCGGTGATACAACAAGAAATGGGGAATTAACATGATTATGCCGTCCGTATATATATATATATATATATATATATATATATATATATATATATATATATATATATATTCGAGCACGTCTGAACACGGCAGAGTTGTTCTGTTTTCCCGATTTTTCTAGATATCTGTTCTATTCGCCGAGCGGTCTTTTTTTTTTTTATCTCAGTCGGTATATGTACTATATGTTGCATGGTTTTGGGATTGAGTTATCTCTGAAAAATTAAATCATTGTCTAATTGTCGTGGCCCATTTCTTACTAATTTTCTATGTATCATTTTATTCGTCTCTCAGTGTATCTTTTTTGTCTCATTTCGCTCTTATCTTATACTAGCGCGGATACTTACAGCTTTGCCCGTGCGTTTTGAGATGTGTGTGTGTGTGGGGTAAATCAAAACAAAATGGAAAATAAAGAATAAGCGAACGTAATAATCGTGTTTAAATATCATAAAAAAACAGCGAACGTGATGCAGAATAAAGAATCAGCGAAAGATGTAAAACTTCTTTAAAAACATCGGAAAAACAAAAACAAAAACAACGAAGGTGATGGAAAATAAATAAAAAACGAACGATAAAATGGCATAAATAACCCTGTTTCAATATTCAAACTTTAAAAATCGAAAAAAAAAAAATATGTATATATCTGATATCTAGGCTCAAACATGTAATTTTAAGATAACGACGCTGTTACTATACCAACTCGTCTATGACCGCGTGAGTGAAATTAGATCGTTTTTTATATTTAAACTAATTCAAGAAAGAACTTTTTGCGTACGCGTGTTTGGCTAAATTGTCATGAAGGAACGATTTTTTGCTACCCCTCCAAAAAAAAAGTTCCCAGTTGACGGTGAAGGAATTAATGTTTTTGGCCAATTTTTCGATATTTGTCGTCCGAATGGTCGAGCTTCAAAATGATACCGATCTCGTGAAAATCCGTCGCCTCTGTCGAAAGTTTTTGCGAGATATACTAACATGATGATTGCAACGTCTTGTCAGACGAGTGCCACTCCCTAAGACATTTAAAATCCATGAGCCCAAATGTCTGAGTGAGTATCTATACAAATATGATGTTACAGAGTCTTAGCTTTGTACGACACCTAAGTCTCTCTCTCGGTTCAAAATGTTGAGATCCAGCAACAAGCAAGAGCAAGATAGCCAGCAACAAATTAAACTGCAGACCAGCTTAATGCGGGTACTGGTCTTCCGCTTTATGGTTTTTTAAATCAGAGATTTGCTTCTCCTAGAAAGGTTGCCTTCACCACGGCTTACGGGAGCCCTCTCTACCCCAATACACATATACACACACACAAATATACACGGTGCTAGTTGGCCGTTGACCCAGAAAAAGAGTTCATACTAACATATATACATACATACATACATACATTTAACTAGATTTTTGCCCTTTATATTATAGACTAGCGAGGTGTGTGTGGAAACTCCGGGAGTGGGGTGGGGGTTTAAAAAAGTAAGTATGAGGATGGAACCCGAACCCTTGAGGCAAAGTTGTAAATTAAAGTGTGAAAATAAAAAAAAAACGTGCGACGGTAACCATTGTCCCACCGCGATATGCTAACGGAAACACGTTTGAATTTATTTAATTACTTGGATTTGGCAGGTGCCCGTTTTAATGAGTTAATAAGGTCAAGTTTGACTGCGGGATAGTATTTCATTTACTGCGGAACACTTCCCCCCCCCAAGATGTTATAGGAAAAAGACTAACCCACATGCAGCGAGCGACAAATGTTGGATATTTATCTTCCCGAAATCGAGCAAATTAAATAGACAGGCGAGCTTCGTTGTTAACTGTGAGATATTACGATTTTATATGTGATATAAAAAGTTTTTAAAAAGTTGTGAACCGACCGACCGTTCTCTGAAAAAGCCTTTTGTAGACATACAGAAAAAGCGTACACACATACAAACATACATACATTTTCGCTTTTATATTTATAGATGTTTTCCTTTTCTCTCTCTCTCTCTCTCTCTCTCTCTCTATCTCTCTCTCCTTCTTTCTTTATCTATCTTTTTCTCTCTCTTTCTCTCTCTATCTCTCTCCTTCTTTTCTCTCTACTCTCTCTCCTTCTTTCTCTCTCTCTCTCTATCTCTCTCTATCACTCTCTCTCTCTCTCTCTGTTTATTAATCTTCGAAGGTAATACATAAAAGAAAATAGATTAAAAAAGATGTCCTAGCATGTAATGTAATATAAAAAAGGCATAACACTATAAAAAAATAATATTCCACCCGTAGTCGAAAGGACAGAAAAGAAGAGATAAACCGAGATATATATATATATAGAGAGAGAGGTGGAGAGAGAGGGGGAGGGAAGGAGAGAGAGACCCAGCGAATAGATAAAACAAAGTTAAGCTTTTAGCTTAATATTTTTTAATTACCTAAATTATGTAGCTCAATTTTGAGTACATCTGCAGAATACGGACCGTGCTATTTTTAGACGAGATTTCAAGATAAATTAAATTTTTGCTCTACCTTTGTTTGCTAAATTGTTAGATGAAAGTATAGAATAGTTAAAAATGAATTTCTAAATAATAATGTTATTATTTCAACACGGTATGCATTCAACATACTCTGCAGAAGTATCCATCTTTCTTAAAACCCGAAGTCAAAGGATGGTTCAATGGGTCTGGCTTTTCTATTTTTTTGTTTAAATAAAATTAAAGCGAGTGTTTGTTTTAAGTAAAATTAAAGCAAGTTTTGTTGGTCGCCCGACAAAAAGATTGGGGAACTGTAAATTCACCCGTGTCCGTTAGCCCGTTCATTCGTTGTCTGTCTGCACCTTTCTCAATAAATACGCCTTGAAATTTTTTGAAATTTTTCACAAACATTAAACATGATATGAGTAAAAAAGTAACAGAACGGATTTTCCGGGAAAACTCCGGTTGCACCCCCACCCCCAGGAGTACATTTCAGATTAAAATAGCTAAAATTGACACTTTTGTGCTTATTAAAAAAAAAAAAAATGATGCCTTGGATTTTTATAAAACTTTCTGAAAATTTGTAGCTAACTGATTTTTATATAATTTTGTTTGCCTATACTTCACAATAACTCTTGGGTGTGCTCCGGGGACTCTTTTAGGGCTAATAAAAACACTCCATTTTTGGGACTATTTTACCATATTTGTCCAAAATTTTCTGTATATGTTTAATCAGTAGTTTTGCATGGTGCTGAACTCAAATTGAAATATGTTAAGGCTTTTGGGACTTTAGGGGCTGGGGGGAGCAAATGATAGACTTAGTCATTTCTTTTTTACATGGTGCAGAACTCAAATTTACATATGTTAAGCCCTAAAATAGCACCGTTTGTTCGTTTTTCACCAGGATTTGACGTCCCTTGGGGCTTTTTGGGAGTAAATGGGGGGGGGTGCAAATGCTGAACTTAGTCATTTATTTTATGCCTCATTCACTGTGCACTCACGAGGGTCTATTAAGGCTTCACTTGTTTTTGATAAAATTAAAGCAAGTTTTAATCATACCTCACATTTTAGACATTTCAGAAAGTGTCCTACCTTCTAAAAAGTAAATCCCGATGAAACGCAATATAAAAGGCACAATTTATTCCTTTCAGATAGTTTCAATTGACCCTCCATGTACCACACAATTGAACAAGTGTACAGGCTTGAATTCAGAAGCTGCACCCTTCTGATTTAATGCCCTTCCCAAGTCTGAAGTAGGTGCTCGTAGTCGTCGCCCCAATGACCCCCATTCTTCGCACGCCACTGTGTCGAGCCCCCACTTCGAACAGTGTTGTATTTTCTTCAAAAGTCAGAGCCAGCGTGCGGGAGAGCCGCACAATCACACCCGGATGTGTTGAAGCTCCGCCGTTGCCTTGGATACGGCGACTAGCTACCCATTAGCAGAGCTTCTCTATTCATGACAATGTAACGTCCATTCAGTCGCACGTGGCCGCTAAGACAAATAGAGCAAAGGGGCGATTACCACAGCTGTATGATGTCTGTTACTGTCAACCATCAATCTTTCCCCGCTAAAAATGAAAAAAAAAAAAGAAAGAAGAGACAAAATGCCAGAAGCCGATTTTAGATCCACCTCTTCTTTTATATTTAGAAAATCGAAATTAGAAATATTGTGACGCGTTAATATCTCCTTAATGGTGAATGAGCTAGACCGGTACCCGACCTTCAATCCAAAATGAGATACTTAAAACAAGCAAAACGAAAAACTTACTATTAATTTATGCATTTTTTATGCCTGGATCTTTTATCTAGATTTAAAAAAAAAAAAAATGGGCCAGTTCTATATCTCCTATATTGTTCCCTCAATTTATATGAAACAAACAAACAAAAAACAATGATTATAATTTTAATTTTTAAGATGAGGATTTATAATTTGGATTATTCGGACTACTATTCTCACTTTTGAAGTTATTCTTTCAAAGCAAAGATTTACATAGTGCTACCAGATCAGTCTGTCTGAAGATACTGTCTTCCTGGCCTGAAATGCACCAAACATTGATGTTATACTTTTTTTTTCTTTTCCTTTGCAAAACCCAATCACGTTCTTCAAAGTGAAACACAACACATTGCATCTACAAATAAATCAAACCAAACACCATTAATAAATATTTGAAAATATAAAGAACTTGAAGCATGAAACCTTTCACCAAAATTATTGGATTCGACATTAAATAACTCTAAAATGCTTGATATGCCGTAAAACAACAAACAATAGCATCCGTTATAACTATGATAGTAAGCATGAAAAAGAGTTTGAAAATTCAATATTAACTAAAAAATAAAATAAAAACTACTTAATATTTCTACATGGTCATAGTTGACAAGACGAGAACAATCTACTCCTTTGTATTAAATACAGAGTTTAGTGTGAAATTACATTTAGATCCCTTAGTTTATAAAAAAAGATTTCTGAGTTTAATTTATGCATTTTTATGCTTAGAGTTAATTCTAAATTTCGAGAAAGACGGGCATTGAATGTTCTCATTTTGTTCATAAAATTTAGAAAAAAAAAAGCAATGCTGACACAGTTCAAAATAGACTTCGTAGCCTCGTAAGGAATGACCTTTTTTCTTCTCTCCAACCACTCTCACAGAAGAGAAGTTGCGAGCCTGTCTCTGCTTCATCGTTATTTTCATGGCAAGTGCTCACCCCTCGCCAAACTTTCACGAGAAACACTCGCCTAGCTGGAAACACTATCAATAATTCCCCCCACTCTTTATCTGTGCCTAAACCTAAACATAAATTCCATGAACAAAGCTTCTTTCTTAGAACTGCACACCTGTGGAACTCTCTTCCGTTTGCCTGCTTTCCAGCTGATTACAATATGGTCGTCTTAAAGTCCATCGTAAACAAGTTCTTGATTAGAGGTTCACTTTAAGTAATTAAATTTACCAAATTTCCACTACAAATGATTACTACGATATTACGTCATTGTATACTCGTTAACCTCTGGGCCTTGATAAGTGGTGAATCCTATGTAAAAAAAAATTCTTATATTTCTGAATTTTTTGGATGAGGATTGATACTTCGGACTATTTGCATTATTTGGACAACTGTTCTCATCTTGGGTGGTTTTAGTAGAACGTTTCGGACAATGTACTACTAGACCTTCTTCAGGTGTATCTTGTTGAACACGGGAATTTTTTGTCGAACTCGAGAATCGGCACAGAATTTCGAACAGAATATTTTAATTTAATTCGTTAAAACCTCTAGAGTAAAGGATAAAGTACTAGATAATTTCAGTTTTAAGCGGCACTATTCTAGAAGTTGATTTGTCATGAAAACGAGTCTAATAAACACCGCTTTGTTCTTTTATCTTTCAAACCTTTCGGCTTTATATTCACGGGAATCAAAAATTAAAACCAATACATTAAGGACACTGCCAAAGCTGTTGCAAAAAGGTGTGCTCCCTCTACCACGCTAAAAAAAATACTCACACATATCACACATATCTATAAAATCACACATATCACACATATCTATAAAATCACACATATAACACATATCTATAAAATCAGACATATCACACATATCTATAAAATCACACATATCACACATATCTATAAAATCACACTTATCACACATATCTATAAAATCACACATATAACACACATCTATAAAATAACACATATAACACATATCTATAAAATCAGACATATCACACATATCTATAAAATCACACATATCACACATATCTATAAAATCACACATATAACACATATCTATAGAATCACACATATCACACACATCTATAAAATAACACATATAACACATATCTATAAAATCACACATATCACACATATCTATAAAATCACACATATAACACATATCTATAAAATCACGCATATCATACATGTCTATAAAATCAAACATATCACACATGTCTATAAAATCACACATATCACACATATCTATAAAATCACACATATAACACATATCTATAAAATCACACATATCACACATATCTATAAAGTCACACATATCACACATATCTATAAAATCACACATATCACACATATCTATAAATCACGCATATTACACATATCTATAAAATCACACATATCACACATGTCTATAAAATTACACATATCACACATATCTATAAAATCACACATATCACACATATTCTATAAAATCACACATATAACACACATCTATAAAATAACACATATAACACATATCTATAAAATCAGACATATCACACATATCTTTAAAATCACACATATCACACATATCTATAAAATCACACATATAACACATATCTATAGAATCACACATATCACACACATCTATAAAATAACACATATAACACATATCTATAAAATCACACATATCACACATATCTATAAAATCACACATATAACACATATCTATAAAATCACGCATATCATACATGTCTATAAAATCACACATATCACACATGTCTATAAAATCACACATATCACACATATCTATAAAATCACACATATAACACATATCTATAAAATCACACATATCACACATATCTATAAAGTCACACATATCACACATATCTATAAAATCACACATATCACACATATCTATAAATCACGCATATTACACATATCTATAAAATCACACATATCACACATGTCTATAAAATTACACATATCACACATATCTATAAAATCACACATATAACACATATCTATAAAATCACACATATAACACATATCTATAAAATCACGCATATCATACATGTCTATAAAATCACACATATCACACATGTCTATAAAATCACACATATCTATAAAATCACACATGTAACACATATCTATAAAATCACACATATCACACATATCTATAAAATCACACATATCACACATATCTATAAAATCACACATATCACACATATCTATAAAGTCACACATATAACACATATCTATAAAATCACACATATAACACATATCTATAAAATCACACATATCACACATATCTATAAAATCACACATATCTATAAAATCACACATATCACGCATAGTCTCTCTCTCTCTCTCTCTCTCTCTCTCTTGGATAGGATCTAAAAAAGAGTTTTTAACCAAATAGGTCCCACTTTGTCAACTAGGCTTCAACCCCTGTCCCATCGCCGCAACATTACATCCCTGTACCTGTTTTACAAGTATTTTAATGGAATGTGTTCTGATGAACTCATTGCACTTGTGCCCCCTCGACATACATATCCCCGACAAAACCACTTAGCAACAAAATCACACCCTTTTCGCTGTTAAGATCCTTAAATGCCAGGAAGTTTTCTAATCAAATAGCTTCTTCCCTAGAACAGCTAGACTTTGGAATTCTTTTCCTTCTACCTGCTTCCCAAACTGCACTGATATGCAGAAGTGCTATGCAACGTAACACAACGTCTTGATCTTTCTTAGGCATGGTCGCAATTAGTAGCCCCTTATGTTCAAGTGGCAATATGCCTTGTTTGGGGCCAAGGTGATGCATTTGTTTATGCATAACGAAAAAGATCTGTAAAAAAAAAAAAACGTATTAAAATTTTAATATGCTGGAGGAGCTGTTTTGCATGAAAAATAAATATTTGGATCTTGGAATGTAACTGTTATTCTTTTATATGTGCTCTGTTGTTAGATTTAACATATATTGAGCTTTTAAACAAAAGAATTCGTATCGACAAAGAGTGAAAAATAATTGAAAAAATATTTTATTAAAATAACACACACACACACACATACATATATATATATATATATATATATATATATATATATATATATATATATATATATATATATATATATATATATATAAATTCAACTGACGTACCTTTTTAAAAGATGGAATCGCCCGATTGTCGATGACAAGATTAAAACCAGTAAGAAGCAAGAAAGGGCGCTCAACAGAGTTTTATAATTATCAGGTCATCCCATAAGTTCTGATCGAATTTATGAATAAAGAAAAGAAATGACCAAATGTTACATTTTATTACATATTTAATCATCAATATTGTTTATCTGATTATCTCTGACTTCCTTCCATCTATTAACAAGCTTATTAATTTCATCACTCTAAAATCCTTTTGGCTTTGATTCGAAGAACTCACAAATGTAAGTTTCAATATCTTTCTGCATTACAAAAGCTGTTCCTTCCAAATGATCTTGTAAGCTACGAAACAAATGGTAGTCTGAAGGAGTAAGGTCAGGAGAATAAGGTGGATGAGGAATTTTTCCAGGATCAATTTCTTCGATCATTTGTGAGGTGATTCTTGCTGTGTGGGGTCGTGTACTGTCGTGATGAAACATCACCCCTTCAAATTCATTAGAGCAGGTTTTTTTCCTCAAAGTTTGGTTCAAACGCTCTAATTGCTGACAGTAGATTTGAGCATTAATTGTTTCATTAGGTTGTAACAATTCAAAGTGGATTATATCTTAGCAACCCCACCATATTGAAAAAAGAACCTTATTCCCATGAAGTTCTCTTTTCGGTTGTGATTTAGGTCTTTCCCCGTTTACCAAGCTAATGTCTACGAAGCTTAACATTTCGATAAAAGATCCATTTTCGTCACCAGTCACAAATCTATCCAAAAGAGGTGAAACAAGTTGGCGAAAATAGAGAGAAGAGCAGATGTCGACTCGGGATTTAATATTGTTTTCATGATGCACCCATTTTCCAAGTTCAGGAACTTTTCTAAGTTATTGAAGATGAGGATGAACAGTTGTATGGTTTGAAATCAGTTTTATTGCCAATTCCTCAATTGATAAAGCAGGGTTTTTTTTCAAGAGCTGCTTCAAGAAACTTAACATCAAACTCAACTGGAAATCCAGTTCGATTTTCATCTTCAAGAGTGAAATCTTCACTTCTAAATTTCGCAGACCATCTTAAAGTTCTTTCTTTCACACATTCCTTTCCATAAACTGAGTGAATATTTTCAGCCGCTTCAGTTGCTAAGTTTCCTTTCTTGAACTCATAAAGCATTATATGCCTCAAATGATTCTGATGCATTTCCATGTTAGTAGGGTTGTAATCAAGCAAATCTAAATTTTATCATTCTGTAACAAAAATGTAATTAGTTAAAATGCATCTAAACATAAAAATGTTAAAATTACACAATATACAAAATATCTTTTTTATTTCGTTCAATTTAAAAACAAAGGTAAAAATTCGGACAGAATTTATGGGATGACCTGATATATATATATATATATATATATATATATATATATATATATATATATATATATATATATTAATTTTATTTATACAAACATTAATACCTGCTCTGTTCACTCATTGAGCACTATTTTGGTAGACACATGTTGTTTCATTGGATGTACTTCTAGGAAACTAAACTCTACTGGCTATATATATATATATATATATATATATATATATATATATATATATATATATATATATATATATATACTAATCCTATTAATCACTAACTGTGCATCGAATGGATACAATAATATTTAGTTACCCACATCTTATCATAACAATATTCCATGCAAGATTTCAGCCAGATCGACTCAGATTTTCCAAGAAAAAGTTGAACGGATACACTAACAGACAGAAAAGAATGAAAAATATAGTACAGAAGCGAAGAGAATAAAAAGTTAGACAACTTTGTATTATTTTACGGCCAATCCAATGCTGTTATTGTTTTATTTAAGTGTTTGATTTAAGAGAATTTGCAATAAAGTGCAAATAAAAAATGACGACGGAGGAGTTGAGTGTTAAAAATAACGGAATAAAAACATGTCACTGGCATTTATGCTTTTCACGGTTTATAATAGCACATTTCTTTACTAATTATTTAGCTTTGGTTTCTGTAATACATAAGAACCACTTCCAATCTCAGGCACCGCCGGATGCCAATTCTTGAAGAATGAGAAAAATATGTTTGTATGTGTTCTGTTCAAATGTCTCAGGGGTTTTTAAAGTACGACCCGCCCGCCTAATTCAGCCTGTCAAAGTCTTTAATTCGGTCCGCGGAGTTGTTATAGAAAACATAAAAATATTAAGGACAAATTCAGATATGTACGAAAATATTTTAACGGTTTTTCTTTTTGTTCAGAAAAAGAAAACTAGTAAGCAAAGCAGTATATAACGCGTCCTGTTCCTTTTTTTTTTTGTTTTGTTTTTTTTTTGTTTTTTGGTCCGCGTATCTCTAAAAAGTCAGTAATATGCCCTCCGTCGAAAACTTTGAAAGCCATGAAATAGCTAACCAAAACGCTTGAAATACGAATATACTGATTAATCTGGAAATTTTCCTAATTTGTTCCCTGTTTATATAATACGACATAGGTGAAAATTATTCCGATTTCTCTCAAAACAAAATAAAATTATCGAAAATAAGAAAATAAGTGAAAAGTTTAATTGACAATACATCTTTTTAAGAACATAGATTAAAAAATCTGAATTACTCGAATATTTTATGATCGGTATAATCTTCTTTGGATGGGGAATTTATTACTCCGCAGATACAAAATAGAGTGTCTTGTTTTCTTTGTTATATCACAAACTTTCACGAAATATACATTGGCTTCTTTTCTCGCTTTCTTTTCTCGTTCTTTCTCTCTCTTCCTTTCTGTCTCCCACTTTCTTTCTTTTTTTTCGTATTCCTTTCAATTTCTACCTCTATACCAGTCTGCTTTCTAGTTTGCTATAACTATTTATTGATTTCAGTCTGTAGACCGAAAATTGGTAGAATTATTTTGTAGGGAAATGTACACAGACAGACGCACACACAGAAACATTTTCACCTGTATATATATATATATATATATATATATATATATATATATATATATATATATATATCCCATTCCCCTCTTATCATTTCCCCCATTTATTCAGTTGTACCTCCACATATATTCCTGACAGTATATTGCCTTGTATTTTCTTATGCATTTACCCTAATTGGTTAGGACTGGGGTTAAATACCTTCTGCGTTTACCTACCTGTGCCAAACCTGCCCGATTGTCCCGTTACCATTTAAATCGTCATTGGTTTATGCCTTTACTAGACCATATCCAACCTGACCAAACCTTGCCAGTTATCCCGTTACCATATAGCACCATTTTAACACTATTCGTCAACCCATTTCACCTCTTGTCTGCAAATTTTATTTTTTATTTTCTATTATACTTTACGTATTTTTTACTTTTATCTTGCATTTTTTTAAAATTTCTCACATGTTTTTATTATTTCTTTTTTCTTTGTCTTTTACTCTTGATTTTAATTGTATAGGTTTAACATAATTAACTGTAATTCGATCCCAATTAATTATTTAATTAATCAATTAATTAATTAAGTATTATATGATATTATACCTACTCATAAAAGCCCACTCTATACCACTATCGTCCGCATTTGTTAAAACCCCACTATAGTATATTTCAAATTCCATAATTATCTAATAAACCCTTGGATTACCCTCTGTCCTTCCACCAATGTATAACCCCTATACAAGACGTCACATCCATATCTTGTTACCTAGCAAGTCCACTTCTCTTCTGATGAGAAGCATTAGCCTTCGAAATGCTTAGCATAAAGAATTTTTATAACCCTGTATCGTATTCTATTGTTTCAAATTGATCAATAAATCTATCCCAATCAGTACATACGAGGTGCCTTCAATATTTTCCAGACTATTTTGTACAAGCATTTAAAATCGTCGTAAACGCTGGAAAATCCTGGATGTTATTTCTATACATCTTAGAAGATGACTGACCAATTTTTGTTATTACTGTACACATAGTTATTCGCAAGGAACTAAAAATGCGGAAGATTTGCACGAACTTTGTCCCAAGGGTGCTCAGAGAAAAGCAGAAAGAAAGACGTTGTCATGACAGCAGGGAGCTGATCAATTCAGATTACGCAGTTCTTGATGCTCTGGCGACTTGCGATCAAAGCTGGATCTACTGCTATGACCTAAACAAAGAGAGTTCCTAGTGGAAGTATGTTGGCTCTCCCAGACCCAAGAAGGCCAAACAGAGCAAATTGGCCCAGAAACTTATGGTGAACCCTTTTTTTTGAAATCACGGGCATGATCTACATGCACTGGGTTCCCACTGGGCAGACAGTCAACAAGGAATACTATGTTGAGGTTTTAAGAGAGTTCAGGAAGAGATTCTGTCAGATGAGGCTAAAACTCTTAAAATCAAGTCAGTGGCATTTCCCTCAGGACAATGCACTTGTCCACAACTCCATCCTTGCCAAAGACGATTTGACCAAAATGGGCATCAAGACAGTTTTTCACCCTCTCTATAGTCAACTCCTTGCTCCCTATGACTTTTGGTTATACCCTAAGCCAAAGGAAACCCTTAGAGACAGTCGTTATGAGATAATTGAGGAGATGAAAGAGACTGTGTCGAAGGTCATTGAACGCTCTAACAAGAGGACTTCCATAGGGCCTTCCAGAAATTATTGGGACAGTATACGAAATGTATTACAGCCGGAGGAGATTACTTTGAAGGGAACAGAGTTTCATGTGTGTACTATCAATGAAAGTCCTCTTACGAAAAAAGTCTCAGAACTTATGGTAGGCCCCTCGTATTTTTCTATTATCAATATATTTTCCTCTCGTACTTAACCTCCACCTGAATATCAAGCTTTTTATTTCATAGAAAAATCTTCATATATATATATATATATATATATATATATATATATATATATATATAAAGAATCCTTATATACTTCTTTGATTCCGTTACATATATGTGTGTGTGTGTGTGTGTGTGTGTGTGTGTGTGTGTGTGTGTGTGTGTGTGTAATGGATGTGTATGTGCGTGCGTGTGTGTGTGAAAGAGAGAAAAGGGAGAAGAAAATGAATTAATAAAGAGAGAGAGAGAGGTAGAAAAGATTGTTTTACTGTTTTCCGTTTATCACGCAATGCTAGCGTCCAGGCACACGTGACAAATTCTAACCTGACGCTCCAGGTCCGACACACGCCGTCGTCAGTCGGTAGCTTAGACGACAGCGATGATGTCTATTAATCATTATTTTCAAAGCAAACCCCATTACCATTTACACCATCACCTATTCTATTCTCAAGTCTGACCCTTAATGTCCCTCTCCTTATATCTATCCCCTCTCTAAACCATTCTCATCTCTCTTCCAACTTCTTTTCCCACTTCCTGCATAAACTAAACGTGCACACTTCATTAAACACAAAACGTGGTCATCTTTGCCCGACAAAAGAATCCAAGAACCTGAATTACTCTAATCTCTTTTCTTTTTTTTATGATCTGTGTGCTCTTCTTGAATTGAGTGTGTGTTACTCCGCAAATACGAAATAGTGCGTTTGGGTTCTTTTGTTGTTGTTATTGTTTTTCAAGTCCTGTTGGGCCCTACTCTGTTCTAACATCATGACCAAATCACAGATTAAAGTATTATTGACCGAAAAATCAAGCAATAAAATCATAAGTTGTAAGTTTAATAACTAGAAATATGTGAGTTTGTAAGACCAGTTAGTTAAGTCAGTTTAAATATGAATAACACCGATCTGAAATATAGTCTCTCTCTCTCTCTCTCTCTCTCTCTCTCTCTCTCTCTCTCTCTCTCTCTCTCTCTCTCTCTATAGCACCCTCTTTCCCAGGTTTTCTCTTTTCTCCCTTCTCCCCCTCTCTCTTTCTTCGGCTAGGTGTCTAGGTGTAACATATATTTAAATATATATATATATATATATATATATATATATATATATATATATATATACATATATATATATATATATATATATATATATAAAATAAAAATATAACACGGAAATTACATAATTGTCGATGCAATAATTTATTTCAACATTTCCGTGTTATAGTTTTATGTTATTGCTCTGTTTACCACATTGAGCTCTCATACCCGGATTTCCTCCTGGAATTATTCCATTCTTGGGTTGAGCATATTGGGAAATGATATGCAAATTACCATTAGCTTGTTAAGCGATGCTCTTTATTTAAACAAATTGAGAACAATGTCAAAACATTGTTAATTCACTGCCCGCATAGCAGTAGCAAAATAGCGCAACGGTTAGAACTTCCGACTGTCATTTGGGCAGTCGGGTTTCGATCCTGGCTTGAGGTAGTTACTTGTCTAGCCGCACTGATAAGCTGTTTCACAGATTATTAGTGCGGTTAAACAGTAATGTATGTGGATGAATATATATATATATATATATATATATATATATATATATATATATATATATATATATATCAATTGAGCCAATAAGAATTAAAAGTTTACCTGATAAAAGACAGTGTAAACTTAAATGTAATATAAATATTAATATTTATATAGTAACCCCAACCAAATGAAAAAGCTCAATACAAACACAGTAGAAAGTAGAGCTGTCATAAAGAAAATAAAAAATCTTTTCCTTATATCTATAATATAAAGCTGAATGTGTGCGTGTGTGTGCGTGTGTGTGTGTGTGTGTGTGTGTGCGGTCACGAATAGACTTTAATATGGTTGAATATTTTATAAAACCGATTACATATAATGATAGAAGATGTATCGAGACACAGGAATGGGTATGTTTGATCTGGCAGAACGGTGGTTCATTAAAATTGTGGGGTCTGCGTTCGCGCCTAGTCCACTAAGTATGGAAATAAAAAATTTTAAAATAAAAAAAATAAACGTTTACAAGTGTTTTTGATATAGATGTACATAAGAATACTTTGATAAGTATGTTTTAACTTAAATAGGGATTATATAATAAAATGTTGGGGTCTGCGTTCGCGCCTGGCCTCCATAGAATGGAAATAGGCACAAACTTTAATAAAGACTTTTCATATCTATCTGCGTAAGTATACTTTGATAATTGTGTTTCAGTTTGAAGAAATATGGTATAATAAAATTATGGGGTGTTCGTTCGCACCTGACCTCCATAGAATGGAAATATGTCACAAAGTTTAACAAGGTTTTTTAATATAGATCCACAGAATATTGTGATAAGTGTGTTAGTGTGAACAGGTATGGTATAATAAATCATGGGGTTTATCTATTTTATTTTTACTTTCATCATATTTTGCTTTAGTTTTGATACCCCCCCCAAATTCAAAGCTATCTCTTTACAACCATTCCTTTTCATAACCTATCATAGTTTCAGAAGTCAGAGTCCATTTTTTGTAGGCTGTTTTAACGACGGGTACTTTTGCTAGTATATATATATATATATATATATATATATATATATATATATATATATATATATATACTAGCATTTCAGCTCGGCGTTACCACGTGTTTGAAGGTGTGTGCTGAGCAAAAAACAAAAATTGGTAGTAGCAAGGCTCGAACCCGTACTGTGAAGGAGGAAAAGAACGGGAAAAACTGACGTCTTTGCTGTTACGACTACCGCCAAACCGGAGGTGACGTAGATTTACATTAAGGCTAGACAATCGAAAAGAGAGGATGACTTTCGAAAATATCGACGAAAAAAGCGACCCCTTCCTGTTGAAAAGTGCCCCGTAGATGGTGAAGAAATCATTGTTTTTAGTCAATTTTTCGATATTTGTCGTCTGAAGGGTTGAGTTTCAAGCGATACTGATCTTGTAAAAATCCGCCGCCACTGTGGAAGTTTTAGGCAGACATGCAAACATACATACATACATTTATATATTGGTAGCTAAAAGTTTTTACCCAAACCGATTAAAAAGCTTGCCCCATCTCTAAATAACCTTCTGTCAAATTTCAAATGTTAAACCAGAAATTGTCTGATTATGCCATTCGATATTGTCCTCTGAAAGATCGAACTTAAAAACGCTACTGATCTTTTAAAAATCCGTCGCCTCTGTGGAAAGTTTTAGGCAGACATGCAAGCATACCTACATACATACATACATACATACATACATACATACATACATACATACATACATACATACATACATTTATATATTGGTAACTAAAGATTTTCGACCCAAACCGATTAAAAGGCTTGCTCTATCTCTTAATACCATTTATGTCAATTTCAAATGTTTAGACCAGAAATTGTTGGAGTAATTTAGTAGAGACAGCAGAGGTCAATTTTTTTTTTAACTTTGACCCCTACTATGACTCCTTAATATTTATTGTTTTGGGCTTAAATCAAGTTATTAAGTTAGATCCATGTCCAAGGAACCTATATCTAAAATTTCAATTGTTTATACCCAAAATTGACGGAGGAGTTTGGTAGAGTTCTCAAAGGTCAAATCGTTGTATTTTGACCCCTTAACAGCCAAATATCTGTCCGAAAACGGATTACAGATTTTCTCAATTCTGCGTACCCTGTATATCAACTTTCGAGTCCTAAGACCTAAAATTGACAGAGTTATTGCGTAGGTAAATGTACACAGACGCATACACAGACACACACTTTTATAGATATATTACCAGTTCCGCCCGGCTTTGCTCGGACCTATGTACTGTTCATAAGGTTATGTGCATATGTATATATTAAAAAGTGTGAATATGTAAAGTAATACCTTTCTCTATAATAGTCTTCCTTAACTACCACAGAGAAAAGACAGGCAGACAGACATTTTCACTTTTATAGATATACAGATAGATAGATAGATAGATAGATAGATATACTGGATGCAATATATAGTAATGATTTAAAAAGTATTTAAAAAAAAAAAAAGCTTCATGCGCCACCACCGAGAACCGAAACCAAAACGTTCAGCTAACGATTTATTTTGCCTCTGCCGTAAATATCTGAACTAATAAAACACATTTACTGCAAGGCTAAAAATTAAAACATGAACTATTAACTACTACGTCATGCATTCGTAATGCCGGCGTTCGACCTTCACCTTGCAAATTTCATTTTTTTTTTTTAAATTTCACACTTTTGCACCGATTTTTCCGGGCTAAAACCCAAATATAAAGTTTTGCATAGATTCAAATACCTTATACATGAAGTGTCATGTCTGTAGACCAAAAACTCTAGGAGGAGTTTGGTAGGCAAAATCTGTTAAACAAAAATATATGCATATACATAAATATATATGGAAACAATTTTGTGTTTACTATAAAGTTTTTACGCAAATACTATGCAAGTATAAATCATGTAGAATACTTGTAGGAATATAATTAGACGTAATAGTTAACTAAAGATGATTATCGCATTTGAAAACCGAAGCAACAAATAGGGAATTAATTAAAGAATATGCAAATTAGCTAGATCGTTTGCTAGTGAATACAATTTCATAACCCATATATCAGAAAATTGTATTTTCTTTTCAAATAAGTAGAAAAGAGGGGTTTTAATATGAATATCAATACAAAGAAAAGAAAAACGAATTCATAGAAGTATAGAAGATAGATAGATCAGGTCATTCCATAAGTTCGGTCCAAATTTTTACTTTTGTTTTTAAATTGAACGAAATTAAAAAAAAAAATATTGTGTAATTTTTACATTTTTATGTTTAGATGCATTTTAACTGATTACATTTTTGTTACAGAATGATAAAAATTTAAATGTGCTTGATTAAAACCCTACTAAGATGGAAGTGTCTCAGAATCATTTGAGGCATACAAAGCTTTATGAGTTCAAGAAAGGAAACTCAGCAACTGAAGCGGCTGGAAATTTTTACTCAGTTTATGGAAAGGAATGTGTGAATGAAAGAACTTTAAGATGGTCTGCGAAATTCAGAAGTGAAGATTTCACTCTTGAAGATGAAAATCGAACCGGACTTCCAATTGAGTTTGATGTTAAGTTTCTTGAAGCAGCTCCTGAAGAAAATCCTGCTTTATCAGATGAGGAATTGGCAATAAAACTGTTCATCCTGATCCTCAATAACTTAGAAAAGTTCCTGAACTTGGAAAATGGGTGCATCATGAAAACAATATTAAATCCCGATTCGACATCTGCTCTTCTCTCTATCGTCGCCACCTTGTTTCACCTCTTTTGGATAGATTTGTGACTGGTGACGAAAATGGATCTTTTATCGAAATGTTAAGCTTCGTAGACATTAGCTTGGTAAACGGGGAAAGACCTAAACCACAGCCGAAAAGAGAACTTCGTGGGAATAAGGTTCTTTTTTTTTAAATAGGTGGGATTGCTAAGATATAATCCACTTTGAATTGTTACAACCTAATGCAACAATTAATGCTCAAATCTACTGTCCGCAATTAGAGCGTTTGAACCAAACTTTGAGGAAAAAAACCTGCTCTAATGAATTTGAAGGGGTGATGTTTTATCAGGACAGTACACGACCCCACACAGCAAGAATCACTTCACAAAAAATCGAAGAAATTGATTCTGGAAAAATTCCTCATCCACCTTATTCTCTTGACCTTGCTCTTTCAGACTAGCAGTTGTTTTATAGTTTTTAAAATCATTTGGAAGGAACAGCTTTTGTAACGCAGAAAGATATTGAAACTGAAATTTGTGAGTTCTTCGAATCAAAGCCAAAATAAATTTTACAGCGATAGAATTAATAAGCTTGTTAATAGATGGAAGGAAGTCATAGATAATCAGGGAAAGTATGTTGATGATTAAATCTTTAATAAAATGTAACAGTGGGTCATTTCTTTTTTTTATTATTCGTAAATTCGGACAGAACATATGGGATTACGTGATATTCCGCGTTTCATCCACTCTAGGATTCTTCAGGCTTGGCTTAATCGCTATATATATTTCATAACTTACTAACTAACTCTACCTACGTATTGAGCACTGTTGAAGTAAATACTTCAAGTTTACGCATAAAATTATACTTTCGTATATTAATTTACGTGAGTAAATGGAGTAGTTATATATATATATATATATATATATATATATATATATGTATGTAATCATCGACATTTAGTACAGTTTCGTTTTATCACAACTGATCAGTGCCGCTAGACTAATACCTCTCCCAAGCCGAAGATTGAACCTAGGACCATCGTGTTGACAGTTGGCAGTTCTACCCATCGACCCACAGGAGCAGCGCCTGCAAATAACCTCCACAAATGTCTATTTTAAACAAACATTCGTCCACCACTTTTATAGTGCTCAAACCGCTTATTTACAAACAAACAGCGAACCTCGCATTTTTCAGCCAATTAAGTAGCAGGTGAGATTATTTACGACAGTGTTCTACCCAAAGGAGGGGGGGGCTTAAAATATATTTGTAGTCATTGACATACAGACTTGAAAAACACACGACCCCCCCCCAAAAAAAAAACATTGGTACATCTTTAATCGGCATACTCCCGGATGTATACTCTATACTATTAATAAAATTCTAAATGTTTATTTATTTATTTATGTGTGTGTATATATGCCAATAAAACTTTCGAACGGATGCACCGAAATGAATTTTTTTTTTTTTTTTTTTTTCCTGAAAGGGTTAAGTGCCTAGATTGTCTTTATATAATGGTTCGTAACGAACAACGCCGAGTCACACAAAAAAGCCCAAAATAAGGGTTTTGGGGGCCGCTTTGTGCAATTGTTGAAAAAGTTACCTGCCCATGCCAACTGAATTTAGCACTGTCTGTACACAGTCGCGGTTACATCTTTCAACATACAGACAAGTCTTATGGCGCAATGGATAACGCATCTGACTACGGATCAGAAGATTCCAGATTCGAATTCAACAAGTTCGTAATAATTTTAACCATCATTTTATCCAATGTTTACTCATTATCCTTACCCTTAGTTAGGTTATTTTTTTTTTGGGGGGGGGGGGTTCAGTGATTTTGTTTTGTGTATATGGGAATTTCCCATATTCGGAGTTCACAGGGTAAGCGTTGATGGTAAGACAATGTTGAGTGTACTTGATGCTGAGTGTACTCAATTTTGTGTCTGTACTCGGCGTTGTCTGTGCCGACGCGGTGCAGCAACTAATATCTTTAAAAAAATCGTTTGGAAGGGGAAGCTAGCGATATATATCATTTAATGTTATTAAGACGTTCACGCATCTTTTAATGCTATCATGTAGTCTGTTTTCCTAGCCACTAACTAAAAGAAATTAAAGCTGCTTTTTTCACAGAGTTATTTCCCTTACGTCGATTCGTGTTGTTCGTGTGTGTGTTCAGAGAGTGGAATGTGCCTGACGAAGAATAAAAATAAGGTGGGAAGGGGTAGGGAAGGGGAAAGATAGAGGGTAGAAGTTCCTGTTTACAATGCTTCCCCACAGGTCAGAGTTAGACACAAGGGTCGTTTTTTTAACGCGGAGAAAATGAAAAAAATAAAGATTATCTCAGTCGTGAACGATTTCTCCTCCGTTGAAAGAGAACAAGAAATTGAAGGGTAGCATCTGAAGAACATATACTACACTTTGGAGGATAGAAGCTATGTTACACTTTTTCTCCGAGTCATGCCAGGTAACCTTGTATATATATATATAAGATTAGTATTCAAACATCTTGTAACACGAATTCCATGCATTTTATCCTGACGATATGCTCCAAGGTTGAAACACAGGAATCTCTGTGTAGTCTAATTGCCATGAACATATTTTCAGTAACTTTCAGATCGGAAATGCCCTAACCTACAGAGTCAAGGTTGATTTTGTTGAATGGATTTGAATCTCCCGACCAACAGTAATTATCACTTGCTTCACTGATGAACGAAACACTAGTATCTCGAAGTATAAAAATTATTAATATTTATTGAAAAAAATATTATTTTCAAGAAATTGAAGTTGATGTCTATTTAGGAAATAAAAGAACGGTCAACTTTAGCGAACACGGACCATTCCGATTTTTTTATTTTTGTATAATACTCTCATGACTGCTGATTGTGAATACCCACCGACATGTTTTCTATAAATAATAAATTTCTTTTCATTTATACGTTAATTGCCGGCGGCCTGGAAGAAAGGCCCATAAAACCAAGGTTGGCCTTGTTGACTGGGTTCGAATCTCGCGATCAGCAGTAATTACTTCTTATGCTGATGATTGCATCAGCAGGAAACAATAGTGTCTGTAGTCATAAAAAGTGTTTATATATATATATATATATATATATATATATATGTGTGTGTGTGTGTGTGTGTGTGTGTGTGTGTTAAGATTTTGTTCCTTAGAAGCGCTGGTTGAATTTGAATTAAATAAGATACGTATTATATACGTTTGAAGGCAAAACAACGCATTGTTACAAAATAAATAGATATTTATTTTGTTTGAAATTTATGTTAAAGTTCATAAATATATTTTGAAGGAAACCTTCATCTTCAGTATGTCTTCTTTTTTTCTTAACCCCCCCCCCCCCCCACTGTCGTTGTTGGAGCAGATAATATCCATTTGTTGTTTCTACGGTAGTTTTTTTTAAGTTTCGGAACGGTGCGTTTGGTCACGCGAAATCACACGCACACACACACATATATATATATATATATATATATATATATATATATATATATTATATATATTTTATAAAGTAATAGGGTTCGTGTGTTTCTGTCTGTGTGTACAGCTCTCCATCATCAACGAAATATAAAGGAGGTAAGAGGGTAGATCTCTCCTGGTAGAGAAACATTAGAACCCATTTTAGGATGTTTCTGTTATAGGAGACATAAGAATCTTTGCCTAATTTCTTTATATACTATTCTACAAACCACCCCCATATCGAATGACTTATGCTCATTTGCATATCACATTATATTAAATCTCTTTAACTAATTACCTCGACCTTATTACATATTGGAAATATTCTAATCATTTCAACTGTACTATTTACAAAATCTATTTAACATTTAATCTATCTATCTATATATCACATTATATTAAATCTCTTTAACTAATTACCTCGACCTATATATATATATATATATATATTATATATATATATATATATATATATATATATATATATATATATAAAAACAGAGATGTGTGTGCCACAGACGATTTCTGATTGGTTAATCCAATAATCATATCTCCTAAAAAACAATCGTTTCTACGCTCTTACCTTTACCATAAAATATTATGGCTTTATTTATTGTCCATCTTGGAAGGGTTTAATTTTTTAATAACTTGTTATTTACAAATGAAAAAAATACGAAACTATTATACGAAACTAAACTACACGAAACGCGCACACACACACGTTCACTACCGTCACGTTGTTATGGCAACCAAACCCGCTAACTTACATAAACATTAAACACACACAGTAAATGTGATTTTCTTCATTTTCTCATTTCACTCGTGGTCTTAAATTCATTTCGAGTTTGTATTACTGTACACATAGATTCGAATAAGTTGCCAAAAAACAAATATATAACAAATAAATGTTATCAAAGGCAAGATAAATTACTTTTCTACCAAACTGGATATATTTTTCGTGTTTTTATTCAATTTTAACATGTTTATTCAGCTCGAAAAGCATACAGTGTTTACCGATGTATTGGAAAATTCAAGATGGCGGCCGATTCTCTCTTTAACACGGTAAGTTTGGAAAAAGGTGTAATAAATAAAAAACCGGTTAAAATACTGTTAAAAACTCGCTCAATATATGTTACCGTGACATAGGTTGACATATATTCGGCGGGTTTTTAATAGTATTTTGTATAGTTTTTTATTTATAACACCTTTTCCCAAACTTACGGTGTTAAAGAATGTGTGAGACGCCATCTTGAATTTTCCAACACATCGGTAAACACTGTATTCTTTTCGAGCTGAATAAACATGTTAAATTGAATAAAAACACGAAAAATATATCCAGTTTTTATCGGTTTTTTACCTTCTCTGCAGAAGTACAAAAAAAACAAAAAAAAAACGAAAGGTACTTTTACAGAATGTTAAACTAACCCTAACCGATGTTTTATGTTTAGTTTAGGAAAAGTCAGAAGAAACAAAAGTCATTATTGCATGAAATATACGTATTTAGTTGAAGTATTGTTTATGTCAATTCTTTCGAAGAAATTTAGCAAGAATACCTGTAAACCAGGAAATCGGTAAAATGTCATCATGGATGAATACTTGTCTATTATCATTTCTACCCTTGACAAAAACTTAGCCATAACAAAAGAGATTTATTGTTCAGATTGTTTTTGAGATTGATTTCTAAAAAGATATTTTATAAATAAAATCGACTTTAAAATTAAAGACTTAAATTACAATAATTGAATTTAAACATTCTTATTTCAATATTTGGCACATAACACCTGCAAAAATGATCACAATGTCAGGATTTCATTTTATTTCAGAATCGATGGCAAATTGTGTTGATTGATATCTCATTATATTAAATACTAATATTTAACATTAGTTTATCATTTAAGCCGATAAAAAGCCCTTTTTTTTAAAAAGGATTTGGAGTTTCCTAATCAACCTTTCGGGTGCAGTTGCACGCTCTCAAAATAACTAAAGTGTTGGCTTTAAAAAAATTGGTTCATTAAAACTAAACAGGTTTAGTTTTAATAAAAAAAAAATTTAAAAAAAAATCGCTTTGGTAATTAGATATGTCGTATGGTTATCCATAATCGCTGAATAAAACCGCTAACGAGTTGAATGATTACGACATAAAATTAAACTCGGGTTCCTGAAACGGAAACTTCGTTTGTTTTTGTTTTTTTCTTATCAATATATTTACATTGTTATTTTGTTTTCATTTTCAATCATTCGAACAGTTTTCTTTTTCAAGTAATCCAAGTTACAAAATTCCCACTGTTTACTATGCTAAAATCACAATGACTAATGTATACCTATTAACCCTTATCCTTGAGTGGCCTCTGGGCCTTGATAAGTGGTGACACCCATGTGAAAAAAAAAATCACTCGAACAGTTTTCTTTTTATAATGTACAGTTTTAAAAGTTTAAAAACTATATAGTTTTTACTTCAGGAAAATTAATGGGTCAGTTTTTACGATGTGCCCTGTTAATATATGTTACCGTGACATAGGTTGACATATATTCGGCGGGTTTTTAATAGTATTTTGTATAGTTTTTTTATTTATAACACCTTTTCCCAAACTTACGGTGTTAAAGAGGGTGTGAGACGCCATCTTGAATTTTCCAACACATCGGTAAACACTGTATGTTTTTCGAGCTGAATAAATATATTACATTGAATAAAAACACAAAAAATATATCCAGTTAGGTAGAAAAGTAACTTATCTTGCCTTTGATAACATTTATTTATATATTTGTTTTTGACTATTTTTTCGAATCTATGTGTACAGTAATACAAACCCACGATATGAATACTCACGTTGTTATATATATATATATATATATATATATATATATATATATATATATAAATGAGATTATAGCAGTTAAAAAACATTTTTAAAACACACACACACCTTTTTCAAAGTGATCAGAAATCGTATAAAAGTAAAAAGGGTAAATTTTTACTTACTTTCCAACTTAATCACCTTTAACGTGACTTTTACCGTTTTTTTTTTTTAAATGGAATTCATTTACCGATACAAAAGAAATGATAAGTAAATAAATCCATAAATAAATATTATAAATGGTTTATTTTAATACTTGCCAGGATGCGGAGGAAAATGAATGAAGGGGGAGGGGAATAAAATAAAAACATTTTGGAAACAGAGTAAGTTTGAAAGAATTGCTTTGCACAGAAAGAAATTAATGAAAAAATAAAATTAAATTTCTTTTCTTTCTTGATTTTTTTTTAGTTTTTTATGAAAAAGGAAGTCAAAATTAAGACTATAAAAAACAATTTTTATTAAGAGCGAACCTCAGTCGTCAGGTCTGTAAAAAAAGACGTGGAATAATAAATGTTTTCTAATACAAATTGTTTTTACTTATGTGTTCATTTGTCTCTTTGAAGTTCGTTTGTTTAATATATCGGTTTGCAATATAATTTTGTCATTCTGTCAGACTCAAATTTTAAATCTATATATCTATAAAAGTGAAAGTGTGTGTGCGTGTGTGTGTGTCTGTGTACATTTCCCTACGAAATAACTCTGTCAATTTTTAGTCTACAGACTCGAAATTTGATATACAAGGTACTGAGATTTGGAAAAATCTATGTGATCCGTTTTTAGCCAGAAATTTGGCGATTAAGGGGTCAAAGTTCAACGATTTGAGCTTTGAGAACTCTACCAAACTTCTCCAACAATTTTGGGTCTACACACTTGAAATTTTTGATATAGCTTCCGTGGACATGGATCTAACTTAATAACTTGATTTGAGCCCAAAACAATAAATTTACAGGGGTCATAATAGGGATCAAAGTTTAAAAAATTACCCCCTTTTTTTTGCTCATCATACACATCCAAACACCCGGGCAACGCCGGGCACCCATGCTAGTATATATATATATATATATATGCGCGTATGTATGTGTGTGTACGTGCGTGCGTTATAGACGCCTCACACACATCCACATGGTATAGTCTGATTATAAAATTTGTCTTTGAGGATATTTTGTGTTGGTTGAGTGCATAATAAATCATAATTGTGTGAATTCAGTTTTAAAAAAGGTTAAGTTTTTTTTTTTTTTTAAAGGTTAAGTTTTTTTTTATGTTCGCACCCGTTGTCTGGGTTAGTTAGGTTGGCCTGTTTTATTACATGTCAACCCGTTTGATGTCATTTATTGCTGAAATACAATGACTATCGGAAACAATAGATTACGATTGATTTTTCAGCATTTATTAGTCTACCGGTAGCTGAAGGTGGTCGGCTAATTATACAATTACATGAATGTAAAAAGCCATAATCGATCATATTTAAATTTGGCATAATCGATTGCATACTCCTCGGTAACATTCGTTGACCAATATCGTACCACCGAATCGCCCCCTTAATTAAACACTTCATCAAATCTCCACACTAACGTAATGTACTTGCAATAACCCTTATCCCTGAGTGGCTTCCGGGCCTTGATAAGTGGTGATTATTGTGTGAAAAAAAAAAATAAAAATGAATTAAGGTTGTTGCTATATACTTACAGATGTACCTACTAGTGTTGGGTCGATTAATCGAAATCAGAATCGGGAATCGAAAAAATCGGAATTTTTTGCGGTATCGGAATCGGTATCGGAATCGGAAAAAATGTGTGCCTATTTTCCGATGCCAACAACGATTCTTTTAATTGGCTTTTTTATTTGATTTTATTTAAAGAAAAATATTCTACCGCTGATATTAATACTAAAATAGTGAATATCTTTTGATTTTAACCTATTAGTAAAACTAAAATCGATAGATCATCCCTCACAAGTGTATCCTTATGTTTAAGAAAATATCTGCACATTAAAGATATGTTTTTAAGGTAATCGTGAAAAATAACAACTTTATAGTTAAATATGTAGGGATTTAGAAAGAAACGTAATCGGAATCGGTAATTGTGTCGGAATCGAAAATTTTATCGGAATCGATAAAAGTACTGGAATCGTCCTATCCCTAGTACAAACGTATAATACTACTTACTAACGGTAGCTCTCATCATTTATTTACGCCAGTTACTTTTAATGAACGTGCATCCAAAAGATGTCAATACTTTAATGAAAAATCCGGAATCAGTCCCGAAAAATGGCCAAAGCAGTTTACGATTTGAAATCACCTTTTCCTTTGTATTTTCAACTTTTATAAGGTGCTATAAATTATTTTTAACCCTATACCTAATCTAATCCCAGACCTAACCTAACCCTAATTTAACCCTTTGCATGTCAGTGTCGTCAGCATTTTTTACATTATGTTCGCGGTTTTTAAATCATACACAACCTCGACTATTTCTGGGACAAATGTGTATTCTTTGTGTGAATACTAACATTTGTTGCATTCACATTCATTACAAGTAAACGATCCCTTATCATTCAAATACTACCGTGTTTGAATATGTGATGAAGTGTTAGTTTTACTAATTTAGAACTGCTTTAAAGCTTCACTGCTCACTCGTTTTCAAACGATTTTTACGGTTCATAGGTCATCTTCTCGGCTATATTTCGAAAAAAAAAAATCAATTTTCTATTTTATAACAAAAGTTATAATAAAATTACCGTGTTAAAAAATTCTCAAAATCTGTGAAGAACGGAGAGATGTATTTTTTCTTTTTGATTGAATGTGGTTACCATAGCAACAAAATTTGTTACGCTACCTCAAATCGGCTGGGAACGGCGAAGATGATGACGTAACAGTATATAAAAAAACTGTCGCTAATAATTCACCGCTGTTTCAAATCGGTCGCTAAACAGTACTGTCGGTAATAATTCACGGGTAACAAGTGAAACAGAGAGAGAAAAGTTTAAGTTAAAACAAAGCCTGGAAAAATCATGGATTACATAAAAAAATGCGAACATGAAAAATAAGGTTAAGATTTAAACATGGAAAGTAAAAAGTCTATTTGTTAAAATTGGAAAAGATAAAGACAAGATAGTCTAGTAAAAAATATAATAAATTTATAACTTAAAACATTGCAGCATTAATTAAGAATCGATTATATAATGTTAAAATGAATTTTGAAAAATTCTTAATGCTGCAATATTTCAAGTTATACATTTATTATATTTTTTACTAGAATAACTTGTTTTTTTTTTCTTTTCCAGATTTAACAACTAGTCCTTTTACTTTTTCATTTTTAAATCTTGACCATATAACTTTTCATGCTCGCATTTTTCTATGTAATGTATTGTTCATAACTTATTATTTTACTACAAGCTGGAGGGTAAATTCATCCTTTTTCCTAACTATATAAATATAAATAGCGACAATCATATTTGCATTTTACATAATCCTTGTCCTTAATTCAATAGCATCCTACGGACTCATTTTTTAAATGAATTTCACTCGTCAATATATATACCTACAAACACAGTGACCTACTACGTGCTAATGTAATATATGGCATCTGTTCTGTTTTTCAGTAGAATATTCCTTGTATGGATGTCTGCGGGTGTAATTATGAAGTAAGTGTTGCGCAATACCCAACTACACCTTTGCAAGGGGAAGCCGATTAGACATTGTTTGATTCCAGTGGCAGGACAACTGGAAACATTGTTGAAACACAGCTTTTGTACACGGTGCGCTATCAAGCATCCATAGTGCTGTAAGTCCGGTTAGACTATATAAAGTTTGAGAAACACTGGTTAATGCAATCTATGTATTATTTCTCATTTTCACATTCTCTTTCCAGTGCCTGATGCCTGATATATATATATATATATATATATATATATATATATATATATATATATATATATATATATATATATATATATATATATATATACTGTTGGTAGAATTTTTCAGTAATTCATAACAACACACTATGTCATTTCAAAGAGTGCTCAATGCATGAAACAGAGCAATATATATATATATATATATATATATATATATATATATATATATATATATATATATATATATATATATATATATATATATATAGTTGGATACCGAAGAAGCTCCACAACACTTCCCGAAACCGAAATTGCACAAAAAAAAAATTATGGTGACTGTCCGGTGATCTTGACCGATCTCATTCATCACAGCTTCCGGGCTAAACGATTACGGCGGAGAAGTATTGCCGACAAATTGCCAAAATGAACTAAAAGCTCTAACGTATGTGCCAGAGATTGGCCAATATAAAAATATCAATTCTCCTCCATGACAACGCTCGCCTTCATGTTGCTCAACTGATCCTGCAGACGCTTAACGAATTAGGCTATCAGATTCTGCCTCATCCGCCATATGCACTGGACCTCTCACCCATCAATTATCACTTTTTCAAGCATCTCGACAACTTTCTGCACGAAAAATGCTTCAAAAGTCGACATGATGCCGAATCGGCCTTCAAGGATTTCACCACTTCCAGAACTCCGGATTTCTATGCTAATGGGATAAATAAACTTGTTTTTCGTTAGCAAAAATGTTTAGATTTTAATGGTTCTTATTTGATTAATAAAGTTTATTATGACAGGGGCTATGATCTTTGGAATTGATCTCTCTCTCTCTCTCTCTCTCTCTCTCTCTCTCGCTCACTCTCTCATATATATATATATATATATATATATATATATATATATATATATATATATGAGAGAGAGAGAGAGAGAGAGAGAGAGAGAGAGAGAGAGAGAGAGAGAGAGAGAGAGATTCTTTGGGTATTTTTAAATGTCCTTTCCTGATTGTCAATTTTCATTCTTAATTGATATTTCTCGTTTGATTATCAGCTGCTCTTTTCCCAGAAAAATACATTTACCTTTTTCCAATGCCTTAATCATATATTCTTTCAGAAGCAGGTTCTTGAAACGTGCTAACACACACATACACACACACACACACAAATGTGCTAACACACACACACACACACACACATATATATATATATATATATATATATATATATATATATATATATATATATATATACGCGCACAAAACGACTAAATACTTTACAGGTGTTTACAAATGAATTGTGTCAAAGTTAGCTCAGGAGACTATTCATCGAGGCAGGTGGTGTGTATATTAATGATAACCAAATCAGAGATCTACACAGCAGGGGACATAAACGAGCTCTTAAATAAAGCGTTAGCCACCCGAAATCGAGTCAAAATCGTTTAAAAGCACCTGGAGCATTGTGTCGTCGGGGTCCCTACCAACCAGCATTTACTACTTAGTCACTTCACTCTCTCCTTCCTGGGGGTTCTTTTATGACAAATTGAAATCTTGTGACATTTTGTCTATGCAAAAGTGGCAGAAAAAAACAATGCCACCTAACGGACATTGGGATCACTTTTTGATAATTATTATAGGAACTAGTAAGACCGATTTCAATGAGACACCTATAAACGATTAGTGTTTATCATTCTCTATTCTTTGTTTAATTTCTTTCTTTTTTTTAGTTTTCTTTTTTGCTTTATCTACTATATTAATAAAATAAAGTTATTCTCTTTATGTCATTAGGAAAATAAAAGAAAACTTCCTAAACAAATCTTTTACAATCACTACGTACATTATTTTTTAACCGTGTTTTTCAACTATTAAAAAATATTTATTTGCTTCCACACGAAAGCAAATTAGACACAAGGTCGTTTTTAATGTAGGGGGGAATCAGCTCCCCCAAAAAGGGGGCATTCTGGCAATTTCCAAATAAATAGTAATTGTCTCAGTATGAAGGGTTTCCCGTACATTGACCAAGAACAAATTACAGAACAGATACTACCCGGGCGAAGGCCGGTTCACTTCGTTCCCGTATACAAATTATTATTCATTCCTGTATACAAATTATTATATTAATTCCGAACAAACTGCCTCTCTGAAAAACGCATTCCTACAAAAATAGTAGCAAGCACAATTACTCTCTCGCCATTTGGTCCTTTCACTTCCCTTGCATCACAGGCAGAAGTTTCTTAATAAGTATTAATATTTCTATAGAACTTCTTTTTATGTTTAGAATTAGTACTTTATATTTTCTCCTGGCAACACTGGAACATGGGCCCTGATATTTTTTTATTGATATCTAGTTAAGTAAAATAAAAATTGCAAATATAACATGTCTATGCGGACACCACAAAGAACCTGTTTCACCTCTGATTAATCTCTGAAAGACCACTTTCTCAGTCAATTATAATACAAGTTTGTCGCTAGAAAACAGAAATTTGATATTGTAAATTTTATTGTTTAAATTTTATATTGTTTACATTTTATTGCGTCTGTTTTATTTACTTCATTGTATTTTGATACGCACATTATGGGCAGAAGCAGCCGAAGACAACTTTCAAAGGCATGTGGTTATTCTTTTCAAAAGTGAAAATCTGACTTGGATATTAACAAAAGTCTAGCTGTGTTAACGAATATTTTTTCATTGTTTACAACTCAGCAGTTTGATAATGTTGTTCCAACTTTGAAACGAGAAGACATTTAAGCAAGTCCTACTTTCCAAAGAGAAACACGTTAAAAAAAAAAAAAAACAATTTCCCACTTTTGTACAAATTAAATTACCGTTTCCAAAATTCTATCGATTTTCTAACGACCACTCTGCATTTAAATTCAGTTAAGTAAAACACAAAGAAACTATTTCACCACCGATTTTGATCAGTTTTTCATACACATTTATCGGCTATATTTTGTGTGGTCCTCTTCTCTAATTTGTTTTCAATTTAATCGGTTTTAAAATGCACATTATAAAATCAGTTCTTGAAATAGCTGCTACAGTTTACGATATCAAAAAAACATTTTATTTCACAAGTGAGAAGATATTTACGATATTAAAAATCACTTCATTATATACATATATATATACATATATATACACATTTATATATATATGCATTTATTTATATATATACATTCATATATATATATATATGCATTTATATATATATATAGAGAGAGAGATAGATAGATAGATAGATAGATAGATAGATAGATAGATAGATAGATAGATAGATGCATTTTTTGGAGAACCATAAGTTATGGAGTCAGTCAAAGAAATGGCGGAAGCAGTTTATCATATAAAAATCGCCACATTTTATATAAATATCTTTAGAAATGGGGGGAGGGTATTAACAATATTAAAAACCACTTTATTAGAAATATATTTTTTGGAGTACAACATGTTATGGAGTTAGTCCCGGAAATGGCTGATGCAGTTGACAATATAAAGATCACTTTACTTCATTTACTATTATCATTATTATTTTCTCTCTTTAAAGATTGTAATGCTGGACATGGGGTAGCCAAACCAGCTACCAACATTCTCCTGCTTTTTATTGAAACCAACCGAGAGCTCTTTTTAGTATCCTCGTTATTCGCTTAAGTGCAATTGCCTGGATCTCTCTTGCACTTGGTTCACCAGGAATATTAGTTAGGTAGGACTTTAAGTTCTTCTTCATAAGCCCTGTGGCACCTAATGTTTTGGCTTGTGGCCGTTTAAGCATTACTGATAATGAGTTGATTCAATTTTAGTTTAGATATTTCACCACATTTCCTTTTCCTCTACGAAAAACAATATTCATATGAGTAAATAAATAATTATTTATGTGAACGCATATAAACATTTTCGGGTTTGTATTACTATACGCATAGATTCGAAAAAGTTGTCAAAAAAAAACAAATATATAATAAATAAATGTTATCAAAAGCAAGATAAGTAACTTTTCTACCTAACTGAATAAGTTTTTAGTGTCTTCATTTAATGTAAAATGTTTATTAAGTTCTAAAATCATACAGTGTTTATCGATATATTTGAAAAAGACAAATAGCCGCCAGGTTTCTGTTGAATACGTTAACTTTGGAAAAATGAGTTCAAGCTAAAAAATTATACGGAATACTGTTAGAAACTCACGCAATATATGTTACCGTGACATAGTCTGTTACGTAATAAAGAACAGAAGTAAAATGCGTTCGGAGGAAAATGGGCGTGTGAATACGAGGGTAAGGGGCAGCATGAGGTGGCGGGGAGAGAGACTTTTAAAATACACATGTTATACGCAGAGCATTGTAAAATACATATGTGTGCGAAGCGTCTTTTGACGATAATGTAATGCGTTATTTTGGAAGAACCATGAATAAATGCATTTCACTTGCACTTAAATAAATGGCGAGTTCGATTTTATTTCGCTACCTTTTTTTTTTTTTTTTTGCAAAAAATCTCAGACAACGTGAGGGCTCGAGTTGTTGAAATATAACGACACGGTTAAAGTGTAACGGCCACGTTACATAATTTTGCACTTTGCTTTAACTATCGTATGAACGACAGGTGTCTCTTTGTGTATCTTTGTGCGTTTCCATCTAAAATTCAGAAACTACAGATATCTATTAAGCTAATATATCAAATTTTCAGCATTGCTTCGGGTGGAACATGGACACATTTTATTTATATTATTAATTCGTTTCGAGGGTCACCATGAACAGGATTAGTCAATGAGAGCGACATTTACAGTGATTTCGTTCCATCGCCCTTTTGTGTGATACTCTTAAGAAATACACTTTCTTGTCATTCGAGCTAAGATCAAAGTGTAACGTCAGGTCAGTCCTTGGATAAAATCCTTTTGACTGGGGAGTGAGAGCAGAGGAAATGAGGAGAGAGGAGGCAGCGAGACTGTGAAGGAAAAGGATTGTATGGAAGAGGGGGAGAGGAGATGGTAGCAGGTGGATAGACATAGGTAGAGAAAGTAAAAGAGAAGTTATCACAAAAAAAAAGATGTGCGCACTTATTAACTTTTCTATTTTGTTGTCCATGCCTCCCAGACAACACTAAGTAGCCATGTTGGTCGTTTGTCAAAGTAAAACACAATCAAGATGATTTTATATATTTAGATAATAAAAAAGTGCATTATGGTAAACTAATCTATCTATCTATCTATCTATCTATCTAAGATAGATAGATATAATTCAAAATTACATATTTAAAAACTAGACAAATGCATGATTTTTTTTTTAAATATTCATAAAAATAAAATTTGAATTTTCTTCTTCAGGAAAATCTTGTAAGGAAAGTTATAAATTTCGGATAAATTAAAACATTCTAGTTGAAAAACTAGCCCTTTATGCGCTATTTCCGTGTATTTATTTTAAATAAATGATTGTATTGGAGCTTGCCACTTGGGAGTTGGCAATCCACACCATAATAATTAAAGAGAGAGAGAGAGGGGGGGGAGAACTTTTGTTAAAATAGTCTGATTACAAAACCAGTAAATGTTTTCGTTTACATCGAATTTTGTTTAATTGTTTAAACATTTTCATATTAAAAAACAAACAAACAAAACCATTCCATTGTCCTTAATTCTTTTTTCTTTTTCTTTTTTTTTTTTTTTTTTTGTTTAGAGACAAAATCATTGTGGTTCACTCAAACGCCTTCATATTTAACATGTATAACAGCTGTTTTGCCGCAACTTCGTAAACTATTTCAAAATGATGGTCTAAGAGTGCTTGTGACCATCTTTCTTTCTGAAGGAGGCAGAGTTAATTTTTTGCTCCGTGTTTTCCGTTCGTAACAAGAACAAATTAGCCAGAAATAAACTGAAGAAATACAAAGAATAGTCATAAACAAAAGGACAAACAACTGTTTCCCCATTGCCTGACCAGCAAAACTTGCAGACCAGCGAAGTAGAGAGAAGCTGAACTGCTTCATCGTCCCGCATGAGACATTCACTTCACAGTGAGCCATGTAATTACGTAAGAATATCAGCAACAATGTATTTCATAAACGCTTCATCTGTCGGTGGTTTACGTAAGGGTAATTTGCCTATCCTGGTACGTCCTTGAATTTATGAAAATTGCTTTGTCGGTCGGTCAGTGAATAACGCGTAATGAGTAGACGCACTGATAATGTTTACACTAGGACGATTTGTTCGAAGCGTAATCGGTATCCAGAAAAATCGGAACATTTTGGGGTATCGGAATCGGGCTCGGAAAAATTTTGTCTATTTTCCGATTCCAAAAAGACGATTCTGTAATTCTTTTTACCCTTTGTTTTTTGTTTTTTTTTGTTTGGTTGTTTGTTTTCACTGTTTCGGCACTTATGATAAAAACAAAATGCTATATATTTATTGATTTTAAACTACCATTAAAATCTATGGATCAACCCTCACCAATAAGTGCATTTTTACGTTTGCATGTATTACAATTAGATTTAAGGTTATCCAAATAAAAAGTTTTAAAATTCATAAAATCCATAACAAAACTAGCTGGACACCAGGCGTTGCTCAATTGTACAATATGCTTAAACATATTTTAATTTATGCAGATTGCGTATGAATTATTATAGAATCAATCCTCCATTGAATATTATATTTTACGAGAAATAATTATCTTAATGGACTAAATCGATAAAATAAATAAATGAATAAAATAAATAATAATCATAATGTAGTTCATAAAATTCCGTCTGTTTTTTGTTTACAAGATCATCTCAGCTGATATTTGGGCTTGACGATGAATGCCCTGGAAACTCACTTCTGATAAATGTTTAGTTTTAAAATATGAAAACAAGGAAATGATTTGCGGCGATTTTAAATGTTATCTCTTCTTTTATCGTCAATTGAATTGATTGCTAAGAAAAAATTAAAATAAAATGGTGTGGTCGACTGTTCTACCAATGAGATGTCTTTCTAGGTGTAAACACATCTGTTTTTTTTTCTTTTTTCTAAGAACAAATTATTTGTTGAGATTTTATTAAAAGTATTCCTCTGTAAAACTTCTTTTATATCTATAAGAAAGAAAGACTATTTTTAAGATCGAACTTTTTCGATTTTCGATACTTACCAGGCGAATTTCTGTTTGAAATGACAATTCCTTTGTTACGATTAAAATTAAATTGCTTTGGTCTGTTACACGTGTTTGGAATAGAATTAGTCTGGTCTATCTCGCATACGTTTGAAATAATAATTTATTTGGTCTCATCATGCGTAAGTATGAAATGGCAACTCCTTTGGAGCAAGTCTATAAATTTTTTTTTTTTTTTTGGTCTGCCACGAGTATAGTATTAAATAACATATTCTGTGGTCTGTCACATATAAGTTTGAAAAGACAATCTCTTTGGCTTGTCGTGTGTAAGATTTTAATATTAATTTCATATGGTTATCATGTGGTTTAAAATAAACTGTTATACTTAAGTTTGAAAAAGCAATTATTTTACTATATCTCGTTGAAATTTAAAATGACAATTCATTTGTTCTGTGACCCGTAAGTTCTTTTCGTCTGTTACCCTGAAGTGTGAAATAATATTGTTAGTTGCGTCCTCGTATTCGCATTAGACACCCTGTCTGCCCATCGCTCAATCGATCAGTCTTTTATGACGAAGTTTTAAGTAAGATTTTCAACATAAAACCCGCAGATTAAACAGGCTAATCTTAAGGACACTCGATCTTGTTTCGATGCTTTTTTTTTTTGTTTCTTTTTCCCTGATGTCTGAATTGTTCGCTGACCCTCGGTACTCGACTCAATTGCATAAGATGTAGACAGTAGATTGTGTGGGAAAATGTTTTAAAACGCGCCACGCCTGCCTTTCGAAACAGACAGTGATGTTTTATCTTACACTGAGATCAACTTCTAACAGCAGGCATTTTGATTCAGACTCACCTGATCTCCGTTCAAGATGAATGACCAATATATATTCATGTGTGTAATTGTTACCACGGCTATCTATCTATCTATCTATCTATCTATCTCTCCCCCTCTCTCTTTTACTATATATATTTATACACACACAGATATATATATATATATATATATATATATATATATATATATATATATGAGCAAACAGTTCATAAAATATGTTAAAAAACACTTTGAAATAAGTTAAAAAAATATTTAATCTGAAAAGGAAACACTAGATAAATGGATAGTCCTTAATCCGCGGAGTTTCGAAGAATTACTCTCTTTCTCATCAGAGAGTAGGAATTAGCAAAATGCGGGATCGGATTTTGCATGCAGAAGTATTTGATGAAACAACAAGTAAGTCAAAGATCTTACTTGAAAACAAAATAAGTTAAGCAGAGGGAATATGGTAAAGAAAAAGGTGATTACACATGAATGGATAGTCTGATGGAAGATAAAAAATCAAGTGACGGTAAAATCCAAATGTAAAACTTCAAGAAAGTTAAAAGAATTTCCATTTGTACAAGTAAAATCCAAGGAAATCCCGTAATTGGAAGAAGATGGTCCATAATAATCCAAAGGCAGAAATCCATGGAATAATTCACAAAAATGTGTACAAGGAAAAAAAATAATATTAATAAAAGAAAAATAAGATGTGCTTTTCACTCTACTTCCGAGACATAACTATAAATAAAAAAGATCTGGGGAGAGAAAGGAGAGAGAAAAAAAAAAAAAAAAAAAAAAGCTTTTATATCTGGCTGAGATAATTTTATAAATATTAATTCTTTAATATTTATAATTTACTTTAATTTTACCATCTTGGATCATTTTGGTAAATTCAATTGTAATTTTCATTTTATTATATATATATATATATATATATATATATATATATATATATATATATATATATATATATATATATATATATATAATATGTTTATTATGTAAACATTATTACTTAATTTAGGTTGATAAACACTAAAACATGTATGCACATATGTAACTAATATTGTTTGTCTAATAAAAAAATACTATATACCTGTTCTGCCCTCCATCGATCACTTTTTATAGAACACAGGAGTTTTAGTGAATCTACATATAAGAAACAAAACTATATAACTATTACAGCTGGTAAAAATAGCTGCAAAGGGGTCGAAATTGAACCAAATTGCAACTTGGTAGGCGTAAGTCGACTTAAAATGCTGTTGTAGGCATGTGCAAATATACATTTATACGTTAAAGTAGGTTGAATTTTAACATTTTCTTATTCATATGATAACTAAAATGGTAATGACTAAGGTTGGGGCGCTTCAGTTTTCGGTTTCGATTCTAGCTGATGGAACCCAAGTTATATTTTTTTACTTTTGAAATCACTACTAAATAGTAAAATATTATAATTAATAAAGTAATCGCTATATAATAATAAATACAAAATCTGAATAGATATCATATTTAAGCGTATTTTAAGACCGTGTCATACAGGGCGGCAACTACTATACTTGACTAGCTAGTTCTTGGGAATTTTTTAAATTTTGATTTCAAATGATGTATTTTCAAATAAGTTTTCGTTATAATATCTTTATTTTATATATCATTTGAAAGAGCGCTTTTCGCCTTATCTAATCGTTTAAATTACAATCGTTTAAAAACAATTATATCTTTTCTTCATAACGTTGAATACAAGATGGAAGAAAAGCAAATTCGCACAATTTTCTTATTTCAAGTCAAGTTATAATACTATAAAACAGTACACACATTCTTTAAACCAATAAAAGAAAAACACACACACACATCCTACCCTAAAGGAAACGAAAAAACACAAGCAGAAAGAGAGAGTGAGAGTGGGAAACACCAGACAGGAGTGACCACAGCCCAATAAAATAGAAATAAAAATTGAACATTCCAATGAATAGTTTCCACCTCTTGGAAACATTTCAAATGAACTACGAAAATGCTATTTTTACATCTCCAACACATTTTGAAAATAATTTCTGAAGAGGACGCTTCACGGAACGTCTGAAACGCGTTAAAAACGTCAATGATTTAAAACCATTATTACAATGATCTAAACATAATTCTCAATGAAAAACCAAGACACGGAATAATAAAATAATGTTAAAAAATACATATTGTTGGTGGCCACCCCCTTATTTAAATATACACATATATATATATATATATATATATATATATATATATATATATATATATATATATATATATATATATTGATTGAGTGATTGATTGATTGATTGTGTCTTACTGTGGCGGATATATACGTGGGAGTCAAAAGAATGAAAAGAATATTCTGTTGTTACAGCTTTAGTTATAACTAACTAGAAATGTTACTTTTTGTTATGGCTTGCAATAAGCCACAAAGTAAAACAGAACAACGGAATAGAGTTTAAACAATGTATTACTGGAACAACAATGTAAAAAGGTTACAACTGAAAAGAGTAGAAAACGTCACCGAGTAGGCGAGGGTCGCACTGGTGTTAAATCCACACCTGGGATCAAAAGGTCTATGGTTTATATAATGGATAGAACAGTCCATTTGGAGGGTGATTGCCCCACAACACCCTTCTCTCAAGTTGATTTCCGCGGTTGTGAAAATCAGTATTTCTTCCTTTTGTGGCAGACTACCAAGGGGTCTGTGCGCTTCCTCTTTCTGCCGGAGCGTCTCGATTCTGACATCCTTTTTGGAGGGTCTATGTCAAAACAGTCATACACAGTTTCAATCGCATCACTGCCATCCTGTGGTGGTTCTTCTTTATCCTTGTAGAAGCGTTTCCTGATTTGGTTCAGGTGCCTCTTATGTTGGAACTTTGGGCCCGGAATGATGTATGTAACATGGCCGATTCTTCGTATGATCGTGCCCTGTTCCCAAAAAGAAACGTTATTTTTAAAATGTTTAAAATATACGTTATCTCCGCTGTTAAACCGTTTCGTTGGCATTGTAGAGTTCTGCTGTGTACTATGTGTTTGGGTAGCAGTTTATCAAAAACGGATTTTATTTTCCGTCCAAACACGATTTCTGCTGGGGATCCCGCATCTGGTTTGTTCGGATTTTTCGTGATTCTGTAAACCTGCAGAAATTGCTGAAGGGCCTTTTCTGTCGGTGTACCGGACGCCCTTTTTAATGCCCTTTTAAGCGTATCGACGAAGCGTTTGGCCTGGTCGTTGCTTATGGCGTGGTACTGGGGTGTCGTAATATGCTTGACTTGATACGTCTCGCAGAATTCTCTGAACTCTGTCAAGGTGAATTGTGTAGCGTTGTCGCTAACCAAACAGTCTACAACCCCATACCGAGCAAACAATTTCAATAAAAAAATTTGTCGTTGTTGCCGTGGTCGGTTTTTTTTTTTGCATCTTAGTACCTCTAGCCATTTAGAGTAAGAGTCAACTACTATCAGGTATCAAAAATCCTCCACAAGTCCTGCATAATCGATGTGGATTCTCGACCATGGTTGTTCAGCCTTAGGCCAAGGTTTATATGTTATCGATGGTGCTTTTGAAGCCAAAGCACAGCCTATGCATCTGTTCACCATGTCGGTAATATCTAGGTCCATAGCTGGCCAATAAATAAAACTTCTCATTAGGCTTTTCATTGTTTATTCCTGGATGCCCCATGTGAAAATCCCTGAGAATTCTTTTTTGAAGGGTTTGGGGGATGACAACCCTTTCACCGTATAACAGTATTTCATCGCAACCAGAAAAAATGTGTGAACTGGTGTCACTTAGTGCGAATTTCTGCTTCGTGTTTTGAATGAAATTGTCATTTAGGGATTCTGACTTAATTTCCTGAAGTGTGACCGGCAGTTCGCGGGTAATATTGTTTATTGTGGTTTTTACATCACTATTAATACGTAGTGCTGTGATTACTAAATCTTCAAGAGATTCCATTTTAGCAGGAATCAGTCTCGATAGACCGTCTTCATGAGCTAGTTGTTTTGAGGGGAGAAATTAAATTGCAAAATTATAGTTCAGCAGAATAGTTCCACATCTTAATAGTCGGTTCGCAGTGAATGTTGGAAGTCCTTTTTTTCATCTAAAAATTGATATCAACGGCTTATGGTCGGTTTGTAGAAAAAATGTCTTCCGTACAAGAACCGGTGGAATTTTGAAACTGCAAATATAATTCTTAGGGCCTCTTTCTCGATCTGAGAATAATTCTTTCCATGGCAAGAGAGTCCGTGATGCGAAAGCAATAGGCTGTTTCGCACCATCCGGCATTCGATGTAGCATGCACGCCCCGACGTCATATTGACTAGCGTCGCTAGCTACTATTATGTCCAACTGCGGGTTGAAATGCGCCAGGAATAGTTTTGAAGTCAGGATTCTTTTTATTTCTTGGAATGATGTCTAGCAATCTTCTGTCCACTCCCAAGCCTTATCCTTTTTCAGCAATTCATAAAGTGGTGCGCGCAATTTGTGCATATTTGGGATGAACCCCTGGTAATAATTTGCAAAACCTAAAAAAACTCTGCAATTGAGTTATGTTTACTGGTGCCGGCATTTCTTTAATAGCGGTCGTCCTATCTGGGTCTGGGCGTCTGCCACCTTTATCGATTATTTGACCCAGGTATTTAATTGTTTGTAAAAAGAACTCGCATTTATCTGCTTTGATCTTAAATCCATAATCTTGTATTCGACTAAATACTTGTCTGATATGTTTTTCATGTTCCTCCCTGCTTTTGCTCGCTATGATAATGTCATCAAGATATGCGATTGCGGTGTCCAAGCCGGACAGCATAGTATCCATTACTTGCTGGAATATTGCGGGTGTCACCTTGATACCAAACGCGAGTCTTTTGTATCTGTACAACCCCCGATGAGTGTTAATACAGAGGAGACTGGCGCTTTTGTCGTTTACCGGAATCTGTAGGAAAGCGTCGCTTCGGTCGATCTTAGAAAAAAACTTACGCCATTTAATTTCATGAACACTTCTTCGGGACTAGGTAATGGATAGTGAAAATCTTCTAAGGGCCCGTTGAGTCCGGTCGCAAAATCGGCGCAAACGCGAATTTCTCCGGACCTTTTCTTTACGTAAACTGCCAGAGCAACCCACCCACTCTAAGCCAGTATACCGATGCTTTATAATCTGTCTAGTTCCTGATTTATTTTGTTCATATATATATATATATATATATATATATATATATATATATATATATATATATATATATATATATAAGAGAGTCTTGTGAGTTTTTCCACCTTTAACCTTTAAGATTGGATCAGAAAAATGACTTTTAATCCTAAGCTTTTCGTTATATATATATATATATATATATATATATATATATATATATATATATATATATATATATATATATACACACACACTTTATTAATATTTTAACTAAAAATTTTAATATATTCAAATATATTAAAATTCGGTAATTGTACATATACCAATAAAATTTGAGTCAAAATAAATTGATTCAATTAGTAAGTTTTAAGATTATCATTTTTTTTTATAACTGAGCATTTACATGACATTTTCACAAAAGCAAAACAATAAGGATCAAAATAAGAGCATCATATTGTTTATTTCATATTTGTTAAAATTATTTTCGGGACCATTTGGACAATCTCAAAAATTATGTCGTTTGAAAATATTCCAAAGCAGCTTCTCTTCAGATGCTGAAATTCACTATTTAATGTACATAGAAAAAAAGCATTTCGAGTCCTTATTAAAGAGATCAAGCAGCTAAAATTACCCACACTCCTTGCTTCCAAGTTATTTTTTGTTTCATTATTTTTCGTTTTCCATGGAATTTACAAATCGCCCTATTTTCGAATTTCTATTTTTTTAATTATATTTCGACCAATTATCTTTATGTAACACTAATACTCAGTATGCTTTTTAATTTACGTGATTATCATTATTTTCTTAATTATTTATTTTATTAATAAAACTTCTAAATACTGCACTAAACCTCAAAGATAGATTATCGGTCGAAATATGATTTAAAAAAAAAACGGAAATTGGGCGATTCGTAAATTTCATGCCAAACGGAAAGTAATTAAACAAAAATAAAGAAAAGGAATGTAGTTAGGTTTAACTGCTTGATTCAAAATGTGTTCTTTCATGGTTATTAAATAGTGTATTTCAACGTCTAAAGAGAGGCTGTTTTTGAATATTTTCAAATTACATTATGTTTAAAATTGTCCGAATGGTCATGAAACAATTGCAACCAATATGAAAATATACAACATGATGCTCCCATTTTGATCTTTTTATCCTAATTTCGGAAAATATTATATATATATATATATATATATATATATATATATATATATATATATATATATATTGTTATGGGGTTAAATGGTAATAAAAACGAAAGGAAGACAGAACTCTTAGAAGTAAACATGTATTGACATATATTACAGGCAAGGCGGGTTAAGCATTACCATTCCTCAACTGTTGGGCGTTTGCACACAACCTGGTTAGCCGCGCACCGATACTCGTAACCTAAAGTAACGTCACCAGAAGAAGTGGCGTCATGAGATAATCTGTTAATCCCATGGAGGGGCTCTACAGCACCCCCTCCCAATTTTTTTGTTCGTAAAAGCTGTCAGTACCTCTTCCTTTTAGGGTTTACCATAAATGAATCAGTAAACTTTCTCTTACAGAACGACCGCCGTAGTTCAGGTGTTGATTGAGGAGGTTCAAGATCAAAAGTTTCGAAGACAGTGTCTATCGGCTTATCTTCCAGTGGTGGATTGTTGCTGGTTTCAATTTATCGACATCTTCTGGGTTAGTTCTGGTGAACTTTGTTGGTATATGTTGGTGCTTGAACGATATATACCATGTCACCGACTCTCTTAGTAATTGTACCCATCTCCCAGAATGATGTGTTGTTTTTATAACTTTTGAAAACAGTCTTTCACCTGACATGAAACGTTTACTGGGTGCACAAGTGGTCACTAGTAGCTTTGACTGTTTGGGTAAGAGCTTGTCAAAAACGAATTTCACTTTCCGCGCAAACATCGTTTCTACAGGTGAGACTGCTGTTGGTGTGTTCGAGTTGGGTGTAATCCTATACACGTGTAGTGCTTCATCTGTTGGGGCCCTTGAGCCTTCTTCAGTGCTCTTTTAAGAGTGTCCACAAAGTGTTCCGCATGCCCATTCGACTTAGGATGGTATTAGGGAGTGGTGATATGCTTAATTTGGAACGTATCACAAAAACTTTTGAACTCAGCAGACGTAAACTCGTTCCATTATCACTTAAGATGCAATCGATTATACCGAAACGAGCGAACAGTTCATGTAAGAAATTTATAGTCGTTGCAGTTGTCGGTCTTCTGCACCTCAGTACCTCAGGCCATTTGGTGAAACTATCGACTACGATTAAATAATAATTGTCCTCGAGCGGACCCGCAAAATCGATGTGCACCCTAGACCATGGCTGGTCAGTCTTCGGCCAAAGTTTAAAATTAGTCGGTGGTGATTTAGTCGCAAGGGCACAGCCTGTGCACAGGTCTATCCTCTTATTGATGTCATTGTCCATTTTAGGCCAGTAGCCATAGCTCCTCATCAAACGATTTTTCCCAGGATGTCCTGTGTGAAAATCGCGTAGAATTCGTTTTGGGGGACATTTGGGAATCACCACTCTTTCGCCATATAGTAAAACCTCATCGCAAAGCGAAATACTTTTAGAACATCGCCCTTTATGGCGATCTTGTTTTTTATGTCACAGATGAAGTCATCCTTGTCTGCTTCCCTTTTAATCTCCGGTAGTGACACCGGGAGTTCTCTGATTGTGTTGCCCATCATCGTTTTTATTTCCCCGTCCGTCCAAAGGGTGGCAATGATGGAATCTTCAAACGCATCCCTTTTCAATGGTATCAGCCAAGATAGACTATCTGCATGGCAAATTTGTTTCGAAGACAAGTACTCCAGGGTGAAATCATAATTCAGTAATAATGTACCCCATCTCAACAGTCTATTAGCAGTATATGTCGGTAAGCCTTTTTGGAACCAAAGATCGTAAGCAACGGCTTATGATCCGTCTTCAATGTAAATTTTCTGCCGTGTAAATACCTATGAAATTTTGTCACAGCGAATATAATACTCAAGATTTCTTTTTCAATTTGAGAGTACTGTCTTTCGGCCGTTAGTAGTGTTCTTGATGCATGTGCGATCGGTTTCCTGGTACCGTCAGGCATTATATGAAGTATGCAAGCTCCCACACCAAATGAGCTTGCATCACACGCTACTATTATTCTCAACCTTGGATCATAATGTGTCAAAATAAGATCTGAAGTTAACGTCTATTTGATCTTTTCAAACGCCTTTTGGCATTCTAGCGTCCAGTCTCAAGCTTTCTTTTTCTTCAGCAGTTTATTTAGTGGAGCGCACAAATCATTCATATTCTTGATGAAGACTTGGTAGAAATTAGCCAGGCCCAGAAAGCTTTGTAGTGCTTGCACGTTATTGGGAGCAGGCATGTTCTTTATGGCTTCCGCCCTCTCAGGATCGGGGTTTCTACCATCTTCATCAATAATTTGACCTAAGTAACGTATTTTCTTCATCAGGAAGTCACACTTTGCTTCTTTTACTTTCAAACCGAAACTTTGAATTCTTTCAAAAACTTCATGTACGTGTTTTCGGTGCTCATCTGTGGATTTACTGGCCATGACAATATCATCCAAGTGGGCGCAAGCGAAATCGAGGCCACCCAGCATGGTGTCCATGGCCTACTGGAAAATCTCAGGTGCGACCTTGACTTCGAAAGCTAACCTTTCAACGTATGTATTTATACAGAGGAGTTTTTAACATTCTACCTCGACGGGGATCTGCAAATATGCGTCGCTCAAATCCACCTTAGAGAATACTTTACCACCGTTTAATTTGTTGAATATCTTCTCTGGTGTGGGGAGTGGATAGTGTTAATCTTTGAGGGCTGCGTTCAGACCCGTGGAGAAATCCGCACATACACTTAGGGTTTGTTTTCTTGGTCACATATACGGTAGGGGCTGTCCAATCACTGCTGCTTACTTTCAATAGTATTTTTGGCCTTTCTAGCCGATCCAATTCCTTGTCGATTTTCTCCATTGCTGTAAATGGGACGTTTCGTTTCTTCTTGAAAACGGGCAGGGTGTTTTCTTTTAGTTCGAATCTTGCAATAGCCTTTGTACATTTTCCTAGTCCTGGTGAGAATACTTCTGGAAATTCCACTTTTAACTCGTCTTTCAGTTGTTGCGCCTCCATAGACGAGTCTTCTATCCTATGATCGAATTTATTCATAGATTGGTTCCACAATTCGAATCGTTCAATCCAGTCAGTACCGAAGAGGTTTTCGGATGTTCTATATACACTTTCACATTTTTAGTAACACAATTTAATGTCACCGGAAGTGTGAACTCTCCCTCAAATTCCACTTTATCGCCACTTTATCGTCTGTCACAGCTCGAGCTGATTTGTTCATCTTCCGCATGGTTGGATTCCTTAGCCTTTTCCACGTCTTAAGGTTAATGATGGACAGGTCTGATACGGAATCCAATTGTAGATGCACAGTTTTATTTGCGATGTTAACTGTGACATATTTGTGCCGGTTCTTATCCGAATCTACTCTGTCGGACGCTGTTCTTGTCCTTGTTCTTCCTGCACTGGGTCGCTTTGTGGCTCATTCGTTGCAGCACTTATCTTTATAAAAACATTGACTCGTTTCCCGCCACAGCGATAGCACGGGCTTGTATGGGATCCGGGTATTGTGACTGGGTTGTAGTTATTAGGTGTAGCCTGAGTTTTCTTACTTCCATTTTTGCTTTTTCAGGGTGAGTATTTTTCCGGTCTAAGGGTCGTCCTTTTAATGAATGTTGCACCTGACTCCTCGACGTGTCTCGAGTTCTTCCTTACGCAGACTACCCGTTGACAATCTTTGGCCAACTTCTGGAGGGAGAGGCCCTGTTCGCTCTGAAGTCTAGAGAGAACACGTCGTATAATCTCAGCGTTTTTTCGATTAGATTAGGCCCTGCGTAAAAATTAAACATTGAAGTCATCTGCCGATGAGTCAGACAGACGAAAATCATTGCACTGTTTATTTACCACGGAGGCGAAGGTCAGGTAATCGTCATCGTCGCTTTTTTGCAGGTTAAGGCACTTTCATCTTTTATGAAAGAGCGTAGTATTTGGGCTGAACAGTTCGGATAAAAGTGTGGCCGCTTCAGAAATACCAATTTACTCGTCTTCCTGGGAGAATATAATCCACAAACTTGCTATGTTCTGTGGTCCCTAATTTCCTCAAAAGTGGGCGAACCTTTTTAGCGTTGCTCCACTCTTGACAGTCCACGGTGAATAGGTCCTCATATCTCCGATAGAAAGCGTCAAACGTCCCGCCCAACTCTAGTTGGTAGTTGAACGTTTCTATAGCGTTACATATTGTACTTTGGGAAAAAGCAAAGCTGGGGTCCCTATGTTCCGTTCTATCGAACATTTTTAACAATCGCTCTTCCTGTCTCTGTTATTAGAGTAGCATTTTCTCCTCCAACGCTAGTTGTCTCACTTAAAATTGTAACTTGAGCTCTTTATCACGTTCTTTTAAATTTTCCTCATCTTTCTGCTGCTGGTCCATCTGGGCCTTGATTAGCTGTATTAATACTGCTTTAATCTTCTTCATCTTGTAATGGATTTTCCAAGTGCATATGAAAAAAATTATTCCCGTTTTTTGACTGGAGAAGAGACATAAAATAATTTAAAAAAAAACAGAAAATGCCCTTTCCTTGAGTGTGTGCGTATGAGGAGGGAGCAATGTATACCTTGCTTCTTGGTAAAAACCTTAGAGATAACACAATATGAAAGTGGACAAAAAAATTTTACTTGCGAAACAAAAAACAACAAAAATACTGTGATACAATACAGTTGCAAAAGAATAAAAGTAGTTCACCAAAATGGTTAGTTTTTTATGTGAGTGTGTGTGTGGGGGACTTGTCCCCACGAGGAAGAAAAATTTTACTTTAGAACACACAGTTAAAAGAAGTATTTCCTTTCAATACTACTTTAGTCCAAGTAAAAAGAAAGGGGAAAAACATTTCTCTCCCGTTAAAATTTTGCATAAAGTTAGCAGCAAAAAGAAAAAACAAAAAAAAATGTCCTCTTCACTTGAAAAATGTCCGCCTTTGCATAAGAATGAACAGTAGATAAGTTACAATAAGAATTGTTTCGTGGTGAATTTGGGTCAACATTTTTCTGGGGTTTTTTCTATAAGTAACCAAATTACTTTTTACAGCATTAACAAAAATGCGTTTGGTGCAATTTATGCATAGAGACAAAAAGATTACTTAAAATTGAGTCGATAGCTTTGCCTTGCCTTCGTTTCTTTCTTTTTGTTTTTAGAATTTTGTTTTAAGAAAGTAATTGCCTGCCGAATTCTTAGCTTGTAAATCCGAAGTTTTTTTTAAGTCAAATTAATTTCATTTTTTCCTTTTTCGTGGGATTAACCCGTCTGAAGGTTGAATCCGTTCGTTGCCAGTTTGTTATTTCGTTAAATGGTAAATAAACGAAAGGAACACAGGACTCTTAGAAACAAACATGTATTCACATATACTATGGCAAGGCGTATTGAGCAATACCGTTCTTCAACTGTTGGGCGCTTTTTCTTTTCTTTTTTTTTTCACAGATTGCTGACGAGAAGCTATACATGGCAGTCTACCAATTTATATCTGACGAATTTGTACTGCCCAAACGGTATATTCCGAAACATATGTATAGCATCGGAGAACCATTATCTTTACATATAAACGACAACTTTAGAGACATTCATGACGCTGACAAATGGATGAGTGCCGAAGCTGCCTCTAAGTTTTTAAATTTTATTAAACTACGTAAAGGCATTGTTATATATCTATGTTATAGTCTGATCCGATCTATATTTTATAGGTCCTGGATATGACCTTAAACTATATCCGATAATGAAGACCCAGCTTGCGGGCTTTGAGGAGAGTAAAGCCACCCTTTAATTGCCATTGCTCCCAGATCCACTCTGGTCCGGAGTGGTAGTACCTGTTATGGTCCCAACTTTTGGTTAAATAGAAACCAACTTGAAAAAAAAAATTTTTCTTAATATTCTATTAAAAAAAAATTTCTTCAAACTCACTGGATTCGGCATTAAATAACCTGAAAATGGTTGATATGCCGTAAAACAAAAACAACTAATCAACATATTTTATGTTGACCTCTGTATCTACTTATTTTTTTAAAGGTCTGCAACGTCTCCACAGTCATGTTTGGTTCTTCCATAAGTTCTATTTAAACGTTGACTAGACTTATAAATGAAAAACTAGTCGTTTCTTGTACAGTAGCAGAATGCTGAAATAACTCACCTATAGATCCTGCTATTATAGATTTACCACTGTCCGGAACACCTCGTAGAATGAATAAGGTTTTTTAGTATACTTTTGGCTAAGGATACACTAAATGTTATTAATGAAGCGATCAATCTGTATGTTTTGTTTACGCATAATTAAACGAAATAAACGTAACGATGTATCAAGAGATAAATATGTATTATCATTCAAATATAAACTCCAATCTTTTTTATTGTATTGTCAATAAATGTTAGGTTCACCAAACATTTATTGTATTTATACATTGTACTTATGTGTACTTCATTGTACTTGTACATGGTACTTATATATGGTACTTATGTCTGTATCATAATCTAGATCATGAGTTTTACAACGTGAATCTACATTATTATCAATTATATAAATCGATTCGATTGAAACAAAGAAGCTTAGATGTTTTGTTATATCTATATATGTTAGCGGCTAGTCAGAGAGAGCAGCACCTTGTTTGTCTGCTGCACGTAAACTTTTACCAGATCGTAACATTTGATCGCTATATGTATTAGAAATATTATCTAGGGTTACTTTTCCTTTAAATATACTTCTAACTATACGATTGCTAGGTGCATCGATATTATGTAAACAATAAAAAAAATATAACCAACATCTATGGTTCTTATGATCTGGATCATGAGTTTTGCTACATGCATCTACATTTTTATCTTTTATATATATATAATTACCAGAAGTTTTCAAAGCGCCATTTTTAAAATTAAACTGATTATTAAGCAGACAAACTATTCCAAAATTAAACTTATTATTAAACAGGTAAACTATTCAAAAAAACATTTGAAGGTGCAAACATTTTATTTAAAGATAAAAAAAATTAATTCGATTTTTTTCTTCTTTAGTTCTTACGAAATCTCTGTTTTTTAATTCTCTTTTTGTAATTTCAATCTGCCATAAAATCTGACACAGTGATATAGGACAATAAGGAGAAAGAAACAACCCTAGTTGATGTTAGTGTCTCCAATTATGATGGGTTAAACAGAGCTTAGAGGGAAAAGATAACGAAATACCAAGGTAGGACATGAAAAGAAATTGGAATCTTAGGAAGATTTCTATCATTCCAGTTATTATAGGAGCAACTGTTATATTGTGAAGTGGGCCTGCACCCAAAACAGTCATATTACATAGTGAGGCGGGGGGAGATATTGTTTTTATAACTGGATCAGGTATAAATTTTTAAAGTGTATGTATTGTTGTTTACACAGAGGATATGATATCGACGCATTAACTGAGTCATGTTGTATCAGAGTTATGACACGGGTATATACTACAGTTCATATTGACGTAAGTTATCATTTTTTATAATAAGAATAATATGTGCGTTATACCTTCTTTCTTCAAGAGTTCTTTTATATTCCTGCTGAGTTCCGTGTGTTACATGATAAGGGCTGTCCCCTATTCATGTAAGTATAAAAATAGAGAGATTTAGTTAAAATGGAAATAAAATGAGAGAAAGCAGGATTCGAACCCTGGATATAAGTTTTAAAGAACAATAGGTTTAAATGGAATGTCCAGTAAATTGTTGATTCTGATGAAATAAATAATAAATAAACTATCATTGTTAGAAAGAATGTGGATAATAAAATATGGGTTAAATGAATTAGATATGTAGGTTGAATTCCTTTGTGAAAACAACAAAGAAAAAATGGGAAATCAGAATGTTCGGAAACGTGCAGGTCGCGCATGTTGATGTCACGTGAATTGTGGTCACGTTGGCCGGACATGCATAGCTTTCTCAATATAGGAAGTGAGAGTTAGTTAGTTAGTTAGTTAGTTAGTGAGAAATTCAGAGAGAGTTTGGAATTCGAACGTCTAGAAGCGAGACGGTCACTTTGAAACTTAATATATGAAGCTTTGAATTCTTGATGATGAAAACCACGGCCGGTCGTGAAGAAATAAACCCATCATGTGTTTTTATAAAACGTCGTCTTATGTTGTGATTCTACAAAAAGGTAAATTGAATTGCTATTATATGTCTATATGTCTGTGTTATAAAATGTCTTAACATACACATCTTACATACACGTCTCGACATCTCATATCAACACTAAGACTGTCTGAACACTATCTGCTCACTCAAGGAGCTTCTCATATTCCATTACAAATCTAAGTATAAACGCTTTAATATAAATATAAATGTTCATAACAGAAACAACGACATTGTCATAAAACGAACAATCTTCATAACACGAACAATCTACAACAACATCTAATCTCTCTGAGTCTACACAGCATCCCTCTTAATATATCTCTCTCTAAGTCAACGATAAACTCTCTCTAAGACTCTCTTTTAATGAAACCCCTATATAATACGTGACGCAATCATGAAATGGCCAGCATCATCCAATTGAGACATCTGTACTTCCTTCTTTTGTGAAACCACAGAACAACACTTTATATTTTTATAATATAAATTTATTTCTGTTGTCTCAAATGGTCTTCACAAAGAGTCTACATGCTTGTTCCTACAGCCCGCTTTCTTGAACTATGTCTATTCACCTGCGTGACTAGATTCCTACTCCCCCGTCTCTTCATTCTCGTGATCAAACTCCAGCTCTCCTCCTGACTAAAACTCCCGACCTCTAAACGTTACCTCCTCGTCACGTACGCCTATTCAAGGTTATTCTGTCTATATTTAACCTAGCTAATTTATGTAAACATCCTTAGCTAAACCCGTTTCTACACTTTATTTTATAAACAATATCATTGAATAGATGGATAAATAGATAGATAGACAGATAGATCGATAATAACTAATTAACTTTAAACAATGTTAATTATTCAACAACTGGACTTATGAAAACATTTCAAAAAACTACTTAGCAAATATACCCGGTGAAACAAGTGCAAAAGAGATTCAAACAATTGTACTTAAAGTTGGAATACCTGAGTTAGCAGGTGAATTTTGACATCCGGTAGGATGTTCCATCCCCAGCGTGAACAACTAGTGAATAAATTAAATCAAAAACGTTATTTGTATCCAGTTCCAAGTGCAACAGATTATGATCCTATAATGAGGGAAGCCAGGACGTCAGCTAGTTAAACTATGCAGTTTGCATACCTAAGCCAAAAAAATGGCCAACTAAATATTTGAATAAATAATCAAAAAAGGTTCAATAAAGGCAAGTAAATATTTGAAAATTGTGGAAACTAATCAATAAACAAAAGTAGATCTTTTACAAACGTAAGAGATTAGCTTAGGTGCTTTGTTATATCTGGGTTAGCGGCTAATCGGAGCGAGCAAAGTTTCCAGTTACTGAGAAGATCCGCTCATGACGACTTACGTCTTGGGAAGCTAAAAGTGACTTTACATTCAAGATGATAACCTGGCAGACGACTCTGTAGAAATGCGGCCGAGAGTTATACAGGAATAATAATAATAATAATAATAATAATAATAATAATAATAATAATAATAATAATAATAATAATAATAATAATAAAAGTTGCTTTCGTGTTACTGCTTGCATAAAGTTATACAATATGTCCGTATTTGATTTGCACAGAGCTAATATAACAGCCAGCATAAAACAGAATTATATTATGCTTTTTTAGTAATATATACGAGAAATATGAGAAATATGAGGTCAGACGAGACTAAACTGTAATAGTTTGTTCAAGACTTTGTTAATGCACATAAAAAGGTTACTTGTGTCTTTTTAGTTTCTTTTATGCTAAAAGTTGTACACAGAGATTTTATATTCATGAATGCAAATAGAATTTTATAGGCGATAAAAAGAAAACTTATGTAAAATAATCATGGCATTTGTATGAGTAAACGCCATTTCATTTATATATTACTAACAAATAAGATTCAATGTTCATTTGAATAAATCGGTGAGCAATGTATTAAAGTGAAGGTTTATACATACACATGTCCAAAAAGTCACTGAAGGGTTAAAAATCTTTGTTATTTTTACCATTAATGATTATTTTCTTTATTTCAGATATTTTACAGAAATATTTTGGGAATTAATCATGTATACGTATAGCATTGGATAACGTACGCAAGTTGTGAAATTGACAACATTATTATGTGAAATTGACAACATTATTATGTGAAATTGACAACATTATTATGTGAAATTGTTTTGGGGACAACATTATTTCTCGCTATGGTAATGTCAAATGGCTACCACACTTTACTAGCCCCGACTTTTTTCTTGTGGGTATATCTTAAAGAAAGTGTCTATGTTAACAAACCCCAAACCCTGCAATAATTGAAGGAAAACACCAGGAACGAAATGAAGGAGTTAAATCGCACCCTTAAGATTCTGCAGTATGTCACGAATAATGTTTTGGAAAGAGCACAATGAAAATGGATAACATTTAAAAACATTATTTTTCATAAATAAGGATTGTTCGAATTTTGCATGTTTTTTTCTTTTAAATTTTTCAATGTTTTAGTCGGATTGCGTTACAATTACAGAAAGATATCATCAAAAATAAAGAACTTATTTAAGTTCCAAACCCTTCAGTGACTTTTTTTGACTCCTCGTGACCAAACGACATTGTGAAAAATCTAATATGTTTTTTTTTGCGTCAGTGTCAGAATACATATGCGTATGACAGGGTGTATGTGTGAGTTGATAAATGTGTTATTAGCTTTCCTAACGTTCAAAGGAGGGTGGGGCCGAGAAACCCTAGTGAAATGTCCGTGTTAGATCTGTCGTAGAATTTTTTATCGGAAAAAAAAATCTTGCATTTTATGCACTCAGATGAGCCGAAACAGCAAATTCGATAAATCCTAAAGAAATGCATTACATATACGAGAAATGTGATATCAGACGAGACTAAACTGTATTAGTTTTTGTTTAAGATTTTATTAATGTACATAAAATGGTTAGTTGTGATTATATAAACGAACGTACACATAGTCGAGGCAATAGCAGAAACCCTAGAAAACAACCTTTAGTCTGTAGTGGAATATGATATTGCCAAGTCTGCTGCAAAGAAAGTGGGTTCCCTTTATTGTGCTAGAAAATTACTCACATTAAAATATATCCTATATATTTACAAAGTTCGTCCACACATGGAGTACTGTTGCCACATCTTGGCTGGTTCATCTGTTATCAGTCTCTCACTCTTAGACAGAGTCAAAAAAAATAGGGGGGGTCATAAACCTAATAGGTCCCGCACTATCACTCAAACTTCAACCTCTGTCTGATCACCACAACGTTATATCCCTGTGCTTGTTTTACAAATATTCTAATGGAATCTGATGAACTCCTAGCACTTTTGTCCTCTCAACAAACATACTCTCGACTAAGCAGCAAAATCCCATCCCTTCACTGTTGAACTTGCTTAGATGCCAGAAATCATTCTACTCTAATAGTTTCTTTCCTCGGACTGTTAAACTTTAGAATTCCGTTCCCTGTTTTCTGCTTCCCTTACTGTCCTAAACTGAGTAAGTTTAAATGTAATGTGAACAGACATCTCGCCGCTCAACTCCATATATGCATGCGAAATGACGTCACCGGTAAAGAAAAAAGTATATAAAAAGCAGAAAGAGGACGATCACGGCGGAGATGTGGATCACGGAACGAGATAACGTTCGAGATCATGTGAGAGTGGATGACGTTCGAGATCACGTCGGAGAAGACGATCACCTGAGTACCGTCAGTGCCGTAATAACGAGGAAATAAATATCGTTGTTACAAAGAAAAAAAAGAGTTGAAGTTCTTTTCTATTATTGGTCTCCTTGTCGACTGAAGCATACAACGTGTTGGTTTCCGGACAACGTTACAGTTAGTTGCGGCATTTTTAATTTCTTTTATGCTAAAAGTTTTACATCTTATTGATGAACACAAATAGAAATCCATAGTCGATAAAAATATTATGTAAACTATGTAAATTAATCAAGACAATCGTATAGGTAAACGTCATTTCATTTATAGAATGCTATTAAATATATGCTCCCTGATGTCATATATTTTTTTTAGCCTCGGTGGATAATATCCAGGTAAACAAACAGATTCAACACTGATCCCCAAAGGGAGTGGTAATGACTTGCTGAATGATATGATAACAACATAGATAGTACACTGCCCCTTGTAAAGCCCCCAAAATAGAGGAGATAATACCTGTTAGAATATTTTCCCCATAAAATGAGAAGGTAATGCTTGTCAGTATGGTTTCAAACAACAGAATAGATATTACATTATGCTCTTTCCCCTACAGATAATAAATACCTGTGAATATTAACCACACGTCGTAAAAACGGAGGGGGTAATTCCTGGGAGAATGATCTTATAAAACCGAAACCGATACTAAACTACCCACCCCATTAAATGATAATACAATGATATATTATATCATACTTTTTTCGTTTGTTTACATGCCTATGCCTACGAAGCCATAAAAGCTAACATAGTGATATGGGAGAAAAAGGAGAAAGAAGCAACCTTAGTAGAAGTCAGTGCCCCCAATGATGCTGGGTTGAGCATAGCTTAGAGAGAAAAGATAACGAAATCCCAAGGTCTTATGTATCATATGAAAAGAAACGGGAATATTAGGTAGATCTCGATTATTTCAGTAATTATAGGAGCGGCTGGACTCATGAAAAAGAATTTCAAAAAATACCTAGCAAATATAGCCGGCGAACCAAGTGCAAAGCGAAATTCAAATAATTACATTTAAAGGGACGGTCAAAGTTTTTTTTTTTTTAAATCTTTTGGTTGGAATATCTGACTAAACGGGTGAATGTTTGGCATTCGGTAGGATGCCCCATCCACGGTTAGAACAAACTGATGAGAAATTTTTTTTTAAAAATGCTTAGTCATTTGATTGTTTCTTGGTTAAGATCAAAGTGTAAAATTGCATTCATCTTGGAAGGACATGAACCACTCCCCATCCTCCTCGATTTTTCTTTTCTCTATTGCTCAGATCTTGCTTCAGTTAGGGATTAGCCTGTTTGTTTTCGGTTCAAAATACACAGGAAGACAGTGGGCGGCCAAATATTTAGAAAGGTTTGGGGTGGTTTTACAAACTTTTTTTCATTCTGTCTTTTTTCAGGGTTTTTTTTTTACTAATTAAACGATTCTTTCCAATGAAATTATTGTAATTAGGTGTATTTATTTTTCATCATTATTTAACCATTTCGAAAATTTTAATTAGGACAGTCCTTGTAGTAAACATGATATACAGTTCCTGTGGTAAGCGTAATGACTCTATCCCACATATACTTTAATAGCACAACATACTTGGTACATTATACTTCACATTCATGTTTCTGTCTTGCATAGAATAGATCTTCCACAGTTTATGTCCCTTTACTTTCACGCACAATTTATCTCCCTTTACGAGTTTTTTTTTAATGTTTTATATGAGATTCCTTCAGACTCGTCACCGACAAAGACTTACGGTGGTTGTCCTAGTTTATTTAGGTACCTTCTTCACGACCTTCATGGCATATTTTTCTATATGTTTAAGTATATCGACCTATTTAGCATCATCGATAGGGAATTATTACCTTATTTCTTTCTACGGATAGTATTGATTAGTTTCAAGTATTGATTAGTTTCAAGTATTGATTAGTTTCAAGCATTGATTAGTTCAAGTATTGATTAGTTCAAGTATTAATTAGTTTCAAGTATTGATTAGTTTCAAGTATTAATCAGTTTCAAGTATTGATTAGTTCAAGTATTGATTAGTTTCAAGTATTGATTAGTTTAAAGTATTGATTAGTTGCAAGTATTGATTAGCTTCAAGTATTGGTTAGTTTCAAGTATTGATTAGTTTAAAGTATTTATTAGTTCAAGTATTGATTAGTTTCAAATATTAATTAGTTTCAAATATTGATTAGTTCAAGTATTGATTAGTTTATAGTATTGATTAGTTGCAAGTATTGATTAGTTTCAAATATTGATTAGTTTCAAATATTGATTAGTTCGAGTATTGATTAGCTTCAATATTTATTAGTTCGAGTATTGATTAGTTTCAAGTATTGATTAGTTTAAAGTATTCATTAGTTTCAAGTATTCTTTTATAGTATTATTTTATAGCATCATTTCTGTTGTCTAAACAAACCTTGTTTACCTTCTAACCACGTGGGAAACCTCGATTTAACCGCTCGTAACTTGCCTATAACATGGCATAACTTGCATTTTCTCCTTATTGCTTTATTTTTTATGCTCAAAATATATTTCTTTTATATATTATTTAGTTGTTCGTAAACTCTTAATTTCTGCGTTGTCTTTATTTTTTATTTACGTGTTTCTCTAACAATGTTTTATTTCTTTTCAATTTTACCTTTGCCGATAATCAATAAACCTGTGTCTAAAATATACCATGTCTTAGAGTTTTGACTGTTGGTAAGATATAATGCTTATGGGCACATGCCTTTTTGAACTGATATGCGTTTGCACAGATCGCACACAATTTCAATTATGCACCGGTTATCTGCCCTTGTCATGATTTCCGTTTTAGCCGACAGGCGGCTTTCTATTCAATCTAGTTACTTTACGCTTTATCTATTTTTCTCTTTTTCTTTCCATTCGAGCCATCGGTGTTACAACACGTTCTTTCTTGTCTGAGTGTCCATGCGAAGAACTCGCTTTTAATACACGCCTCGACAGCCGTGTAATCCTTTCAAGGTAAGAATGAACTCTTGTATATATCCACATACACATACATGATGCATTCAATGCATCCAGACATAGGTGTACACAAGAATATATACGCAACGAACTTTCTAACTTCATATACACGTGTACAATGAGCTCATACGTATAACGGACAATTAACCTCATGCATGATGGATAATAGGTTGGTGCAAAAAGAATGTAGTTTTTTATATATAAGTTGAACGTTAAAAAACGACATTATTTTTGCACCAACCTAATACGTACACACACGTGAACACAAACACATGTTGTATTATTCAATACTTCTATGTAAATAAATAATCTTTGTATATATGTAAATACATAACTCTGTTTTAGCGTGCTTCCCTTTAATGTTTTTACTTAAATGTACTCATAAACCTGCTGTTTATTATTTATTGTTTATTATGCTGCCCCAACTACAAACGATGACCCTCGACATTCAAGTAATCGAACACGCAGCCAACAAATCGGTAACCACCGGTCTCTATAACTGGCAACAAATCCGTAACAGAAGCTAACTATTCCAAGGTCTGAGCACATTTCGGCGAGACATACTCATCCAGGAACAAGTATAATTAAATTACATTAATTAATCTACTTTCTAACACCATTTAATATTTCGGAGCCATTAGATAAACGAGTTTTCTCCTAATTTACATACGCGTATAATTTAATCGCTCAAATCAAGCATCACATCTTATACATCGATATTTGTTTCGGACTAGCCAATTTGCCTTTACTTCGTTTCCAGCATGATCTTTAGTTTTAATTTGTTTAAAAAATAATATTCTGCTTAGGAAGATTGTTACGATAGTGACAATTTTTAATTGCTAAATGACATAAAGTTCTAATATGCCATCTATCCCTTGAACTAAGAACTCGAATTGTATTTTTTTTTCTTTTTCGTACAACTTTAAAAATCTGTAAGTAAAAATGTGGTTCGTATTGTTTTGGATTATTCAGTCTACTATTCTCAGCTTGAGTATTATTTTCACAACTTTTCGGCTGATGTAACATCCGACCTGTTTCAGTTGTATTTTGTCGAATTCGGGAATCTGCATGGAATTTCCAACGAAACCGTTTATTTTTCTGAGTGTCGCCCGCATTGACGATCAACTCTGCAACCGCCAGAGGACTGTTACTTATAATGGAATTTTTAACGTGGTACAGCCTTTCTGACGGTTACAAATAATTTTTCGCACTTTATACGTAAAGTTTCGCAAAGAAATAAATGAAACACATTCGACACAAGTTTTTTCAGTTAAAACCAAAGGCATTTATTAGCGGTCGTTTCCACACTAAGCCACCTGACACATATTTTCAAAACCAGCTACAATATAGTCAATTAGTTGCTTAGTCTGCAACTATAACTAGCTGTTACGTATGTAATTCGTTCCACTGTATGCGGCCGTCCGGAAATCTTCTTAAAAGTCCGGATTGCATCTTGTTTAAAAGTTGATGTCGTGCCGCCACGTGGTTAAAAGATTCTGCCGTGTCGACACGTGTTTTTTTCTTCTACCGGGTCGACATGTGTTTTTTTTTTCCTTTCCGTCTTTTCTTTCTCTTCTCTCCCTTAGATCCCGCTGTGACGTCACGCTTACACCACTGCTTGGTCATTTGCATACGTGTCTAGATTTATTACAGTTACGAGTGCTTTATTCGCTACGTCACGGATATTTGCTAAAATTCAATTACCAATCCTCATGCCATAAATTCATAAGCAAAGATTTTACAGTAAAATAACGTTGATGAAGTCTTGGCACTGCCAGTGAAAATTAAAGTTTTCTACAATTCAATATTCTTAAGATTGTACACATGGTGACATACAAACCTATAAGTTCGTCATTTATTTGCGCTCACATTTTGTTGTTTTAGCCCGTGAATTTTGATTACCTTTCACTCGGGGTAATTTCACAGTTGCTATTCTAACTTGCGTGAAAGGTTAATATTTAAACAACCAGCAGAATAAAATGAGACCCATAAAAAGACTCACTGTAATTTGAAAAGCCATTAAAACTTTTGGCGATAGCGTCTTTTTCATTTCTTAAAAAAAAGGGTTGAGAAAATGTTAAAAGAAACAAAGAAAACAGAGGAGAATTATAAACTTTGAAAATTAATCAATAAAAATAAAACTTTAAAAGCCGCCATTTTCTTTTTGTTGTTGTTTTTTTTTGTTGTTTTTTTAATAAAGGCTGTGGCCTAAATGAATCACAGCAATTATGACTGTAATATAACGAGTGTTATTGACATTTATATTGACGCCAAAACTGTCAACGGACACGTTTTAAAGGCAAAGGCGTAACTGACTGCCAGAAATAAGAATAGCCGACCTCATCAAATATCGACTGCTTAGGAGTTCAGGTGTCACAACAGGAAGCTTAGATTATCAATGGCTAAACAAACAATCGCATACAAACGAGGCTCGATGATGAAATGTGTTGAACAACAGGACTGAAATGTCAACAACAACTATAATAATAATAATAATAATGATAATGATGATAATGATGATAACAATTTCAACAACAACAACAACAACAACAATAATAATAATAATAATAATAATAATAATAATAATAATAATAATAATAATAATAATAATAATAATAAAGATTGATACAGTTGAATTATTGCACTATTTCCAGATCTCATCGTATTCCTTTTCAGCGTCTACTTCCTTATCCCCCCCTCTTCCTCGTTTCCTGTTACGCACTGGATAATTAGCAGTTCTATGACATGACGGATCACTCTGTTTCCGAAACGCAGCCATGACCTGCAGATGGCAAACCTTGCACAAAGACGTCTGTTCTTTTTTTTCTTCTTCTTCTTTTAGCCGCCTGCAAACGAGCGGGGGAAAAACAACAACTAAAATAAAATCGACCCGTTGACATAAGACTTACACCTTGTGTAAAAAACATAACACATTTATTCAAAACAAAAACAAACAAATAACAATCCGCCATATCAACTTTAGGGTGATATTTGGTAAGCTAATCACACAAGCCGTTTTCACTAATTAATTGTGTAGACATGGGAAAAAGTAAAAGCTATGAAAATGAGTATTCATAGATTATATATATATATATATATATATATATATATATATATATATATAAAAGTAATGAAAATAATGCATATATATATGGATCCATATGGATGGATATATATGCATATATATATATATATATATTATTTACCTACATATATATATGTATATATATATATATATAGTATATTTATACAAACATTATTGGCTACATATGTGCATACATGTTCATGTTGTAGTTCCCTTATACAACCAGTATCCTCGTGTCAAACTTTTATCCGAGCATTGTAACAATAAATATATATACTACAATTACGCGCTCGGAGTTTCAGTGGATTTGCATCTAGGAAACTGCAACGATACAACCAGTATATATATATATATATATATATATATATATATATATATATATATATATATATATATATATATATATATATATATATAGCCATGTGGAACAACATTTTTAACTCATTGATTTCAATGAGTTAAAAATGTTCAAAGATCTATACGAAGAAACTGCTGTTATGTTAGGAGGTCAATGTTCTATACCAGGATTTCCCAATCAACTGGAGAGCTATTCAAGAGATACTGATAAATCGATTAATCTTGTTACGTCTTTGTACATATGTGCAAATGTATTTTCTTTATTTTAAGCTAATTTTCTCATACATATACGGAAATATATATATATATATATATATATATATATATATATATATATATATATATATATATATATATACGGAAAAGTATTTGGATATGATAAGAATTCTTTCAAAGTTTCACATCAATTTTAAAAGGTATAATATAGTAAAATAGCACATATATTGCAATAGCATATTAACAGCACATAAATAGCAAGACAACAACACTGAGAATATAACACTGTATATGAGCGATTGCGTGAAATTAAGTAATATGTTCGACGAGTAGAGACTGATATCAGTAGACCGTCCGTCTTTTAAACGTCTTATGTAAATACAAATTTTGCTTGCATCATGAAGGAAAAATAAATCAGATTGTAAACTATTTTCTTATGTAGGAGTTCTTTGGAACATCACTATTATCGAAACGGTTCCACGATAAAAAAAAAAAAAGGTTTTACAAACACTGGTCTAGACGAATAAGGTATTGTTATATCTGTGGCCTTTTGAGTGAGATCGTTACACATACAAATGGTCGCTATACTTAAGAAATAAATTCATGATTATGGCATGTTCTTTCCGCCAAAAATGTGTGTAACAGTTAGCAATACTCTGTTTTGAATGACATAAGTTCCTCTAAGACGTTATGGCGTCTCCTCTTGTACAATGCTTATGCGCTCGCCTATAAAGATAACGCGAATACGTGTCCGGACCCCAAAAGTAATTTTGTTCGATATGGGCAACCAATCGAGATTGAGTATTTTTATGCAATCAGAAAACATCGAATATGTAAGAATCGTTTCGCTGGTGCTGTTGGGATAGTTGTTGCTGAAATAGAGTTTTCACTAGTATGTACAATGCGTAACTCTTGTAAGTATATACCAAGTATTGGTAATATTAAGAATATATTTACGAAGTACTTAAGACGTCTGTTCATTCATAGTTGCCAAAACAAAAGCAACTTAACACTATGGATTAATCAAAATCCGGTTCGTAATTCCGTATAGGCTTCTAAATTTTATAAGACTATCCTTAAGAAGGTTACGTTGGCTGAAATTTATTGGGAATACTATCTCCGATGAGGATAGTAGTCCGATATTTCGAATATTCAAGTTATCAATCCTAATCTAAAAAATTCCGAAAGAAAGTTCAATTATTTTTTAACAATAAGTTAAAGAGACAAATAATAAAATCAATACAACTCGAAGAAAAATTAATTTCTCGATTTAACGATATTGAATTAAACACTGGTATGTATTGATGCAAAAAAACAAACGTTTAAACTTTTTTTTCAATTCTACAAATTGTTACAAACGATTGTTTACATAAAATTACAAATAATAAAATAAAATATTCGTGCAATTATTGTCATCCATTTTGTTGGCATCCGTCAGTCTAGAAGACTATGGACTTTTTATTGTAGAAGTGATTGAACACCGTCTTTTTGTAGCTGAATAAGCCTATTTTCAATCTACATTGTCAGTTGCAGACATCGCAGGTGTATGTCGGTGCATCGTATTGGTGATCTCTTGAATTTTGTTGGCTGACCTTCCTGAATAGTCTGCGATGGACCTTTCACTTGTGGTCATATCTTCGGTTACCGTTTGTCTCCAGATGTTGCAGTCTTTAGCTTGGGCTTCCAGCTGATAGGGCAATATCACATGTTTTCATGTCGCGTTTAAACATATCGACATAGCAGAAGTGAGGACGACGAATTTTACTTTTGCCAGTAGTGAGTTCCCCGCAGAAATGTTTATTTTCCGACACCCGAATTGTCAATTTTGTGAGAGTGGTGGATGCCTTTCCGATGCGGTTATTGAGTTTTACATCAAGAGGTAGGTTGTTTGAGACAGTAGACCAAAGATATTGGAATTGATGAACTACGTCTAAGCACTGCCGATTCATAGTAATGATGGGAAATGATGAGGTTCATTGGCTTAGGGTTTTCTTCAGGCTGATAGTAAGGCTGAATTCTTTTCAAACATTGGAAACCTGTCCATGAGTATTTGAAGTCCTTCTTCAGGGTGAGATGCTACCACCGCATCATCAGAAAACAGTAGGTCCCTGATGGTAACTTGTTGGACTTTGGTCCTGGATTGGAGGCAGTTGATTCTGAAGAGGCGGCCATCCGATCTGGGGCGAAGGTAAACTCTGTCTTCAGACGAATTGAAAGCATATCTCATTAGAAGGGAAAAAAACGTTAAATAGTTTAGGAGCAAGCATACATTCCGGTTTGACACCGCCTTTTACACTAAACTCAGAAGAGGTGTCTGTCGAATTGCACGATGTTCATCATATCATCATGAAATAACCCTATAAGGCTCAGGAGTTTGGGAGGGCAGCCAATGAGAGGCAGCATTTTGAATGGCTTATCTCTACTGTCTAGATAGAATGCCTAAGTAAGGTCAATGAAGGCGAGTTAGAATGGCATCTTTTGTTGTCTGCACTTTTCCTGGAGTTGGTGTAGTGAGGAGATTATGTAAATGGTGGAACGTTCGTAACGAAACCCACAATATGATTCAGGGTGTATTCTCTCAAACAGAACTTAATTCTCTTATTTTAATGTGTAACCCTTTTTCTCATTAATGTGTAACGTGCTCCTCATCTTACGATTTTCTATCGTGTTACGTGCCGTCTTACTAACTTGTAGCGTACAACTCCTCGTTTTACTAACTTGTAACGTACAAGTCGTTTAATTCTTCTTTCATGCGAGGTATGATGTAACCCTCTTCTCATAATGTATACAGGGTGACTAAAAAAAACGGATCCCAACTATAATTAGGCCCCGTTTCTTAGTGTTTTGTCCAAATGAAATGAAACTTTGGTCAACTAGTTTATTATATTCAAAACATCACATCAAAGCGCTAGGGTCTTTGGCCCTTTTTTTTCTCCGTTCTACAGCATATGTTCTAGATGGCCTCCATTTAGCTTTTGGATTTTTTGGGGTCACCCTGTAATATGCAAGTTTTTCACGAATGTGTTACGTGCGAGAATAGAATCAGTGCCTGCTTCCATTGGAATAGATTTTTATCAATATATTTAAATTGATTTTTTGTACGAGTGGCCCGTAACGCGTTCTGTCTACTCACCTATCACGACGATAAGGGCGATACATTTATTACTCAGGCTTATAAGTGGCACGTGGCTATGATTACTGTATTAGCAAAAGAAGATCGGACACACCGCATGACTTAAAAATTATCACGTCAACTTTCTAAATATCACACCTCGATAAGTTATTCATCTTAATTAAGTCTGGCATAAGGGCAGTGTTTCTATGGACTCTATAAATATCATATACTTTGGGGGGATTTTTACGGACGAGTCTTATCACGCCTTAAAGCTTTTTGAGTATAATGAATGGATGGATTATCAAAGATAGTCGAAAATAATAAATATGTGATATTATGATCGACCCGCTACCGTTAAGTGCTAGGAAGTAGGAAAACAAAAGACAAAGGTAACAAAAGAAATGGAGAATGGGAATTCTCAGTAGACAAAAGACAGCAAGGTAGACAACAACAAAAAAAACATGGGATTGTCAGTTAGGGTGTGACGAATGACTGTAACGAAATGATCGAACAATGGACCTGTAGATATTTTTGGATTCGATTTTCGGGTATTTAGGATTGACGATGAGCTTAATGACTTTAAGGAGTGGCCATAGATTTGCGATAATCAATGAGTATTTTAACGACAATGGATTGACGAACAATTAAGTTTACTTTTACGACAGTCGTTAGTAGGACACTTTAACGACAGTCCAGTTGGCGATAGTCCAGTTTACAACAGATAGAATTAAGTTAGGCGCTTGAACAATCGGTGTTTAGAGGAAGGAAGGAAGATAAGTTATTTGCAATGGTGGTAACAAGGGGAGTTTTGTTCTGGAAGGTTCTTGCATGGGGAAAACCAAATATTGGAACTCTGTTAAGCACATTCCATGCATATTTGTAACGTCTACTTTTGTGTGAAGTTCGCCCTGTCGGCTGCGCAACAAATTTGCCGACTGCAACCCCATGCAAAAGATTAATCTACTCACCCTGAAAATAAGGCTACCTATAGGACGTGGGTGACGATATGTGATGCTTTAGGACGGGTTCCTGGTGACTGAGCTATTTGTCCACTTCGACTGATCACATCATGCCTTTGTATCTATAAGTTCGTCCCCAACCCTATCATTCAATTTTATTCTTCTAAAAATCAAAACCCTATTTATCTATTTTTATTTTTCTCCTTAAATATATACTATACGAGCGTTCAAAAAGTAATGCCTCCTATTTTTTATTCCGCCCAAATGGATCAGAGGAGATTGCAAATGGATTTTTTATGATGACTGAACTTATGCATTTATGAGTTTAAACTTTCATCTCTCTGTCGCAGATATTGACATGTGAGACTTTAAGTAATCAACCTCTGTCATAGAGGTACGTTATGGCATAGACGCATAATTGAATACCTGACAAATGTGCATTGAGAATGATGGTGACTATGTAGAAAATAAATTCTGAAACACAAAAGATCGCTTGTGTTAATGGTACAATTCCTGTCTTCATAGATGTTAAACTTTGAGGTAAAATATAGGAGGCAACGATCCTCATATGGCAAAGCGCGCCCCGAGCGCCCATGCACAGCAGTCATTCATTGCTGGAAAAAGTGCATTGAAAATATTGATGATTTTATAGAAAAAAAAATTGGAACACAATAGTAGCTCGTGTTAATAGTACCATTCCTGTCTTCGTAGCCCATTAATTTTTTTTAATTTAAAATATAGAAGGCTTTACTTTGGGAACGGCTTACGTGTGGCAAAGCGGACTCCGAACGTCCATGCACGGCCATCGTTCATTGCTGGTAAAAAGGCTATAGAGAATGGTGATGATTATGCAGAAAATAAATTCTGGAGCAAAAAAATCTTACAAATGCCAAGGAGTAATGTTTCTGGGATTAAGAGTATTTTTTCAAAGAGTAACGTTTTCTGGGACTAATGTTTTCAAAGAGTAATGTTTTAAAAAATAATGTTTTACAAAATATAATGTTTTCTGGGACTAATGTTTTCAAAAAATAGTGTTTTCAATGAGTAATGTTTTCTAGAACTAATGTGTTCAAAGAGTAACGTGTTCTGAGAGAAATGTTTTAAAAGTATTTTTTTAATTGTAATGTTTTCTGGGACTAATGTGTTCAAGGAGTAATGTATTCTTGGACTAATGGTTTCAAAGATTAATGTTTTTTGGCAGAATTTTTTTAAAATAGTAATGTTTTAAAATAGTCATTTTTTGTGGGGCTAATGTAATGTGTTCCTGGACTAATTTTTTGAAAGAGTAATTTTTTCTGTGACTAATGTTTTCATATAATAATGTTTTCTGTGACTAATAATTTTTTCAAACAGTAATGTTTTCTGGGACTTATGTTCTACAAGGGTTCTTCTTCTATGACTAATGCTTTCAAAGAGTTATGTGTTATAGGAAAAATGTTTTCAAATAGCAATGTTTTCTGGGACTAATGTGTTCAAAGAGTAATGTGTTCCTGGACTAATGTTTTGAAAGAGTTATTTTTTTTCAAATAGTAATGATTTCAAAGAATACATTTTCAAAGAATAATGTTTTCTGGGACTAATGTCTTCAAATATTAATGTTTTCTGGTAGTAATATTTGTAAATTGTAATGTTTCCAAAAGACTAATGTTTTCAAATAGTAATGTGTTCTGGAACTAAAATTTTCAAAGAGTAATGTTTTCTTGGAGTAATGTTTTTAAAAGTAATGTGTTCCTAGATTAATGCTTTCAAAGAGTAATGTGTTCTGGAAGAAATAGTTTAAAGGATAATGTATTAAAATAGTAATGTTTTCTGGGACTAATCTTTTAAAATAGTGATGTTTTCAAAGAATAATGTTTTCAAATAGTAATGCGTTCTGGAACTAATATTTTCGAAGAATAATGTTTTCTGGGAGTAATGTTTTTAAAAAGTAATGTTCGGAAAGAGTAATTTTTAAAGGAGTAATATTTTCCTGTGATAGTGTTCCTGATGGAGTGCTTCCTTTACTTGTTCTTGGATAATGATTGAACACTATTAAACTTCGTTCTATGAGTAACTTTTTCCCCAAAAAAGTGCAATTATCTCCAAAGGCAAACTATTATTAGAACAAAGTATTCTGAAAGCAATATATCTTAGGATTAGAAATAATTATCCTATCTAAAGAATTATATTTGACAACTTTATTCAACATTAAATAACGAATTGGGCCAAGATCAAAGTGTAGTATCTGTTCCGGCAGATACTGCAAGCAAAGACCATATGTGGGGGCAACCCCACATATAAGACCTTGGTCAATGTAGGGGCAACCCTTCATACCAATTGTCACTATCCAGCTCCCCTACTCCCCGGAGAGTTGGTCCCCATTTCCCCTTCACTCCTCACTTTAAAAATCGGCCTTGTGCCTAATTTGCTCGGTGGGGGAGCAAATAAATACCATCTGTTCTTCAGATGTTGTATTTGAATTTCTTGTTCTCTCTCAGTGGAGGAGAAATCGTTCACGACTGAGACCATTTTAAAAAATTTTTGTTCCTTTTCTCCACGTTAAAAAAACGACCCTAGTGTCTAACTCTGTTCCGTGGGGGGCATTGTAAATAGGAACGAATACGTGTAGAATATGTTACAAAACAAACCAAATGAACTATTCCATGAGAATAGAAGAGATCTTGTATTATTTAGATTCTTCAGAATACTGTCCTCATCTTGAGTGTTGTTCTTACAATGTTTCGACCGATGCAATCTTCGATTTTCTTCGGGTGTACCTTGTCGAACTGGTGTTAAAATGTTTTGGATTACTGGTTGGAGTATGACGCCAATGATTTCGATGATTGTTTTTATAACCACAAGTTATGACAACCAACCAATCAGAAGCTTCGAACGTTATTATAAAAAATATCGAATTTTGGATTCAATTCAGTTTGCTGTTAATTTCTGTCTAGAAACGACTGAATTATGAGTACATTGATTCTTCGCCGCCATCTTTATTACTAAGAATTACTATACACTCGAAATCGTGACTGCACTGATTCTTCGCCGATTTGATTTACTGCCGCCATCTTTGTTCAGCATGATGTCTCAACACTTAACAACTGGAACTCGAGAATATTTTTTTCGAACTTGGGAAACTGTCTAGAAATTCGAACAGAACCATTTATTTAATCCAAGGAGGTAGAAGGTTCTCGTTCAGTCAGCCATGACCGGATAGAAGTTTTAAGCAATTTGCAATAATATACTTAGTATCGTCTGCACTGAGAATTCTTGGTTCAATGGATACAAATTACTAAGTAAAAATCACCTGAAAATGTTATAATTTTACTTTAAGGCCCGTCTCATGTTCGTATAGAAAATTATTATTTATGATTAAAGAAATGGCGTGAAATGAGACAGCTCGCTGTGTTATCTCCTGGTTAGAAAAATCAAAGATCTAATCGGTACTCCCTTTTATCAATTTCGGTTGTATACTCAGTTGTCTGGTTTCCTTTGCGATTTGCCTATGATTAAGCGAGCCAGAAAGGAAGTCAAATGCTTGCACCAATCAGCGTCGAGCTTCGAAATTAAACATAGATTCAAAATCGTTACGACGGATGTTTCTATTGTTGTATTTGTACCGTTGATATTGTCGCTGCTGAAACAAAATGGCGAGATTTGTATGTCTGCATATATTTTTGCATGGGTAACTGTGAGCCTGCGTGCTTTTGCAAGGATTCCCTGTATAAAATTGTGTTCTAGTTTTTGCCCAGCGTACCTTTATCTACATATTCATACGATGGCGTGTGTGTTATTTTCTGGGACACGCTTACATCCGGGTCGTTTAATTGTTATGTACTTCCATTGCTTGTAATCAATAATTTTACCAAGAATTCTTCATAATTTTGGTTTGGGTTTCGATTATAGCTGATGGCACTGAAATCATCTAATTAAGAATAATTTTACCAAGAATTCCCTAGAAGTTTTGGTTTCGGTTTCTATTATAACTAATGGCACTCCAATAATCTATTTTTTTAAATAATTTTATGAAGACTTCTTCATAAGTCTTGGTTTCGGTTTCGATTTTAGCTGATGGCACCTTAGTAATCTATTTTTGTTATAAATAATTTTACCAAGAATTTTTTCATAAGTTTTGGTTTCGGTTATAGATGAAGGAACTAAAGTTATATATATATATATATATATATATATATATATATATATATATATATATATATATATATATATATATATACATATATATATACATATATATGTATATATATACATATATATATACATATATATACATATATATATACATATATACATATATATATGCTAACATCAATATATTACATCTGAATGAGTCCCCTGTGGAATATCCACAGGTCTCTCTATTCTAAAATAAATATGTTATATAGGGGTACATATTTAAAGATGGCGGGAGTTCATATTGAGGCACATATATAACGATGGTGATGACAATTCTGATGGGAAGACATTTTTATATATTACATCATGACGACGACTGTGACAATTCTTGGGGACTTCACATTATACGGACTGGGAGATATGATGCAACAGTTCTTATACACCTATTGAAGGGAGGAGATACTTCACTTATGATGGAGGATGCACATTACTTGGAAGGGGTAGAATGTTCGTTATAACGATTATTTACGACATGAGACAATAGTTGCAAACATAGTTGGTTCTTTATTCAATCGACCGATCGATGGTGTCAGGAATTCAAACTTTGGTTTCCATGGTCTATTTTCAACCCTTCATTTCTAAGGGCTCTCCTCTGAAACCGACTCTCTTTCATCAACCCTTGACTTTCAACTTACTTCTAACTTCGAACCCTCAGATTCCTATATTGAGAAATCTCCTTTGTCTATGACGTCAGAAGTGTGATTTTCAAACGTGACTAATTTTCACGTGGCTTTACATATGTTTGTCCAAACACACTTTTGGCAAACAAAAGAATCCTCAATTCTAATTCTAACCTATTTTTAAGCAGTATATTTTTAATTTGCATTGTCCATCTTTTAACTGATCTTTTTAATGTCTAGATTTCTAAAAGAATGGGCAATCGACTCTTTTCCCGACATACACAATATTTAACTATTCCTAATAGAATTAAAAATGGACTTAATTTCTAACATTCCATTTTCCATTATTATCTTTAACAATTGCGTATAGGGTTCGATTCTAGCCTTATCCTAATATCATTTTCACTTATCTGGTATGTCTTCTTACTTACATAAAAACGGGCAGCACTTTCATGTAACAAATACACTTTTCCTGCAAGCATATAATTATAAAATATCATACAGTATATTGCGTCACATAATTTTCTGCCATAAAATCAATGATCTTGATACTAGTGTTTAGACGATTAATCGGAATCGGGAAATTAATAGGAATTTTGGGAAGTATCAAAATCGGTATCGGAAAAATTTATGTCTATTTTCCGATGCCGAAAACGATTCCTTTTATTGTTTTTTTTTTATTTATTTTTGTTTAAATACATATTTTTCACGGTTCGTATTAATGATGAAATGATATTGATTTATTGATTTGAACTGCCGGTTAAACTAAAATCTACAGGTCATATCCATAAATGAATTTTTACATTGCCAAAATACAGGGGAATGCAAAAGTAGGTATACAGTGGTCAAAAAAGAAAAAGCGTATAAAGTTTAAGGCATTTATTATACAGACAAACAAATGTTTCATAAACAAGTAATAATGAGCGCGTATAATTAGAAACACATGTAATAGGAAGCCCTATTTCCGCAGGTATTCAAATTGCTTGCCGTCAGCGTTAACAAATTCCTCTAATCGAGAACGAACACTCATGCACACTCTAGAACAAAGATCTTTATCAGCATCAATTTCCTGACAAGCTTCCAAAATGAACTGAATCATGTTTTCGACAGTGCGAGGCTTGCATGCAAAAACCTTATCTTTTACTGTGCCCCCAAAAAATAAATCCATAGGAGTTAAATAATTTCAATACTGTATACCTACTTTTGCACACCACCCCCTTGTATATGCACATATTACGTGGATCTTTGTGATAATATGACCCCCCCCCCGACACACAAAAATATTATATATTTAGAAGTGTGAAAAGAATCGGAATCGGTAATTGTATCGGAATTGTAGAAAATATTGGAATCGTCCTATCACTACTTCATACAGACTTTTTTCAATGTGTGACAATCAATTAAATGTAATAAACTAAATCCATTAATGTTTATTTCTTGTTTTGTTTCTGTTGTTGTTTTGCTTTTGTTTTGTTTTTGTTTTGTTTTTGTTTTGTTTTTTTTGTTTTTTTACTTTGTCCTCCCCAAACACGATATATTACCGCTGAAGTGCAATCGGCTACTATGATAGCAGTGTCGCATCTCTGTACCTGTTTTACAAGTACTTCTATGGAATGTGCCCGACGAACTTGTAGAACTGGTGCACTCTCAACGTAAACAACACCAACTAATCCAACAAGCAGCAAAATCTGACATCTTCATTGTAGATGGCCCCTCATGTTGGGGGAGTGTTTTATTCTGAAATTTTCTTTCCTCAAACATCTATACTTTGGAATTCCTTCCCTGCATCCTGCTTCCCTATCTGTACTAACAGAGAGCAGAAGTTTAAATGTAAAATGAGCAGACATCTTTCTGCTCAACTCCCTTCTTATGTTATGTAGTAGGTCGAACACAAGAAAGTATCGGTCTATCTACTTATCTATCCATTTCTGTATCTATCCGTCTCGATCTATCTATCTATCTATCTATCTATCTATCTAACTAACTAACTAACTAACTGGAGAGATAAACAAGAGATGAATAGGAAGAATGTTTATAAAATCTGTCAAAATATGGTAGAATTATATCATAGACAAGTTTACCGGAAGTAGCTGGTCAGCTGACGGAACTATGTGTATGTTACGTGGATCAGGTGAGCTGGAGATCATAGAGAGTTGGATTTTGGACGTTGAGCATAGCGGACGGTTTAACAAGTCGTCTCCCCCCATCACTGAGAAGAGGGCTGATGTGACTACGAATGTAGACCTAGATTTAACCACGCAAGCCAAAATATTCACTTTTCATTTTCTGCGATGGACACCTGGGGAGCGAATAAAACTATATAAAACCAACCAGCGTTCTTGGAAGTGAATGAATATTTGTCCAAACAGGTACTAACCTCCACTCCAAGAACAAGATTAATTCCAGGTGGACAAAATCAACGACGCATGAAGGTATGTCGGAAAATGCATGTATGACGCACACACACCCGCATATGAACCATTAGATATAAATATAACATAAATAGACGGCACCAACATTACTTAGGGTTTAAATAGTGAAGAATCAACCATAGACATTTAGTGGTACGTATACACATAATGACGAACGCTTCGTCACAAGTACACATAGCAACATATGGTGCTATGGTACACATTACACAACGGACCCCCTCTTTAGTACGCCACAGTATAACGGACCCCCTTTTTAGGTACACCAATAATATAATACTTGGACTGTCTCTGAAGACATGATCTCTAATTTACAACAACTCTTTAAGTCTCGGTGGCAATTTATGTTGTTTGAGGTGAATATGAGTTTTAAAATAAAAGACGAATTTTTCACAGAGGAATTTGAAACGTGTCGACAGAACACAAGGTCCCAGTGATGTCTTGTTGTGGTCTACGATCGAAGAAAGTATCAGTGTTTTCTACTGTGCATTTTCTTAGCAATTGATTGCGTGTAACAATGTCAGTGAGGATTTGTCTCTGTCTATATTGTCTCCCTTTGTTGCATACGGGATTTTATACTGCATTGTGTGTGTTTATCTGCTGTTTTTCCATTATAAAATCAGCATTGTTTTCTTTTTTTTTTTCATCGTTTTTCATTATACAGTGTAGCCCGGGTATAAGAGACTTCTTATGCAGTCACTACAACTCTTTTGTATCCGGGTTATACTTATATCCTGGTTTCGTATATCCGGGTTACCTTGTACACAGGCTCTAATTTGGGAATCAGAGAAAATCTCTCTTATATCCAGTTTTTTTTATATTCGAGCCTCTTATAACCGGGTTATACTATATTACCTTTTGTTATGCACTTTTCTGCTTATTCTATCAGCTTTTTTATGCATTTTTGTTTAAACTTCGCTTAGATAGACTTTCTGTTACTCTAGTTACGAAATTTGACAGACCTGAAACCATTCACTGGTTTTGTTTGTAACCAGGCAGGTTTTTATTGTGATCGAAATAAACCTGCAGGTCCTCTTGTATTTATGGCGACTTTAGTATTTTCGATGCCCGCATCATCTTCATTTGATGAACTTCTCCAAGCCACGTGCGTTCTTGCCTACTCTGGGATCTTCTGTGGGCATTGATAAAATATACTACAATGTCTAAAAGCCCAATTCACCAATATCTTCTCGTGTGCCCCTGCTTCCGTCTTCTCGACATCTTTAGATGGAAGTGAAAAAGAAACAAAATATATTTGGACTAAATAAAAAAAGGAAGCAGTTAAAGCAACATCCACTTTTCTTGTTATCCCCTTCCTCTCTTTCATTTTCTCCATTTCAGTTTCTATGTATTTTACTTCCCACTCAGGTTAACTACCGTCTTTTTTCCGCCTCCTCATCCTTCTATCTGCAAAAACAACAAAAAAACCCTTCCTCCCTCTAACCTCCTCCCACAAGAAAACATCTAAAGTAGAATTGACCTCCCTAGCCCAGCATCTTCGTGGCACGTGCGTCCTCCCCCTTCTCCAACTTCTAACCATCACACATGCATACATGACCCGCACACACTCGTAAACACACAGGCATACATACACATACTGTCACCTACAAGTATCCACTCACCGGAATACACCCCCCCACACACACATACACATGTACCACGCCCGTTAGTGTCATCTACAAATTTAGAGTCGACTACGTTTTCAGCTGCCAGTTCGTTTTTACATCGCAACGTGATAAGACGGGGTACGATTTTGATTACGAAGGTAAGTTCATTCCATTTGTTTTTTTTTGTTGTTTTTTTTGTTTTTTTTTGTTTTGTTTTTTCTTAGTAAACAGAAAGGTTGCTTTGTTACGAGGTTCGAATATTTCGACTAGCGACAATTGTCACTTCCTGCACTGGTGATTGCGAAAGCATGAAACACTAGTGTATGTAGGTATAAAAAATAATTATTTATAACTCGTAATTATATTAGGTTGGTGTAAAAATAATGTCGCTTTTTTACATGAAGTTGAACGTCATAAAACGACATTATTTTGGCACCAAACCCTAATATATATATATATATATATATATATATATATATATATGTGTGTGTGTGTGTGTGTGTGTGTGTGGTCATCGGCATATAGTACTGTTTTGTTGTATCACAACTCATCAGTGCCGCTAGAATAGCACCTCTCCCAAGTCGAGGGTTGAACCTAGAACCGTCGCGTTGACAATCGGCAGTTCTACTCATCGGTGGTTGTAGTTATTATGTATTCAATGTTTATATATCTTGAGTAATTATTACGCAATTGTTTAGTTGCATATATTGAGTAATCAGTTTTGTCTTTATTAGGTGTTTATTATGTATTCATTTATGTATAATTAATCTTTATGCAATGCAAATGTATTTGTCATATGATGCGTTTTATGTATTTTATAATTATTATGCAATTGTTAATTATGAAATGTATATCATGTATACTGAGTAATTATGATATCATCAGTGTTGTTTGTATATAAGTAATTAGTTGGAACTACCTTACTAGTGTATTTACCGTAGTCGGGTGTTTATCCTCAGTCCCAAAATTAACAAGGTCAAGGCCATTGTTGAAATGGCTTCATTCTGCTGATTAGGGTACGGCTGTTTGTTCTGTACAGTTCTAGGATGTCCACACTACCAAACCTTTTCTTTTCGTATTTCGCTAAAGTACATTTATTGCTTACTGCCTCAATAATCGGGAATGTCGACGGGTCTACTCAGGCAACTGTAATGAGTCAAAGGAGCGCTGTCTTGACTTTCCACCACTTTCCGACCTTGTTTCACATCTTCCTACGGTGAGAAGGAAGTAAAAGGAAATGATCTTTTACTACTTTTTTAAATTCTAATCAAAGTTAAGTAACTCTGTATAGATGAACACAGAGTTACATCTTTAAAATGGTGCTCATTTGAAAATAATCCCGAGCCGAGCAAAGTATTTTCTGGAAATAATTTGATCGAATTACATTGTATTCTTCTTAACAATACACTGTAATGGTCCGCAAGAAAAACTGACGAAATAGAATCAAATATTAATTTTGTAGAACGAAAGTTATCGATGACAAAGGAAAGATAGTCTGACTTTACTTTATCTATTAGATTATAATGTAATAATCACTTGTCCAAATTTTATAATGATTATTCATTAATTTTTTTCGGGTGTGAATGTATGGCATCATATGAACTGATTTGTATGAAATCAATTGATTTTATGTGAAATAATTGTGTATGTTTAACTATAGTTAAAGAACAAAATAAACGTAAGTGGTCGACTATAGTCAAGGCTGACCCCAAGGTTCCTTTTCAATTAGCTGATACACTGAGATATGGAGGAGGACACCACGGCATTACAAGGATTACTCTGTTTACTCTTGATCCTCTCTTTATAATGCTGAGTCTTTAGCAAGAGAAGTTATCAAGTACCATTTTTTAAGTCGTTGGCATGAATCGATGTAGAATTGAACGCTGGTCTCCTGACCCATTAGCTAACACTCATACCATTATGCTAAATGGGCTGATCACAAAGCAAGGAGTAAAAATAACAAATATACAACAAATAAATATAATCGTATGAAATAAAAGTTACTGTTTGACCTACTTGGATCATTTATTCGTGTTTTGTTTTTCTATTGTATCTGAAAAGTTCAATCCGTCTTTTAAGCTGTTAAATGTTTGCAAGCAAGATGGCCGTCGACATGAGAGCCATGCATTGTCATCAGTTTCTCTTTCGCATCGTTTTTTTTTAAACAGCGTTATAGTTAATAATAATAATAACTCTCATCAATCGTGCGAAAATTTAATGTTTAACTGATCTGTATATTTTTAATTTGTATTTGAGAGTAATTTTCATTTTTGTGCCATTATCGAGATTGTACGTGATCGTCTAATGTCAGCCATATTTTCCTCGTTCTAATTTAACAGAGTTGACACTAGATGTGTATTAAGCTTTAAAATGAGTTAAAATAAAATAAAAAATAGAACTTTTCCGGGTAGATATCTTACCATTGCTAACATTTATTTGTTGTATAATTGTTTTATCACCCCCCCCCCTTTTTTTTCGTTTTGTTAAATACAGTTAAGCATATCCAAATGAGTATTATACAATCATTTTTTTTATATACATACAGGGTGGTCAAAAAGTCAGGTAACATTTTAAAGAAAAACGATATTAGCAATACACGTATATTTAAGTACCATACATTGAAATATAAAATGAAACAAACATGAAATATGTTTATTTTGTTAATTGTCGTCCATTTCTCTCTATCAATCGCTGGAAGCGATTAACCACTGATTGTGTAACACGTGTAATCATGTCAGCTGATATCCGCGCAATCTCCTCTTCAATAAATAACTTTAAAGACGCTATTGTATCAGGCTTCTTGCCATAAACGCTATCCTTTACATAGCCCCAAAGCCAGAAATCAGGAGGGGTAGTTTATATATTACACTCAAATATTTAAACAAATAATATTAAACGAATAGAGATTATAATGGATCATATTGTTTTTTCTACCTTTAACATGTTACCTGACTTTTTGACCACCCTGTATACGGTATAATCACGTTGACACACCGCTTCTCGTCAGATCACCGAAGTTAAGCAACGTTGGGCCTGGTTAGTACCAGATAGGTGACCATTTGAGAATTCTAGGCGCTGTATGTGCTCTCCGCTTATCTCGGCATTTGTTTCCAGTCGTCCTGTACATACACTTAACTTGCCACTGGTATTTAACAATGTCGAATCAGGAGAGGTGTGGTTGAAGATTATGTACCTCCTGCCACAAAAATTTCACGCGCAGGCACCCCTACGTGGGTATCCTAGTCTGTCAAAGACTGAGGAGCCTGTGTTTGTTGTTTTTTGTACATAGAGTAATTATTATTGAAACTTGTTTCTATTGTCTCATTATTTAATAATCATTGTTTTATATTCATTGTGGTATGATTTCTATATAATGATTTTTACAGCCTTTGATTATTTAAAGTTATTATTATGAATGATTACGCGATTAGAATCTGTAGAGTAAAAGGGGAAGCTTTTTGGAGATTGCCGTTTTGTAGTAGGAGCATAGCGTTTATAGTAGTGATGGGACGATTGCGATATTTTTCCAGATTCCGATACAAGTACCGATTCTGATTCTTCTGAAATCTCTAAATATTTTGCTATAGAGTTGTATTTTATTTTCAGATTACTTTTAAAAGCCCATGTAATATATGCATATATTTTCACAACCGTAAAAACAAAATATACTTTAGGTTATCATTTTATTAGGATTAAAAACTCAATAAAGATTTATCCTTGTTTTTCATTTGTACTAACAATGAAAAATTGATTTAAACAAAAAACGAACAGAAAAACTAAACAAGTAAAAGAATCGTTTTTAACATCGGAAAATTGGTGTTATCTTATCCGATTGCAAAAAAGTTACGATTTTTATGATTTCGATTCCGAATCCGCTTCCGACTAATTGTTCCAACGCGAGTCTATATCCCTCTTACTGACCTTATTTGGAACGAAAAAAAAAGGGTCACCAAGTTTTCGGATAAAAAGACAAATTTTTTCTCTCCATTTTAAACCAATTTTATTCCAAAATTTCCCAAATACAAAAGAGTTCACGAAAACAAGATTATAAGATAAGTTAGGTAGGAGTTTAATCATACTTGAAAATATTTCGTAAGTTTTGTTTTTTTTTAATTTTTAGAACATCAAATTATATTATATAATATTTTTTATTAAATGAATGAAATCATTTTTTGTTTTTCTATTATTCTTTCTGTAACGTTCTGTGGTATACATATTATTTTAAAAAGATGTCCTTTATTTTGCTGGTGATATTAATTGCATTCTGTGAAGAGTGCAAAGTATACGTCCGATGTTGTAAAGTCTAAATTTGATGTATCTGCGTGGTTGGCGCGAATAGGGATTTTGACATATCATTGAAAACATTATTTCGAAAGGTTATATATATAATGCTCCCTATCTTGGGTTGAGCATACTGGGAAGTGATATACAAGCTGCCATTAGCGTATAAAGCAACGCTCTTTGTGTAAACAAATAGAACAGAGGTATTTGGACAATGTAAAAACATCGTTTATTCAATATCCACACAGCAGCGGCGGTATAGTGTAATGGTGAGAAGCCTTGACTGTCATTTGGACGGCCAGGTTTCGAGCCTGGCTTGAGGCAGTTGCCTGTCTAGCCGTCCTGAGGAGCTGTAAAACAACGCAACAGTACTGTATGTGGATGACTATATATATATATACTAGCGTGGGTGCCCGGCGTTGCCCGGGTGCTGAGCAACAAACAAAAAACGGTCAATTTTTAAAATTTTGACCCCTACTATGATCCCTTAACTTTTATTGTTGTGGGCTCAAATCAAGTTAGTGAGCTATACCCATGTCCAAGGAACCTATATCTAAAGTTTCAAGTGTGTATACCCCAAATTGTCGGAGGAGTTTGGTAGAGTTCTCAAAGGTCAAATCGTTGAACCCTTAATCGCCAAATTTCTGGCTGAAAACTGATCACATCGATTTTCCCAACTCCCAGTACCTTGTATGTCAAATTTCGAGTCTGTAGACTAAAAATTGACAGAGTTATTGCGTAGGGAAATGTACACACACAGACAGGCAGACAGTCACTTTCATATATATATATATATATATATTTATATATATATATATATATATATATATTAACGTTTTTATCATTGGGGTTTTACCATAACTTAATTGTCCCTTTACCCCGTTTCTTGCCTTTCTAATCTCATTGGAACCCTATAAACTGCCACTGAATGTTAAATAACTTTTTTGATGCAAGTATAATTAATTTCATATTTGTAGTTATTTAATGCATTAATCTGCAAAATTTATTGGATATATTGAAACCTTTTCCCTCTGATGAGAAGAATTGTATTCTTCGAACTCCATGGAATAAAGTTTTTTGTTTATTTATACTCCTTGTCGGATCATTAAAATTTTGTACACCTTCCTAATAGGTTTATAAGTTTTTTTGTTTTGTTTTGTTTTTTGAAAATTTGAATACATTTTCAATAACAAGATTTTTATTTTATATCATATATATATATGTATATATATGCATATATATGTATATACATATATATGTATATATATATAAGCATTATTTGATTATTTGATGTTTTAAAGAACATATATATTTACATATATATATTTTTTTCTTTAAAACATCAAATAATGAAATAAACAAAACTAAAAATAAAAACTAGAAATACACATAAACATAAACATAAAGAACAACATTATTTTTTTAACTGTTTTCTTTTTAGACTTTAGCATCAAAAGTTTCAGAAAAAATAATTTAAAAAATACATAAATATGACAGGTTGGGTCAGCCTACATGTATACTAATTTCCTGTCGTGCAGAAAAAATTATTGTTAGTAGCGACATACTCGGTGACATCTGAAACGTGATACATTGGAATGAAAAATTTTTCCTAGGATGATCTCTTAAAGTTTTTTTTTTTTTTTTTTACAAGGTGGGCACCACTTATCAAGGCCCGGAAGCCACTCGGGGATAAGGGTTATTGCGTGTACAGTACGTTAGTGTTGAGATTTGATAAAGTGTCTTACTTAAGGGGGCGGTTCATCAGGAATTTGTTTATGTTGGACTTGAAGACATCCAGGTTGTAGTCAGGTGGGAAACAGGCAAACGGAACAGAGTTCCACAGGCGTGCACCTCTAAGAAAGAAGCTTTGTTCATGGAATCTACGTTTTGAATTTTGGCACAGATAAAGAGCGGGAAATTTTTTTGACAGCAGTTTCAGCTAGACAGGTGTTTTTCGTGAAAGATTGGCGAGGGGGGACCAGAGATTGGAGCTCAGACGAGCACCTGCCGTGGAAGTAACGATAAAACAACTTTGAACATATTCGATCTGTTTATACACACACACACATACATGTGTGTGTGTGTGTGTGTGTGTGTGTGTGTGTGTGTGTGTGTGTGTGTGTGTGTGTGTGTGTGTACAGTAGAACTTCGGGATTCGGTGTTAAAAATTATTAACAAAATACAATGCAGTATATGATACACATGTATATAATCAAAGAACATTATAAATAACACTGTAAGGCGGGCTAATACCGTAACCAGAGGCCGGAAAACATCGTATTCCACATCGTAACCTAAAAAAAAAACGTATCCTAGGGTCACCGTATCCCGTGGTTCTACTGTATATAGTTTAAACAGTAACCTGTGTTCGACTGATAGTATTCAGTTACTTGTTGGCAATGACCCACAATTGAAAGATATGCTGTAAGAAAACCAATCCCTTCTATACAGTGGCCTGCAGAAACGGGTGCAACGGGAATGTGATCCCGAGTATCCAATCGTATTTAAACTCTTTCATATATTTCTCAGTACTTGGACGTATACTTGAGTCTTTGACTCAGCAATTGAAGCTGATCATAAGTAGGACAACACCAGATCACTGCTCGCCACTACTTCTATGCAAGAGGAACACATCTTAAAATGGTCATGGCCTACTGCTAAGTCGCTAATTCCATTTAGACTCCTGAAGACTGGATTATAGATTCATAGTACAATTCACATAGGAGAAATAAAATCTGTTCTTGAGAAGAAATAATCTCTGAAACTTATTAGTCTCTCTTTCTCATCAACCCCCTCTTGGAGTTCATATTGTGGACGGGTTATTCTTTCTGATTCTCGTAAAGTCATATTTTCTCTACAGCGCTAAACACTTTTTAACACATGAAACCTTTTCTTTTTCGACAAATCTACTCTCAGGCCGTGTATATCATATTTGGACGTGTCAATCTCTCTCCGATTTGAGAGTTCTTGATAACGTATCAGTAATTAGATTGACCGCTACCGTTTTTTTTTTTTTCTCTCTTCAAACTCTTTCTCACAAACCTGATGTTGATAATATCAGTAGTTTTTATAAATACTATATGGCATGTGTTCTTCAGAATTGTCTTATTTATTTCCTGCTTCCTTTATTCCAGCTCATTTATCTAGTGGTCTTCACAAGTTAGCTGTTTTGATACCCCATTGTAATACAACTTCCAAGAACTGTTTATAGAACTGTCTTCCTGCCGATTATTTTCTTCCTAATCTTTTAAAAACTAAGGCGAATAGTCATATTTTGTTTTGGCGATAATATTTTGTTCTTGTTGGTTGCTTCACGCCTTGTTTGAGGGCGATTTCTTTTTTTTTTTTAATGGAATCGACCTTTCTGTTAAGTGCAAGAGCAAAATTACAACTCTTATATTTTTGTGTGACTGCTGTGTTTGGATTAGAATTTGGGTTGGACATATGTATGCATTTAAAAATTCTGCACTTCGTAGAACTCCTAATCAGACATATTACATATAGTAAGATGTTTTATAATAAAAATAACACTAAAACAAAAATATGCATCTAACACACAAATTTATCTGGTCAGCTTTCTACTTGACTCATATATATATATATATATATATATATATATATATATATATAAAATATATTTTAGTCATCGACATACAGACCTGTTTCGTTGTATCACAACTCATCAGTGCCGCTAGACTAACACCTCTCCCAAGCCGAGGATCGAACCTAGAACCGTCGTGATGACAGTCGGCAGTCCTATCCCCTTGACTACGGAATCGGTGGCCGAAATTAACTTGTCAGAACGATTATTTAAATAAACATTCGTCTGCTACTCGTAGAGGGCTCAAACGTTTGTTTGTAAACAAATCGCGAGCTTCGCATTATTTCAGCTAAATTAAGTAGCGAGTAAGATAATTTACAAGAGTGCTCTACCAAAGAGGGGAGCTTTATAAAATATATTTTAGTCATCGACATACAGACCTGTTTCGTTGTATCACAACTCATCAGTGCCGCTAGACTAACACCTCTCCCAAGCCGAGGATCGAACCTAGAACCGTCGTGATGACAGTCGGCAGTCCTATCCCCTTGACTACGGAATCGGTGGCCGAAATTAACTTGTCAGAACGATTATTTAAATAAACATTCGTCTGCTACTCGTAGAGGGCTCAAACGTTTGTTTGTAAACAAATCGCGAGCTTCGCATTATTTCAGCTAAATTAAGTAGCGAGTAAGATAATTTACAAGAGTGCTCTACCAAAGAGGGGAGCTTTATAAAATATATTTTAGTCATCGACATACAGACCTGTTTCGTTGTATCACAACTCATCAGTGCCGCTAGACTAACACCTCTCCCAAGCCGAGGATCGAACCTAGAACCGTCGTGATGACAGTCGGCAGTCCTATCCCCTTGACTACGGAATCGGTGGCCGAAATTAACTTGTCAGAACGATTATTTAAATAAACATTCGTCTGCTACTCGTAGAGGGCTCAAACGTTTGTTTGTAAACAAATCGCGAGCTTCGCATTATTTCAGCTAAATTAAGTAGCGAGTAAGATAATTTACAAGAGTGCTCTACCAAAGAGGGGAGCTTTATAAAATATATTTTAGTCATCGACATACAGACCTGTTTCGTTGTATCACAACTCATCAGTGCCGCTAGACTAACACCTCTCCCAAGCCGAGGATCGAACCTAGAACCGTCGTGATGACAGTCGGCAGTCCTATCCCCTTGACTACGGAATCGGTGGCCGAAATTAACTTGTCAGAACGATTATTTAAATAAACATTCGTCTGCTACTCGTAGAGGGCTCAAACGTTTGTTTGTAAACAAATCGCGAGCTTCGCATTATTTCAGCTAAATTAAGTAGCGAGTAAGATAATTTACAAGAGTGCTCTACCAAAGAGGGGAGCTTTATAAAATATATTTTAGTCATCGACATACAGACCTGTTTCGTTGTATCACAACTCATCAGTGCCGCTAGACTAACACCTCTCCCAAGCCGAGGATCGAACCTAGAACCGTCGTGATGACAGTCGGCAGTCCTATCCCCTTGACTACGGAATCGGTGGCCGAAATTAACTTGTCAGAACGATTATTTAAATAAACATTCGTCTGCTACTCGTAGAGGGCTCAAACGTTTGTTTGTAAACAAATCGCGAGCTTCGCATTATTTCAGCTAAATTAAGTAGCGAGTAAGATAATTTACAAGAGTGCTCTACCAAAGAGGGGAGCTTTATAAAATATATTTTAGTCATCGACATACAGACCTGTTTCGTTGTATCACAACTCATCAGTGCCGCTAGACTAACACCTCTCCCAAGCCGAGGATCGAACCTAGAACCGTCGTGATGACAGTCGGCAGTCCTATCCCCTTGACTACGGAATCGGTGGCCGAAATTAACTTGTCAGAACGATTATTTAAATAAACATTCGTCTGCTACTCGTAGAGGGCTCAAACGTTTGTTTGTAAACAAATCGCGAGCTTCGCATTATTTCAGCTAAATTAAGTAGCGAGTAAGATAATTTACAAGAGTGCTCTACCAAAGAGGGGAGCTTTATAAAATATATTTTAGTCATCGACATACAGACCTGTTTCGTTGTATCACAACTCATCAGTGCCGCTAGACTAACACCTCTCCCAAGCCGAGGATCGAACCTAGAACCGTCGTGATGACAGTCGGCAGTCCTATCCCCTTGACTACGGAATCGGTGGCCGAAATTAACTTGTCAGAACGATTATTTAAATAAACATTCGTCTGCTACTCGTAGAGGGCTCAAACGTTTGTTTGTAAACAAATCGCGAGCTTCGCATTATTTCAGCTAAATTAAGTAGCGAGTAAGATAATTTACAAGAGTGCTCTACCAAAGAGGGGAGCTTTATAAAATATATTTTAGTCATCGACATACAGACCTGTTTCGTTGTATCACAACTCATCAGTGCCGCTAGACTAACACCTCTCCCAAGCCGAGGATCGAACCTAGAACCGTCGTGATGACAGTCGGCAGTCCTATCCCCTTGACTACGGAATCGGTGGCCGAAATTAACTTGTCAGAACGATTATTTAAATAAACATTCGTCTGCTACTCGTAGAGGGCTCAAACGTTTGTTTGTAAACAAATCGCGAGCTTCGCATTATTTCAGCTAAATTAAGTAGCGAGTAAGATAATTTACAAGAGTGCTCTACCAAAGAGGGGAGCTTTATAAAATATATTTTAGTCATCGACATACAGACCTGTTTCGTTGTATCACAACTCATCAGTGCCGCTAGACTAACACCTCTCCCAAGCCGAGGATCGAACCTAGAACCGTCGTGATGACAGTCGGCAGTCCTATCCCCTTGACTACGGAATCGGTGGCCGAAATTAACTTGTCAGAACGATTATTTAAATAAACATTCGTCTGCTACTCGTAGAGGGCTCAAACGTTTGTTTGTAAACAAATCGCGAGCTTCGCATTATTTCAGCTAAATTAAGTAGCGAGTAAGATAATTTACAAGAGTGCTCTACCAAAGAGGGGAGCTTTATAAAATATATTTTAGTCATCGACATACAGACCTGTTTCGTTGTATCACAACTCATCAGTGCCGCTAGACTAACACCTCTCCCAAGCCGAGGATCGAACCTAGAACCGTCGTGATGACAGTCGGCAGTCCTATCCCCTTGACTACGGAATCGGTGGCCGAAATTAACTTGTCAGAACGATTATTTAAATAAACATTCGTCTGCTACTCGTAGAGGGCTCAAACGTTTGTTTGTAAACAAATCGCGAGCTTCGCATTATTTCAGCTAAATTAAGTAGCGAGTAAGATAATTTACAAGAGTGCTCTACCAAAGAGGGGAGCTTTATAAAATATATTTTAGTCATCGACATACAGACCTGTTTCGTTGTATCACAACTCATCAGTGCCGCTAGACTAACACCTCTCCCAAGCCGAGGATCGAACCTAGAACCGTCGTGATGACAGTCGGCAGTCCTATCCCCTTGACTACGGAATCGGTGGCCGAAATTAACTTGTCAGAACGATTATTTAAATAAACATTCGTCTGCTACTCGTAGAGGGCTCAAACGTTTGTTTGTAAACAAATCGCGAGCTTCGCATTATTTCAGCTAAATTAAGTAGCGAGTAAGATAATTTACAAGAGTGCTCTACCAAAGAGGGGAGCTTTATAAAATATATTTTAGTCATCGACATACAGACCTGTTTCGTTGTATCACAACTCATCAGTGCCGCTAGACTAACACCTCTCCCAAGCCGAGGATCGAACCTAGAACCGTCGTGATGACAGTCGGCAGTCCTATCCCCTTGACTACGGAATCGGTGGCCGAAATTAACTTGTCAGAACGATTATTTAAATAAACATTCGTCTGCTACTCGTAGAGGGCTCAAACGTTTGTTTGTAAACAAATCGCGAGCTTCGCATTATTTCAGCTAAATTAAGTAGCGAGTAAGATAATTTACAAGAGTGCTCTACCAAAGAGGGGAGCTTTATAAAATATATTTTAGTCATCGACATACAGACCTGTTTCGTTGTATCACAACTCATCAGTGCCGCTAGACTAACACCTCTCCCAAGCCGAGGATCGAACCTAGAACCGTCGTGATGACAGTCGGCAGTCCTATCCCCTTGACTACGGAATCGGTGGCCGAAATTAACTTGTCAGAACGATTATTTAAATAAACATTCGTCTGCTACTCGTAGAGGGCTCAAACGTTTGTTTGTAAACAAATCGCGAGCTTCGCATTATTTCAGCTAAATTAAGTAGCGAGTAAGATAATTTACAAGAGTGCTCTACCAAAGAGGGGAGCTTTATAAAATATATTTTAGTCATCGACATACAGACCTGTTTCGTTGTATCACAACTCATCAGTGCCGCTAGACTAACACCTCTCCCAAGCCGAGGATCGAACCTAGAACCGTCGTGATGACAGTCGGCAGTCCTATCCCCTTGACTACGGAATCGGTGGCCGAAATTAACTTGTCAGAACGATTATTTAAATAAACATTCGTCTGCTACCCGTAGAGGGCTCAAACGTTTGTTTGTAAACAAATCGCGAGCTTCGCATTATTTCAGCTAAATTAAGTAGCGAGTAAGATAATTTACAAGAGTGCTCTACCAAAGAGGGGAGCTTTATAAAATATATTTTAGTCATCGACATACAGACCTGTTTCGTTGTATCACAACTCATCAGTGCCGCTAGACTAACACCTCTCCCAAGCCGAGGATCGAACCTAGAACCGTCGTGATGACAGTCGGCAGTCCTATCCCCTTGACTACGGAATCGGTGGCCGAAATTAACTTGTCAGAACGATTATTTAAATAAACATTCGTCTGCTACTCGTAGAGGGCTCAAACGTTTGTTTGTAAACAAATCGCGAGATGCCCTAGATATTCGAAGAAACGTTCTATACCCCCAAAAAACGCATTATAGATAATTGTTTCTGTCCAGTCTAAGAATGTTCATGTTTATGATATACAAAATGTCATTTATATTCATGAGGAGACTTAACATGTTTCCAATATTTATCTAATACTGTTGAAAAAGGTATAAACCTGGACGTGGGAGAAATAGAACCTTTTATTCAATGAGTCGCAAACGAGGAATCGGGTCCAATATTTACTGTGCATTGCACGTATACACATGTCTTTTTGTCTCTTTCCATCTTGATTTTAATTAATTATTAATGTGTGTTTCTCATTCATTTAATAATCTCGCATTATACATATGCACGCACACACACATACATACACCACCACTACTGCTTACAATTCTTTTCTGTTGTTGGGTCTTGAATTCTGAAGACGCGCCATGAAAAATAAAAACAAAAAAAAAACATCGTAATTGGCGGGAGGTGGTTGAAAGAAAAAAATGATGACACTGGGACAGCCTGCTAAGAAAGCACGGGAATGGGACTTTTTTTCGGTCCACCCGTGGGGCTGTCTTTATTATTCGGGTACGTTACAGCTGGTATTTTCACACGACGTCGACAGAAAGCAATTTACTTGTAACGGGATGAAAATGAATCGAATCTAAAAAGAAAGGGAAAGGTTGCAGAATAAGACGCTGGGGGATGGGGTCGTAGGGCGATGTCAGACGGCGGCAGCGGTGGTGGCGGTGGTATCTAATATTGGCCCATCAAATAGAATGAAAGAGGAGAAGGAAGATCGGCTTTGTACTCTTCCTGCCCTCTCTATTTTGTGAAATCCTTTTTTTACCTGACTACCTTCGTTATTAATTGTTTAACTTAGTTTCCTCTTGATTTCTTCGGCCTTTTCATTTATTTGCTACTCGTATCATGCGCTTTCTCTTCCTCTTCGTTCTCTTCCTTCTCCCTCTCTTCCTCCTCTTTCTTTCCTTGTCTATCTATCTATAATATATCCACCTCTCTCTTTTTTTCTCTCCCAGCTCGTTGTTTGAATCTCTAGACTCGATCTCTCTCTATGTTCATCTTTCTATGTTTCTATCTCAGCCAACTCTCTCTCTCCCCCTCCCCCTCACTCTCTCTTTCTCTTTAGCCCTCTCGCTCTCTCTTTCTCTGTCATGCTTTGTATTATCACCCATCTTTCTCTTTCTATCTGTCTTTATTCTTCAACCAGTGCTTCCCTTTCTTTTTCATTTAATTCTTTCTCCTTCCTTTTTTTCTCTCCCTCTTTCTCTGTGCGTCTACAACTACGATTCAAATAGTATTGTTGCTTGTGATTATATTCCCTATTGTTCATAATAGACTATTCCAATTTTTAAAAAAATATTTTTCTTTTTTTTAACCTCGCCAATTCATACAGAGAGGGGAAAGAGGGGAGAAAGAGAGAGAGAGAGGGAGGGAGAGAGATGAACATGAGAATAATAGACGTTGATCAGGATTCAAATAAGATACGCTCTAAGAGGGTGAAAGTGATAGAATGTTAGTAAAAAAATTAGTCACTAGATCAATTAATTGCAAATTTGGTCTACTAGGTCGAAGGATAAAATTGTCGCCCTAGAAAAGACATGATTCCATTTCCGTTTTATGAAAACCGGTTTTCTTTTTTTGTTGTAAACCATCTACTAATTGACCAGTTATGTACAAATCCCAAGAGCGATAGGAGCCTTCTATCATGTTTGAAAGTGGCCCAATGTTAAACGAGCGAGATCGGAGATGCGCCGCTGTACAACTCATGTTCTTTACCGATCCAGGTTATGAAAACGGGATCCTAAAATTTGCCACGAATAACAGGGACTTGCCCAAGTTGATGAAAACAAAGTTCCGGCCACGGTTATGGTCTTTGGTGTGGTCTCAAGTTAGGGTCACATCATGCTACCTTACATTTTCGAAGTCGGCTTGAAAGTCAACACCAAAGTGTACCTGGATGTGCTGAAGAGAGTGCTGATCCCCTTGTGCAATCAGGTACCCGTTGCCAGATCCTGGGTGTGGCAGCAGGATTCGGCGCCGGCCCACAAGTCAAAAGATATCCAGGCTTGGCTTCAGGAGTGCTATGACTTTGTGCTCTTTTCTCACTGACCCCCCCTAACTAACCTGACCTGAATCCGCTGGACTACTTCGTTTAGTTATACGTCATCACCAACATGACCCCCACAACATCAAAGCCAGCCTGATCGCCGCCATCAGCCGAGTATTCACCGAGCTCATGCCGGTGCTTGTGGAAAAGGCATGCTCCAAGTTCCGACCCCGTATCGAAGCGGTGATTTAGGCTGGAGGCGGCTTCGTTGAATAGATGTTAGCTCTATTACATAATCAAGTTATCTGAATTGATTTTTTTCAATAAAAGTTTTAAAATAAAACTGTGCTGTGGTTTGCTTTAAGGCGACTCTTTATCGCTAAACAATTAAAATGGAAATATTTTTTAAAATATGACTAAATCTAAAAGCTGAGAAACATTTAGTAAACATATGATTCAAAAATATCGGAAACAAAAAACTTAACGAAACAAACGCTGATTAAGCCAGCTTTACTGTAATATATATGGTGATTGCCGTCACTATGAGATTGCATTCTTCGTATGTATGAGGACGTATGGTCAATAGAAGCTAAAATTTAGAAGTCTTCCGTTTGTACACGTATATGTTGTTCTATGGCGTAGCATTTACGTAATTGGTTGCTGCCATTGGATCTCATGTGCCTGCGTAGACCAGCTCTAGATGGCAGCATAAACATGGCCAAGCTGAAAGGTTTTTGTTACGCTCCACACGTGTGCTTTCAGTAGGCACGCCTCAAGATGAAGTATGCTATTCATCTTGTGGTAAGATTTTCACAACCATCATAGATGTGTTTTCGACAAAATAAATCGCTTCGAACACGTCCTTTCCCCATCCTTTACATTCAAATGTCGTTCAGTTCCTTAAAACGCCTCTTTTGTAGATATCGATGTACAGGAAATAATAATAATAATAATAATAATAATAATAATAATAATAATAATAACAACAACAACAACAACAACAACAACAACAGCTGAAATATAAAGGAAACTCCTTGAATGTGGAGCACTGGAGACTAACACACGAGCAACACGCGCGGGCCAGACAAACTGTTGTAGAGGCAAAACATGAAGCCCTACATGGAACCGATAACATTGAAGCCGCATATCTATAAGTTGTCTAACCCCACCCCCATCCCTCATTACTACATCACTGCCCGCCCCCCTTAAAAAAAGAAGTGTGAGACCAAATAGCCAAGTAGAGTCAAGGAGAAAAGAAAGACCGAGGAACTGACTAGACCTCCGCTGGATAAGTGCGAAGTGAACTGGCACCTTGGGGAGGCTTATTGCTACTTAAATTCCAGTGAACTCCAATAGCCACTGCCAACTAGAAATCAATGGCATGCATCTGTTGCGATAATGCAAATTTATTTGCCAATGTTATCGAAAGAGGTGGAGAGTACTGGAAATCTGTAGAAACTTGTTGTCACTCAGCTTCCAGGGAACACCACAGGCTATTTTCAAGGAGAGATCTTTGATGACCTGTGTGAAAGCCCCTTGTGTGCCAATAATAATAAATATACTACTACTACTGATAATAATAACAACAACAATAATAATAACAACAATAATAATAACAACAACAATAATAATAACAACAATAATAATAATGGTAATAAACTGCGAACACTAACCAGTAACTTGTATGCTACAATAGAAATAAAAGAAAAACGGAAGGAAGACGACCGCAGAGAACCAATAAAACCGCAAAATATTATGCCCTTCCTAAAAAAAAGTTAGCGTCTACATCGGATGGCGCCACACGAAAGAATTATGAAGGGTTCGGGAGGACTGAGAAGAAAGAGCAGTAGCCAAACCTATACTGGAAGAGTGTGGAGAGGACTGGGGCTTTTGAGAGTTTTTTTTTTGTCACTCAAACTTCAAGGAGTACCAATAGTTGATGACGGTGAGAAATCAATGTGAATTGTAAACTCCCCATTTTTCTCATTTTTCCCCTTTTTTTCATTCTCCTTACTTTCCCCATTCTTACTCCCCTTTGTTCTCTTTTCCTTAATCTCCTTATGACTCATACACTTACTACCATTTTTTTAAACTTTTTTTTTTCACTCTTACTCCTCCGTTCTTTCTTTTTGCTAATTTCCTTAGTTTTTTCATACTTGCTCCCCTTTTTCTTTTCTTTTTTATTCTTCTCATTCTTAGTTCCCTTTTCTTTTTCTTTTCTTACTCTTGATTATCCCATGTTTACTCTCCTTTTTTTTCTTATTCTTTTATCATTCATCTTATTTCTGTTAGCCTTATTCTCCTTTTCCCCATTGCTTATTCCACATATTTGTTTCATTATTATTGTCGGTTTTTCCTCTTTGTAATCTCATTCTTACTCTCTTTTTTCTTCGTTTCTTACCATACTTATTTCTGCCGCTCCTTTTTCACTTTTTCATATTACCTTTATTTTTTTTAATTCTTACTAACCTTTCTTTTTTTTTTGACTCCCACTCTTGAAGTTACTCTTTCCCCTTTTTGCTTCTTTTTCTTCTTCTTTTTCTTCTTCTTTTTCTTCTTCTTCTTCTTCTTCTTCTTCTTCTTCTTCCTTTCTTCTTCTTCTTCTTCCTTTCTTCTTATTTTCTTCTTCTCCTTTTTTTTCTTCTTCTTCTTCTTCTTCTTCCTTTCTTCTTCTTCTTCTTCTTCTTCCTTTCTTCTTCTACTGTTCTTCTTCTCCCTTTCTTCTTTTCTTCTTCTTCTTCCTTTCTTCTTCTTCTTTTCTTCTCCCTTTCTTCTTCTTCCTCTTCTTCTTCTTCTCTTCTTCTTCTTCTTCTTCTTCTTCTTCTTCTTCTTCTTCTTCTTCTTCTTCTTCTTCTTCCGTAACCCACCTTCACATAATGTGTCAATTCTCATAGCTTCCTCGCAGCTTGAGGCCAAGAAGCAGACGCAATCAATCCCTAAAACCCAGACTTAATTATACACATTCAGCTGAATTATTTGTATCCGTATAATTACGATTATCAATAATTTCAGCAACTGCTTTTATTCCGATGTTTAAGTTTATTTATTTCATTGTTGATTATTCTAATTCACTTATTCATTGCTTTATTCTTTTTCAATGTTAACATCGAAGCTATGAACGAATACAAAGAATGAACAACACCATACGCGATCTCCACCTCCACTGGGTGACGATCCTCGTCTCCAACTGGACACACCCACTCGCCGTATACATCTTTTTATTCACATCGTCTAAGTTAGTGTTTCATCTGTCCTCACTGAATAAGCATTTTTCTTGGTGAAAGAGGGTTACATGGAGTGCATAATTACTTGCTCGATTCATTCGACATTAAATCTGTTTCGTCATAGTAAAGAAGAAGTCCAACCCCGACAAATGTTATCCTAGAACTATAAAGTTAATATAAAGTAGCAGGGAGATCCGGTGTTGCTCGGGAGTGAATGAGGACCGTTACTATGTACTTTTTCACTGTTCTAATAACACTTTTTTTTTCACTGCCACGCATACTATATCGCTTCTCAATATAGTCGTAAGAAGCCTGAAGATGTAAGACTCTTTTAATTTGTGTCTTTTATATATCTATATATCTATAAAAGTGAAAATGTCTGTCTGTCTGTCTGTGTACATTTCCCTGCCAAATAACTCTGTCAATTTTCGGTCTACAGGCTCGAAATTTGACATACGGGGTTTGGAGATTTGGAAAAATCTTTTTAATCGGTTTTCAGCCAGAAATTTGGCTGTTAAGAGGTCAAAGTTCAACGACTTGACCTTTGAGAACTCTACCAAACTTCTCCGACAATTTTGGCTCTAAACACTTGAAATTTTAGATATAGGTTACTTTGACATGGATCTAACTTTGTAATTGGATTGAAATCCAAAACAATAAATGAATAAATATGACATAATAAATATGACGTAATAAATATGACATAATAAATATGGCGTAATAAGTATGGCATAATAAATATGACGTAATAAATGTGACGTAATAAATACGACATAATAAATATGACGTAATAAGTATGACATACCAAAAATGACGTAATAAGTATGACATAATAAATATGCCGTAATAACTATGACAAAATAAATATGACGTAATAAATATGACATAATAAATGTGACGTAATACGTATGCCATAATAAATATGACGTAATAAATATGACGTAATAAATATGACAAAATAAATATATAATAAATATGACATAATAAATATGACATAAATGAAACATAACACGTGATATAAAGTATTGTAACCTCCAAATGATAGAATTATTATAAACTTCTAAATATTATTGAATGGCTAAATACGAAACTATCATTAATTTGAAACATTCCTAAACATATGTTAACTAAATTTTAGTAACCCCGTAATAAGTATTAGATAATCTCACGCAAGCTAGATATGTAATCAATAAATCTATAATAAAGACTAAATCTAATAGGTCCTGGATATGACCTAAAACTATATCCGATGGTGAGGACCCACCTTGCGGGCTTTGGGAAGTGTGGAGCCACCCTTTAACTGCCCTTGCTCCCAGGTCCACTCTGACCCGGAGTTGTAGTACCTGTTAGGGTCCCAACTATGGGTTAAATAGAATCTGACGTAAAAAAAATATACTCCATTAAAAATCGTTCCTCAAAATAACTAGATTCGGCATTAAATAACCTGAAAAAGGTTGATATGCCGTAAAACAAAAACAACCAACCAACCAACCAACCTAAATCTAATAATAAAGTATAAATCTATACTACTAATAATAATATATTAATATAATAATAAATCTATAATATTAATAATATAATAATAAATCTATAATATTAATCTATAATATTAATAATATATTAATATTATAATAAACTCTAAATCAATAATAAAGTATAAATCCTACCGAAAATAAACTTAAGATTGTGGATAATTATATTCATTCTTTGCATTTTATAATTTTATAATAAAATTAGCTTTATGTAATTCACAATCAATCATTTCCTTTTTACACGCTAACAGAAAAAAAAAATCAAAGGTCTTAATTTGTACTAAAAATTCTTCCGCCCTCAACGCACCCCCGACCTCATTCAGTATTTCCCTCTTTCATCCCAAAACAGCGAACATTTCTGTAAAAGTCTGAGGAAGCTACAGACGGCAAAAAAAAAACAAACGGCCTAATAGCTGAAACAATAATGTAACTTAACAGAAAGATACGGTAATAAAAAATAAAACGCATATTTGCTTTACAACAGTATTGAGCACTTTCTTCAGTTTTTATTAATTACCATTTCCACTATATATATATATATATATATATAGGCAAGCGTCATGCATCCATTGGCACTGTGCCATCGTGTTTTCTAAAAGGTCGACAAATAATCTAACACAGTAGTGTCTTTTGACTTCTCTCTCCACGTAAAGCAAAATGTTCGGTTTTTAATGTTAGGAAAATCCAGCTCACCTTAAAAGATCATTCTGGACTGGAGCAAACATAAAACATTGCTCAGTGTAGAAGGCAGAAAAGATGGCGCGTAGTATCAAAACAAGTACTACACTTTGCTCTTAGCCAAAATGCCAAAAAAACGGACTAATATTTACGTGCCAACTGAACCACGAGCATTTTATTTTTTGTCACATAAAATGAACTTAATTGATACAAATTGTTCACGATTTTTTTCTTTGTTTATTGCTTTTTCTTTTACTGATGAGTCTATTTAGTAAGGCCAATAGCCACTCCGGGATAAAGTTTGTTACTTTTCAAAGTACTTACTCGTGTTACTTGTTATTTCGCCCAAGCACTGTTAAACTGCTACATATGTAGCAAGTATTGAACTGCAAGTAAACTTATACCTTTGTTTATCTCTTACAAATCTGTTTCTCTGGATAAACGGCGTTGGTTAAAATCCACATGCTCATTACGTTGTCTTTTTTTCTTTTTCTTTTTTTTTTTTATTCAGATGGGTGGAGAAATCTGTCCGGGTGGATGGGTGATTGCTGAATTGTTTGAAATGTGCCATTCGCTGCCTTTCTCTCAATATCAACCATTCACTGGCCTTTTCATTATTTTTTTTCTTCTTTCCTTGCTGACCATATACGACAATCAACCAGGTCCTGGAAAGCACGACATCCGTGGGAACAATGTTCGTGGACAGAAACGAAACTGCTTCCCCGCCTATACAATAATAAAAAAAAAAAAAAAAAAAAAATAATAATAATAATAATAGAATAAATAAAAAGAATCACGTAAATTTATACTCGAAAAATCAACAGAACAGCCGCTTCGATTGTCCCACGTGAGAATTCTGACTAATGTTCGTATTACGACCTTTGACACGAAACGTGTTATAGCTCCTCTTTTCGCTTCCGTTTGTTATAATTTACTCACTAGGAGTTTTCACACTAGTCATCCTCAATATCACTGATAATGATCAGGTGTGTTCCCTGGCGTTTGAGTGACAAGAAGTCTCACCAGATTTCCAGTACTCTCCACCTCTTTCGCTAATGATTTTAGATGGCTTGGTGTTATCTCAACAACCGTTTACTATTGATTACTCGTTGGCAACGACTATTGATGGTTGTAAGTTTCCTCAAAGCCCTAGTACTCTCCGAACATTTCCAGCGAAAATCTGGTTAGTGCTCTTCCTCCTCAGTATTTCCATCGTCTTTGATCCTTCAAGATCACTTTGTTGTTTATCTTATATCCGCCTTAAAAATCGCCAAGAATTTGAGAGTTATTGTTAATTCCAAGTCTTTGTTTTTTTTTTCAGATGAAACTTACAAATGGTTCATTACACCGACAGAATAGTTGTACGCGAAACCCCGAACGGATATGCCTATATCCGAAAGATCTTAAAACAGTAACACGCAAATCACAAACGCAGTTAGAATATGATCAACTTCAGGAAGTGATACCAACAATTTCCAACCGATGCGAAACCACGAAGGTTAGTAAAGAAGTTTATGAGTATTTATTTTTATTTCTTGATTTAGGGCCAGAAGTTTTATTCAGTAAATATGAGGTGTGACATTATATAATGTGAGATATAAATTGCATCATATACAGCTACCAATAAAATGTGACATATAACGTGCGACATATAAATTGTAACATTTAACAAAGCACATAAAATGTATCATTAAGTGTAACGTATAAAGTATGGCATATAAAAAAGATATATAATCTGTTTGGTTTGGTTTGGTTGCATTGTTTTACGGCATATCAACCCTTTTCGGGTTATTTAATGCCAAATTCAGTTATTGAATATCCGCCTTAAAAATCCTACTTTATTGCGCTCATAAAATCAATCAATTCATGTTGCATCCAGTTATTTTGTAGAAGGTTTTTATTCTTCAAGCTCTTTGTATCTTCATTCGCTAGTTTGTGGTTTGGTTGGTTGTTTAATAGTGGATTTTATCGTTTTTGTTCCCTGCCTTGCAGAACATGAATGAGTTTTGCGATGGGAGAAGGAAAAGGGTTACAGTATTAATGTTTGGTACATTTTAAGTTAGTAAACCAGTCAGGAAGTGTGGGGGAGATGGAAAGAGAAAAGGGAAATGGGAAGAAGGAAAAGAGGAAAAATGTGGGTTGTTGATTTTGTTTTTTGTTTTTCAAAACATAATTAATTTTTTCAAAACGAAGTAGAAAACAAAAAAAGCATCAATTTTAGGCGCATTTTATCTCAGGAAGCCAATATCTTCAGACAGTCTGATCTGGTAGCACCAGATGTAAAGCCTGACAGGTAAACGTTTAGCTTATAAAGTGAAAAAAAAACATGTAAGAATTTTGTCGGTTCCATAGCACGACTTTTACTGTGGATGTCAAAAATCTTTAATTGGGTCCTACTTGTTAGTACTTGATTCTAGAAAAAATAAGCAAATCAATGCCAACCTCAGCATCGAGCCGGCGAAATAGTCGTAACATACCGATCCATACAGATTTACGTTTTTACCGTTTAAATGCTGTCGAATTGCACTTTGACTAAATAAACGACATGCGAGTCTTTCAAAAACCCTTTTCATCATATAATATATGCAATACGTTACAGAAACTCATCCGCCATTTAATTGGTTCCACTGTTTATTCTTCTTCACAAATCTCTCTCTCTCTCTCTCTCTCTCTCTCTCTCTATATATATATATATATATATATATATATATATATATATATATATATATATCTTCCAAACAGACAATTATTTTTATTTACTTACACAGGAAAAAAAATTCATCACCAGATTCACTCCTGAACTGAACAGAACCTAATACCATCACACAAAAACATGAAATGCAAGGTACACTCGCATGCACATCCATACACATACACATATACACACCCACACATAAATCAGAACCGACACATTAAAACACACACACGTGCGCGCATACAACCACACACAGACATAACACCCCTATCTCTAATAGCAACACACTGAACAATACCAATCCTACTTAACCTCGAAACCAACAACACTAGGAAACACCTAGAACCATAGCATAATATCTGTTCCAACACTTCGCCCCCTCCTCAGTCAGTGAAGGAGAACCCCCTCATGACTAAAACAACTATCATCCCTTCTATCATCCACGTCCCATACCTATACCCCCTCCAATTGCCCCCCCCCCTCTGGGGAACAAAATCTCCCCCACACTAGGAACCGATCCTAAGTCTAGCCATACCACATGGGGAGACAAATAAATAAAAACATTAAAAAATCCCCTATACATATTTTAAATACACCCCTCTTTCTAAACAAACTTAATATAAGGAATACCCGAAAAGACTAAAACGATAAATCACAATACTAAAATCCAAGAATCCAAAAAATGAATATCAAAATAGAATGAAAGCACCCCTACCCTTATTTCAGAAGAGCTTCCCCCCCCCCTCCGCACACATACACATTAGTAACGACCTCGGATCACAGTCACCTTGTCACCTTCCTAAGGAAGAAAATAACCTCATAATACTATAAAACAGGATACACATTCTCAAACCAATAAAAGCAAACACACACACGCACACACACGCACGCACACACACACACACACACACAAACACACACACACACACCCTACCCCACCCTAAAGGAAAAGAAAAAAACATTAGCAGAAAGAGAGAGTGACGACAGCCAGGTCAGCAGCCTGGACAAGCCCAATAAAAGAGTAATAAAAATTGAACATGCCAATGAATAATAAACACTTACAAGCCTCCACCCCTTGGAAACACTTCGAATAAACTACGAAAATCACCATTTTTACATCTCCAACACATTTGAAAATAATTTCTGACGAGGACGCTTCACAGAACGTCTGAAACGCGCGTAAAAACGATTTTAATGACTTAAAAACATTATTACAATGATCCAAACATAATTCTCAATGAAAAACCAAGACACGGAATAATAAAATAATGTTAAAAAATACATATTGTTGGTGACTACTCCCTTATTTAACTATACATCTTTCTTTCGTTGGAATTTCTTAACCCATTTTATTTAAATATGCATATATATATATATATATATATATATATATATATATATATATATATATATATATATATATATATATATATATACTAGCAATTCTTCCCGGCTTTGCTCGGGCCCTATATACTGTTCATAACTTTATGTGCATATGTATATATATATATATATTAAAAAGTTTGACTTATGTCCACGTAACCTACATCTAAAATTTCAAGTATTAGACCCAAAACTGGCGAAGGAGTTTGGTAGAGTCCGAAAAGGTCAACTCTTTCAACTTTGACCTCTTGGCAACCAAATTTTCTCCCAAAAACTGCGTAAAAGGCTCGCTGCAATGTCTGAATACCCTTTATGTAAATTTCAAATGTTTACATCCAAAATTGGCTTAATAGTTTGCTAGAGACCGCAAAAGTCAAATCGTTTGAGCTTTAACCCCTTGGCAGCTCAAATTTTCGGCAAAAAATGATTAAAATGCTTGCCTTATGTCTGAATACACTTTATGTAAAATTTCAAATGTTTAGACCAGAAATTGGTTGAGTAATTTGGTAGAGATAGCAGAGGTCAATTTTTTAAAAACTTTTATCCCAATTTTGACCCCTTAACATTTATTGTTTTGTGCTGAAATCAAATTAAAAAATTTGATCCATTTCCAAGTAACCTACAACTAAAATGTGAAGTGTTTAGACCCAAAATTAGCGGAGGAGTTTGGTAGAGTTTTCAAAAGTCAAATCGTTGACAGCCAAATTTCTGGCCGAAAACTGATTAAAAAGATTTTCCCAAATCTCAATACCTCTTATGTTAAATCTCTAGTCTCAAGACTGAAAATTGACAGAGTAGTTTGGTAGGGAAATATACACACAGACAAACACACAGACATACAGACATACATGTTCACTTTTATAGATATATAGATAGATAATTTTATCCCCCCCCAAAGTACGCGAGTTGAATTTTACAAAGCAAATAGGTGAATAAAATTTTGCAAAATATATTTTCTTTTGATACGCAAGATAAAATTTACTTCAAGACTAAACTAATCTCCTCTCCCCTCTGAATCAATAAGTAACGTATCTCTGTGCCTGCTTATTTATTTATACTTTAGTCTCCGAAACTATTTAGAATGGAATAATTTTGTGTCTATTTGTATTGAAAAAAATCATTTTTTTTTCATTCTTATCAGTTATTCAGCCTGTTCTTCTTTGTCTAGAAAATAAATTTGAATGCATTATAATTATTTCCTTTCTTTATCATTATCAGTTATTAGTTATCATTAAGACTAAGCAAAACTTTATTGCGCTCATAAAATCAACCAGCAGTCCGCCCGGCGTTGACTGATTGTCAGATAGGCTTAAATATATATTTAATTCATGAAAATTATGTATTCATTATTATAGAGACCATTCTCTATCGATTATTATACTGAACATAGTATATAGTAGTGAGAAACTAAAAAAAAACTAACATATATATATATATATATATATATGTATATATATATATATATATATATATATATATATATATATATATATATATGGGTGCCATCAGCTAGAATCAAAACCATAAAATACAACTCTCCACGCTCATTCCTTAACCCCTGAGCAACGCCCATATATATATATATATTTATATATATATATATATATATATATATATATATATATATATTATATATATATATTGTATATATATATATATATATATATATATATATATATATATATATATATAATAGTGTTATAGACAAGGTCTAGAAGAGAAAGGAGTTAATTTTCATCCCTATATCCCCCACCCCAACCCCTTTTATGCTGATGAAGAGACGATTTCCGGAATTAATTATTTCGCCATGTTTTTATTTTTATTTGTAAATATCGAATAAATAAAAGGATATCGTTTCCAGAACGATCGTACATGAAACAATTGTATGTTGTTATGTTCTCCCTATGTAAACTTGATAATTTCGCAATTATTAACCCCATCACCTTATATATATATATATATATATATATATATATATATATATATATATATATATATATATATATATATATATATATATACACGATCAGATAAAATTCAAGCAAGCAATCAAGAAATGATGGCCGGACGGTCCCCATAGTTTTATAATTCCATAGATTTGCACACATTATTATTAAAGCGAGCCGCACGTACGTACGTTTACATTTATTATATAGAAGTTTATCCGTAGTGATTCAGCACATTCTTGTTTTAAATAATTGTTATATTTTAACAGATTATTGATCTGTTTTTTTTTTGTCCAATATTTGACTGCAAATATATCTATTTCTTGTGTCTGTTTTCCCCCTTCAGCGACAAGTTGTGACAGAAGCGATGCAGTATATCGATGAGCTTCATTCAGAATTAGTCACCAAATTACAAGATGGCGGTAAGTAGGTAATCACTAGGGCTGTGACAACAGCACCTTCTTTTCATTGTTTGACTTTCGATTGTGTATTCGTTAATATCTTATATGTTTTTATATAGAATGGTGTTGTTCTCGGTTGATTGGCTGCGTCTTACTGTGTCGGATATATACTTGAGAATCAAAAGAATGAAAAGAATCTTCTTTTGTCATAGCCCTAGTAATCGCTAGGCCAATGACAATAGAATATCCTTATCTCTCGAGTATATATCCGACACAGTAAGACGCAGTCAATCAACCGAGAACCACAAAATTCTATCTAAAAACATATAAGATATTAACTGATATATACTCGAGAGTCAAAATAATAAAAAGAATAGTCTCTTGTCATAACCCTAGTAATCACTCTCAATCACACATGCATGCGCGAGCAGGGACACACACTCACCTTCTTAGTCCTTTCTTTTTTTGTTTGTTTTAAAACCACACCTATATCACATTACACGTGTACGTGTAATATGGAACTCTTTGCTTTCTCTTATTAAATAATCTATTAATAATGACGATTTCGTATCTGTCTGTCTAAAGCTGAGAGAATACTTTTACTTTGATTAATGACTTATCGTATGCATTATTAATGAACATTTGGTATCTGCCTATCTGAAGCTGAAAAATGGCATCTCATTCATTTTTAGCAATATCTGAAGCTGAAACAATACTACTAATTTTATCAATAACTTACGCATTTTATTACTTAGTAATGCGATTTTAGTACCTGTCTGAAGCAGAAACTATGCAATTACTTTTGTTAATGGAGATTTGGTACCTGTTTGTCTGAAGCAGGGATTATATACATATATTTCTAATACGAATCTTCTTATCCTATTTATTACTAACGGAGATTTAGTATCTCTCCGTATGAATCAGAGACTCTATGATATCATTTAAAAAAAATTGTATTCTTTTTATTCATTTTTTATCTATTGTTTTTTTTTTTTTTAATTTTTAGAATTCTTTGAGATCACAGGGGGTATCCATTGTCTCTTGAGACTGAACTGAGGCATCGAAAGATTACGATAAGATTCTGCAGTTTACGGACCGTGCTGAAATAATAATGTCATTATTTGAAAAAAAAACAGTCTTAATACTAGGAGGACAGGGATTGTTAACTATTCTGTACTTTCACTTAGTAATTTAATAAGCAAATGGATCTGTAAAAATTGAATTTAACCGATAAATCCTATCTGAAAAAAAGCACGGTCTGTAAAATACAAAAGTGCCAAGATTACAATTTTTAGAACTTATCAAAATCTAATAATTTCATAAATAAAGATAAAATAAACATTACATGAACGACGATTCGTTTATACGTTTATAACAATTCGGTTCAATTTATTAGGTAATGTCCAAACAAAACCGACATAATCGTATTTATTACGACCTTTGACAGGAAACGTGTTATAGTTCCTTGTTCGAATTCTGTTTGTTATAATTTACTCACTTGGAGTTCTCACAGAGGTCATCATTAATGATTACTCTCTGACAATGACCAGGTTCCCTGGGGTCTGAGTGGCAACAAGTCTCTCCACCTCTTTCGATAATGATTATAGATGACTTGTTGTTATGGCAACAGCCATTTACCATTTTGTACTTTCATCTAATAATTTAATAAACGTAAGATACCGTAAAAAAATTGAATTTAAGCTATAAATCCTATCTGAAAAAAGCACAGTTAATAAACTGCAGAAGTACCAAGATTACAACTTTTAGAAGTTCATAACATCTAATAATTTGAGTAATAGAAATTGTTAAAAAAAAATACACGAATAACAATTAGTTATACGAGTTATATTATATTGTCGTCCGTTATTATATCATCTTCTCGGACATTACCACCTCATATGGATAATAGTGTAGTATATGGTCCGTTGTTACGAGACTATCCTCTTAGAAATTACCCCCCCCCCTTTGGAATTCTTAACCTAAGCCAAATATTAAGGGTTTGGGTCAATTGGAAGGAATAATGCAAAACTGTAATTTAAAATTATTAGCAAATCCTTATGTATTAAACGTTATGTTATATACGTCATAATCAATTTCGTTTGATTAATAAGGTAATATTCAAACGTAACCGAAATAATCGCATTTATTTTTCAGCACCCGGTGTAAAAAGTGCACCGACAAATCTACTGCGCGTGTACATCGTCAAAGTAAATTTTCTTTTTTTTTTTTTTTTTTACACATGACTCACCACTTATCAAGGCCCAGAGGCCACTCGAGGATAAGGGTTAATGAGTATACATTAGCCAATGTGATTATAGCGTAGTAAACATAAGTAGTGGAAATTTCGTCGAATTAAGTATAAAACTATTTTTTAATTGTTGCCAGGTTTAAGTTTTAGAGATGATTGGTCGGATTATGTGACTTTTTTTTTTACACAGGCATTAACACATTATTAAGGCCAAGAGGCCACTCGGGGATAAGGGTTAAAGAGTGTACAGTAGAAATTGGACAATATAGTAATCAATTCGGTAAATTTGTTAACTTATATGGAACGGCTCATCAAGAACTTGTTTACGTTAGACTGGAAGACAACCATATGAAACCAACATACTCGACCAGCAGCAAAATCCCACTCCTTCACTGCAGAGAGTCCAAAATGCAGAAACCTTTTTACTTTAATAGCTTCTTTTCTCGGACCCTTTCTTAGAAATTCCCCCCTTTGCTCCCTGTGTAGCCGCCTTTACTAAAATGCAAAAAATTTTATTGTAAGCTTTCCACTTAGGATGGTTTCTGAAAATCTAGACCATATTCACATTGGACCCGTCCACAATAGCCCTGTTTGGGGGTGAATTTTAGAAAAAAAAAATTGAATAAACAAATAAAACTAAATAAATAAAAACAAAAAAGAATGTATAGTTTAATTAAAAAATTATGACAGCGCAACAAAAGTGAAAATAAAAAAGATTCCTGGACAACAGCTAGTTCGTTAATAAAGAGATGAGTTATGATAAGAAAAAAAAAACGATTTCTTTTGTTCTAGGCTGACTTCAGTTAAACGCCGATGACGTCGCAGCTGTTAGAAAGGGAATGCAAAATTAAAAAACTAATAATGCCTTAAGTATTAAATTGATACCATTTTAAAGCTTGACAGCCTAAAAGAAACCCTCGACCGAAACAACTACGCAAAGAGCATGACATTAGCAATAATAGGGACCAAACATCAAATGACACCACATTCTGTCCAGATGACTGTTTGAAAATTTCAAACGATATCCGATCCATATGTATTTCATATATACATGTGTGTGTGCGTGTGTGTGTTTGTGTGTGTGTGTGTGTGTGTCACCCATATATATTTCATATATGCGTGTGTGTGTGTGTCACCCATATATATTTCATATATATGCGTGTGTGTGTGTGTGTGTGTGTGTCTGTCTATGTGTGTAATTCATATATATTACATATATATATATATATATATCTGTGTGTGTGTGTTTGAGTATGAATGTTTGCATGACGTCATCAAATATGATCAAAATATATATGACGTCATCTGCCATAATGTCATATATAAAGTATATTGTGAACAAACAAACAACAAACAGGAATCCGACTCTGTGGACCGCCTAGGACTGCTTACTTGAATCTTGTAATAAATAATTTTACCAAGAATTATTCATAAGCTTTGGTTTCGGTTTCGATTCTAGCTTATGGCACTCAAGTCAAACTTATTGTCATTTCTGAAATCTCTATCATATACTGGGTACAATATAATATTTAATCGATAGAGAATTGACACTATAATATATATATATATATATAATCTGCATAAATTGAAATATTACATTGCTAGTAATATATATATATATATATATATATATATATATATATATAGATAGATAGATAGATAGATAGATAGATAGATAGATCTTTAAACTTGAACCAAACCAAACCTAATAATATGGGATATTTTATCCAAGAATAATATCCAAGATGGGAATCGTGGCCATGGACCTCGTTTAGTCTCAGTTGACAATGTATACCTTTGTAAGTGTCTGTGAGTGTACTTGTGAAGCAAAGGTTGCGTAATACACCACTACGCCTCTCCTGGATCGATACTTCTTGTTTATAGTTGCAAAGAGGAGGGCAAGACGGCTAGAAATTATAACGAGATAAGCGGAAAATGCATACTGCACCTGGTATTCTCAAATGGTCTCAAATTTTAGTACTGACCAGAGTCAACATTCCTTAACTTCAGTTATCTAGGGGGAACCGGTTTATTATCGTGATTACGCCCTATATAGAATTAGAATAAAAATGCAAATTGTACACATTAACTATTCTAATCTGAAAAATTCCAAAGCGAATTCTCGAATATATGTAATCGGTCTATCATAATTAACATCCAGTGGCAAGTCGACACAGATCACAACTTATGCAAGACTGCCTTTTACGCCCGAGATATTTACAGATTAGTACCGGTATTCAGTTTGCAAGGCGGCTTGGATTGTTGTTGGGTTTTTTTTGTTTGTTTGTTTGTTTTTTGTTGTTTTGTCATTTTTTCTAGTTTTTTTTGTTTTTTGTTTTTTATTTTTAATCTCTCAATCGACAAGGGAGCCACCATTTATCAAGGCCTGGTGGTGGAAATTGGGTAGAATTTAGATAATTAAAGAGACGGCTGAACAAGATCTTCACTCATTGATCTTGAAGGCTATCATATTGTAGTCAGTAGGGGAACAGTCCAGCGGAACGGCGCTCTGTAAGCAGACAGCTCCAGAAAATAAGCGTTGGTTATGGAATCTGGGTTTAGATTTAAGTAAAGACAGAGAGTTAAGGGAAATTGTTGATAGTGGCCGTAGCTAGTCGAACGTTTTTTCGATACCGACTAAGCTCCACGTCACTTAACTCCCTTGGAATACCTTAAATCAGATAGCATAGGCTATATATATATATATATATATATATATATATATATATATATATATATATATATATATATATATATATGGAGTGGACAAAATACCCTATTTAATTGTTTTTTCACAATTAAACATAAGGTGGATTTTTATTGTATTTATTTAAATTTTTGCCGTAATATTTTTGTCCTAGTTCAGAGTTCCTCTATTTACGGAGCTGGCTATCCCCACATTAAAATCAATCTTTTGCCTCACTATTCTCTCATACGGAGTCAAGTTAATAAGGACTTATTCTTCGCCTTTTGTTTGAGATCATAAATGACTTTTTCTTTTTTTTTTTAAATTAAATTTTACTTTTACTAATAATATATATATATATACACTTTACTATTTATTTATTTAAAAATAAAAAAACTATTGGATTCGAGAATCTTAAGTAAGACGACCCCGATGTATTTGCGTTATTATGGTGAATGTGAACTCTTGCTAGGATTAGCCTAGACCTACCAAAAGTACACTGACGAGGATGACCATAGACCATCCTCTCCAATTTTTTAGTGACCTTGTGCTTAATTTTTTATTTTGTAAATTTTCTTGCAAAAAATGAATAAAATCCAGACATCTCAAAGTGTAGTATCTGTTGTTCCGTCCTAAAACGATAAATTATTCAAGAAGCAATCTTTATTTACTCTTAATCTGAATGGCCTTATTGTAGAAAACTGGATTTTCCCCACATTAAATACTGATCTTGTGTCAAACGTCACCGTCCTGGAACATATATGTTACTCTTCTTTGGCATTCGTGCTCTGATCAAAATGTAGTTTTAGTATATGTTTTATTTATTAGTTGTATTAGTATATGTTTTATTTATTAATCGTATTAGTATATGGTTTATTATTAGTTGTATTAGTATATGTTTTATTTATTAGTTGTATTAGTATATATTTTATTTATTAATTGTATTATTATATGTTTAATTTATTAATTGTATTAGTATATGTTTAATTTATTAATTGTATTAGTATATGTTTTATTATAAGTTTATTAGTATATGTTTTATTTATTAATTGTATTAGTATACGTTTTATTTATCAATTGTATTAGTATATGTTTTATTTATTAGTTGTATTAGTATATGTTTAATTTATTAATTTTATTAGTATATGTTTTATTATTAGTTGTATAAGTATATATTTTATGTATTAATTGTACTAGTATATGTTTTATTATTAGGTGTATAATTATATGTTGTATTTATTAATTGTATTAGTATATGTTTTATTTCTTAATTGTATTAGTATATGTTTTATTTATTAGTTTTATTAGTATATATTCTATTTATTAATTGTATTAGTATTTGTTTTATTTATTAATTGTATTAGTATATGTTTTATTTGTTAGTTGTATTAGTATATGTTTATTCATTTTTTGTATTAGTATATGTTATATTTATTAATTGTATTAGTATATATTTTATTTATAAATTTATTACTATGTTTTATTTAAAAGTTGTATTAGTATATATTATATTATTACTTGTATTAATGTATATTACGTTTATTAATTGTATTAGTATATGTTTTATTTATTAGTTGTATTAGTATATATTTTCTTTATTAGTTGTATTAGTATATATTATATTTATTATTTGTATTCATATATGTTTTATTTATTAGTTGTATTAGTATATATTTTATTTATTATTTGTATTAGTATATATTTTATTTATTAGTTGTATTAGTATATATTTTATTTATTATTTGTATTAGTATATATTTTATTTATTAGTTGGATTAGTATATATTTTATTTATTATTTGTATTAGTATATATTTTATTTATTAGTTGTATTAGTATGTGTTTTATGTATTAGTTGTATTAGTATATATTTTATTTATTAGTTGTATTAGTATATATTTTATTTATTATTTCTATTAGTATATATTTTATTTATTAGTTGTATTAGTATGTGTTTTATTTATTAATTTTATTAGTATATGTTTTATTTATTAATTGTATTAGTATATATTTTATTTATTAATTGTATTAGTATGTGTTTTATTTATTAGTTGTATTAGTATATGCTTTATTTATTAGTTGTATTAGTATATATTTTATTTATTAATTGTATTAGTATATATTTCATTTATTAGTTGTATTAGTATATATTTTATTTATTAGTTGTATTAGTATATATTTTATTTATTAGTTGTATTAGTAGGTGTTTTACTTATTAGTTGTATTAGTATATGCTTTATTTATTAGTTGTATTAGTATATATTTTATTTATTAATTGTATTAGTATATATTTTATTTATTAGTTGTATTAGTATATATTTTATTTATTAGTTGTATTAGTATATATTTTATTTATTAGTTGTATTAGTAGGTGTTTTATTTATTAGTTGTATTAATATGTGTTTTATGTATTAGTTGTATTAGTATATATTTTATTTATTAGTTGTATTAGTATATATTTTATTTATTAATTGTATTAGTATATATTTTATTTATTAGTTGTATTAGTATGTGTTTTATTTATTAGTTGTATTAGTATATGCTTTATTTATTAATTGTATTAGTATATATTTTATTTATTAATTGTATTAGTATATGTTTTATTTCTTAATTGTATTAGTATATATTTTATTTATTAATTGTATTAGTATATATTTTATTTATTAATTGTATTAGTATATATTTTATTTATTAATTGTATTAATATATATTTTATTTATTAGTTGTATTAGTATATATTCTATTTATTATTTGTATGAGTATATATTTTATTTATTAGTTGTATTAGTATGTGTTTTATTTATTAGTTGTATTAGTATATGTTTTATTTATTTGTTGTATTAGTGTATATTATATTTATTATTTGTATTAGTATATGTTTTGTTTATTAGTTTTATTAGTATATGTTTTATTTATTAGTTGTTTTAGTATATATTATATTTATTAATTGTATTAGTATATGTTTTATTTATTAGTTGTTTTAGTATATATTATATTTATTAATTGTATTAGTATATGTTTTATTTATTAGTTGTATTAGTGTATATTTTATTTATTAATTGTATTAGTATATGTTTTATTTATTAGTTGTATTAGTATGTGTTTTATTTATTAGTTGTATTAGTATATACTATATTTATTATTTGTATTAGTATATGTTTTATTTATTAGTTTTATTAGTATATGTTTTATTTATTAGTTCTTTTAGTATATGTTATATTTATTAATTGTATTAGTATATGTTTTATTTATTAGTTGTTTTAGTATATATTATATTTATTAATTGTATTAGTATATGTTTTATTTATTAGTTGTATTAGTATATTTTTTATTTATTGTAGTATTATTATATGTTTTAGTTATTAGTTCTATTAGTATGTGTTTTATTTATTAGTTGTATGTGTATATACTATATTTATTATTTGTAATAGTATATACTATATTTATTATTTGTATTAGTATATGTTTTATTTATTAATTGTATTAGTATATATTTTATTTATTATTTGTATTAGTATATATTTTATTTATTAGTTGTATTAGTATATATTTTATTTATTAGTTTTATTAATATATATTTTATTTATTAGTTTTATTAGTATATATTATGCTTATAAAAATCTCGAAATGTCTCAAAGTGTTTAGTAAGACGGCTCCTAGTGTAAATGTGATATTGTGGTGACTGAGATGATTCTAGTACAGAGTAGAATAGATATTTTATCACTTTAGACTTCTTATACCATTTCCACCAAATTTTTAATGGCGTTGTATCTAACTGTTTTAAATGTATTTTTTTTTAAATATATTTTCTGCAAATATATAGAATTCAAAATAGAGTATCTATTCTATCTTCAGTCAGAAGAGGGGCATTCCTTCTTAACTGGGCCATTTTTTTAGGCTAATCCAAGTTTCCCTTGGGGGGGGGAGATTTCCTCCCACGTTTAAACCTGCCCTCGTGGGGAGACATATGCATAGGGGACAGATGCGTAATGTATTTTTTTTTTCTTGTTTGCTTTTCCGTGCGACCAATGTGATCGGCTTAATTAAGATGCTGTCCTTCACCACATTGTCCTGACTGACAGTCTGTTAAGCTATGTTCCATAAAAAAAAGCCAGAAAATCCGGGCGGCGAGCTACCCGTGAAAATAAGGGACACGTGGGACGGGGAGAAAGGGAGCGACGAGCGTGAAGTGGTTATCAATGGACAGGGCTGACATATGGCAACAGGCAGAGCCAGAGCGTGGGAACGCCGGTGTGAGAGCGACCCACCAACAGTCGCACTGGAGACCCCGCTTGTTAAACTGTAACGCTAATTGACGACGAGTGGTGTTGGAGGGGTGCAAGTGTGGTGAGGGGAGTTGTCTTTTTTTTTTTTTAAGAAATTGGACTGGCAGCTGGTGTTCACGTTGTCATCAAATTGTTAAGTGTACTTGATTGTGAAAACATGGTTACCGATTATTTAAAGCAATACAAGAATAAACACATTGTAAACAAATGATCGATTATATTTGAAACATGAATTCACTGATAGCGCACAAATGGATAATGATCTATATATTAAATAACGGCAATCACAAACGTCTATGTCTCTTTCCCTTCAATTATCTCTCTCTCTCTCTCTTTCTCTCTCTCTTTCTACCTAGCTATCTCTCACTCTCGCTTACTTCTCTCTCTCTCTCTATTTCTCTCTCTTTCTAACTTTGTCTCTCTGTCGATCTCTGTCTCTGTTTGTCTGTCTGTCTGTCTGTCTGTCTGTCTCTCTCTCTCTCTCTCTCTCTATATATATATATATATATATATATATATATATTTATATATATATATATATATATATATATATATATATATATATATATACTATAATAATTATTAAATATCTATAGACACTAGTGTTTCATTCTTTCGGGAATCATCAGTGCAGGGTATCATGATTGACACCAGTCGATATATTGGAACCCGGCGACAGAAGCAACCCTTCGCTTCATTAGCAAGGACCTAATCCATTAGTTTTTTTTTTTTTAAAGAAATCCACGGAGTGCTCAATTATACGGAAAATCCGAAAATAAGAGCGTATTATTTATATAGATTGCTTACAGAAAGATTTAGATGAGATAAGATACCGTTTTAGATACCCATATCAATCTCTCTTCAACCAATATTCATCTCTTTTTATATAGAGATGAGTATTGGCTGAAGAGAGCTTGATATGAGTATCTAAAACGGTCCCGAATTATCGAGTTTGAAACTGACGGTACCAATGACTTATTTCATCTGAAACGTTCTGTAAACAATATATATCTTTATATATATATATATATATATATATATATATATATATATATATATATATATATATGGTGACCCCAAAAAACAAAAGCTAAATGGAGGCCATCTGGAACATATGCTGTAGAACGGAGAAAAAAGACCAAAGATCCTGGTGTTTTGATGTGATGTTTTGAATATAATAAACTAGTTATGACCAAAGTTTCATTTCATTCGAACAAAACAGAAACGGGGTCTAATTAAAGTTGCGCCCGTTTTTTGGGGGTCACCCTGTGTATATATATATATATATATATATATATATATGTGTGTGTGTGTGTGTGTGTGTGTGTGTGTGTGTGTGTGTGTGTGTGTGTGTGATGAGACGATTCCAATATTTTTCATGATTCAATTATAGATTCTATTCTAAATTTCCAATTCTGATACAATTACCGATTCCGATTCTTTTTCATTTTCTAAATATAGAGTTGTTGTTTTTTTTTGGGGGGGATCACCGCAGAAATCCATGTAATATGTAGATATATGTTTGCAAATGTTAGAATACACTTATGCGTGTTACCTATTAATTTAAATTTTACTAGCGGTTTAAAATCAATTTTACATTTCATCATTAATACGAGCTGTGGGGAATAAAATTTTAAACTGAAACAAAAAAATTAAAATAAAAACAATAAAAAGAATCGTTTTGGGCATCGGAAAATAGGTTCATATTTTTCTGATTCCGATGCCCCAAATTGCCAGGAATAACAGGGACCTACCCAGTGTGGTTTCAAATGAGGGCTAAAACTGCCACTTCACATCTTCGAAATCGGCTTGAAAGTCAACACCAAAGTGTACCTGGATGTGCTGAAGAGTGTGGTGATCCCCTGGTACAATCGGGTGGCCACTGGGTGTGGAAGCAGAACTCGGCGCCGGCCCAGAAGTTCAAAGAAACCCAGGCTTGGTTTCAGAAGGAGTGCTACGACTTTGTACTCTTTTCTCACTGTCCCCTTCCTTCCCCGACCTGAACCTGCTGGACTATTTCGTTTTGTCATATGTCGAGAACATCATGAACATGACATCCTACAACATCAAAGCCAGCCTGATTGCCGGCATCCGCCGAATATCCGCTGAGCTCCCGCCGGCGTTTGAGGAAAAACCATGCTCCCAATTCCGGACTTGTATCGAGATGGTGATTGAGGCAGAAAGCAGCTACATTGAATAGAGGTCAGCTCTACTACATAATCAAGTTACCTGAATTGAGATATTCAATAAAAGTTTTATAATAAAGCTGTAGTGCTGTTTTATTTAGGGCGACAATTTTATCGTTCCACCCGTATTACCTGAAATAAGAAAAACAAACATTTGACCGGCTATCAAAAAAGCCCCTGTTGATTATAACGCTCAAGCCTTATATATTTGCTTAGTGTCATTTGCATGATTTGTTTGTGTGTATGTGGTAACACCAGGCCGGGCTATACTTTATATGGGATTCTGTCACACGGATAGCGTTTATCTATTTTGTATGTAAAAATAAGAGTTTACTATAACACTCATTGTAAATTTTCGGATGTTTACAATGAATGTGTTTAATAGTAAATGTTAATAGTCTGTATTTCAAATATAACGCTTTTCCACACCAAGATACAAATATAGAACATAAAACTGAAGTTATGGCATCGTTTGGAAAACTCGCCGTGTGTGTGTGTTTGTGTGTGCATATATATATATATATATATATATATATATATATATATATATATATATATATATATATATTAATGAAATCAAAGGGATGTAGTGTTCACCTGAAACTTCAAACTAATATAAATAACAGTATTTATATATAGAAAATTTTATCCCAACTAGATAAAAAAAGCTCAATACGCGATAGAAAGTAGAGCTTATATATATATATATATATATATATATATATATATATATATATATATATATGTGTGTGTGTGTGTGTGTGTGTGTGTGTGTATGTATATATATGTATATATATATATATATAACTACTTCATTTACTCACATAAAATTAATATACGAAAGTATAGATTTATGCGTAAACTTTAAGTATTTACTTCAAAAGTGCTCAATACGTAGGTAGAGCTAGTTAGTAATTTATAAAATATATATGGCGATTAAGCTTAATCGCCATATATATTTTATAAATTACTACATTTATATATATATATATAATATGTATATATATATATATATATAAATATAAATATATATATATATATATATATATATATATATATATATATATATATATATATATATATATATATATATATATATATATTACATATCCAACATTTTTCACTTCTTTTTTCTCTTTCTTTTTTGGCAATTTATAACTACAATAAATTGCGGTTTTACTTAATGCCTTAACTTACAAATTCTAGAATTGCTACAAATATAATTTGCTGTTTTCTTTATGTAATTTGATGAGAAGAATAACAATAACATTCTTTGAAACTCCGCGGAATAAGGACTTTGTAAATTGTTTTTTGGAGTATTCAGTCGAAGAATAAATTTTGATTGTAAAGTTGATCTTACAGTTTTAATTTTCTTTCTCATATATATATATATATATATATATATATATATATATATATATATATATATATATATAGTAAGTTATAAAATATATATGGCAATTAAGCTACACAGAATATTCCGCATTTCATCCACGCTAGGATTCATCAGGTTGATGAATCCTAGCTAGATGAAACGCGGAATATTCTGTGTAGCTTAATTGCCATATATAGTTTATAACTTACTACCTAGCTCTACCCACGTATTGAACACTGTTGAAGTAAATACTTAAAGTTTACTTTCGTATATTAATTTATATGATTAAATGAAGTAATCACACACACACATTAACACACATGAACACACACACACACACACACACACACACACATATATATATATATATATATATATATATATATATATATATATATATATATATATATACTAGCATTTCAGCCCGGTGTCGCCTGGGTGATTGGATGTGTCTGTTGAGCAAAAAAAAAGAAGTTGTAGTAGGTAGGCAGGTTCGAACCCGTACCGTAAAGGAGAAAAGACCTGGAAAAAAACCTGACGTCTATGCTGTTACGACCACCGCCAAACCGGAAGTGACATTTTTTTTTAAATTAAGGCTAGACAATCGAAAGGAGAGGATGACTTTCAAAAATATCGGCGAAAAAAGCCACCCTTCTTGTAGAAAAGTTCCCATTTGAAGATAAAGGCATTAATGTTTTTAGCCAATTTTTCGATATTTGTCGTCTGAAAGGTCGGACATCAAAACGATACTGATCTTGGTAAAATCCGTTGCCTCTGTCGAAAGTATTAGGCAGACATGCAAACATACATACATTTATAATATGGAAAAATGCGCGCATGAAAAGTAATATTCTTAAGATTTTATTAAACCTGGAAAAGTAAAGGACAAGAAATTCAACCTGGAAAAGTAAAGAACAAGATATTCTAGTAAAGTAAATAGTAAGAATTTTTTAAACTTAAAATATTGCAGCTAAAAATAAAATTTGAATATTGATAAATATTTTATTTATTATTTGCATATGTTGTTGTTTATTGTTGAGTTAGAAAAGGTGTCAGTCGCTGGATTGAACTTATTTCCCCCCTATTATTTGCATATATTTATGTAGTGAAAATTGTTTGAATAAAATTAATTAATTAGTTAGTTAGTTAGTAGATGGAATTAATAATTTTATAATTTACATAAAAATTAATAATTTTATTATATCATAATTAGGATCATTTAATTCTTTCTAACTCAAAAATAAACAACAACATATGCAAATAATAAATAAAATATTTATCAATATTCAAATTTTATTTTTAGCTGCAATATTTTAAGTCTAAAATATTCTTATTTTTTACTTTACTAGAATATCTTGTTCTTTACTTTTCCAGGTTGAATTTCTTGTCCTTTACTTTTCCAGGTTTAATAAAATCTTAAGAATATTACTTTTCATGCGCGCATTTTTCCATATAATCCATGATTTTTCCAGGCATTTCTATTGTATTAATATATAAATTTATAATATTTATTAATGATTGTCAAAAAAAATTAGCTCTCAAACACACATTTATGCAATATTTATCATTCAATCACAGTAGTCCGAGCCAGGGTCTCTACCGAGATTGAGGTTCATGAATTCGTGATCTGTATAGAGCGTAATCTAACAAAAAAGAAGATGGCACTCGGTGTCTTTTTAGATATCGTTGGAGCTTTTGACAACATACCCTTCAGTAGTATGTTCAAGTCGCTACGAGAACTCAATGTGCCACCAGTACTCATCCGATGGATTGAGTATATGGTGAGGCACAGAACAGTTCAAGTAGAACTACTGAGGGCAACTGTTAAAAGGGAAGTAGTTAAATGAAACTCCCAAAGTGGGATTTTATCATTTTTACTATGGAACTGTATGCTGAATCCTCTTTTAAAGGAGTTTAAAAATAGGAATATTTATGCCCAGGCTGCTGATGATGACATCGCAGTGCTGGTCGCGGGTTCAAAAGCATCATTGGTCAGACGCATTGCCAAAATGGGACTACATTTTTCATCAAATGCGATAACGAAAAATTTGAGTTCATTCAAAGAATATGTATATCATAGAATTCACTAATATTTTTAATCGATAAATTCACCATTTTTTGCTTTAAAATCATAAGGAGACTTAAAAAAAAAATTAGTTAATAAAAAAAAAAAGTTCGGTTTAAATTATAAAAAAAAACGATACACGGGATTGAACCTAAAATCTTTCCACCAACCCCCGGTACTCTAACCGTTACGCTAACATGTCATATTGGGAAAATCGCAGTAAAAAATATTTATATACAAAAAAAGTTATGCAAAATAAAAAAAAAGCGTTAGTCACTTATGTACTTACTCTCCTGTTTGTGAACCCACATATTTTGTTGTAACTTTTTTTCTACTGAACCAATTTTCGAATTTTTTTTTTAAAAATGTAGCTAATGGGGTGTTCTATCCAACGATATAACCTGTTTAAAATTTGGTTGCGAACGGAATTAGTGGTAGGGGTTTGAATGTGTCTCGATTCATTCAATTTCGGACTTCAGCATATATTCAACCACTACCGTGGTTGAATGATATATTGGTAACTAAAAATTTAGTACGTCATAGCATGGAATCTCGTTGCCACAGCTGAGCAGGAGCTGCTTGGAAAACCTATCCTGCCTTGACAGAGTTCAAAATCGCCTTCGTAATCTAGTAAGTGATTCCCTTTTCTCTTCTTCACGATCTTTTTCCCGCAGAAGTGACGTTGCGAGCCTGTCTCTGTTATATCGTTATTTTCATGGCAAGTATTCGACTGAGCTCCAATCTATGATACCCCCTCGCCAATCTTTCACAAAAAAAACACTCGTCTAGCCAAAATCATTATCAAAAATTTCCCCCACCCTCTATCGGTCACTAAATCGAAAGATGGATGCCATGAACAAAGCTTTTTTCCTAGAACTGTTTGCCTGGGGAACTCTGTTCCATTGATCTGCTTTCCAGCTGACTACAATGTTGTCGTTTCAAGTCTAACGTAAACAAGTTCTTATGCAACTGTCTTTTCAAATAATTCAATCGTACCAATTTTCCCCACTAACGATTACTACGCTATTGTCCCAATGACCACCATACGCACATTAACCCTTATCATCGAGTGACCTCCGAAGCTTTCACACGGGTTATAAAGGATCTCTCCTTGAAAAATAGCTTGTGTTCTCTTGAAGCTGAGTGACAACAAGTCTCCCCAGTTTTCCAGTGCTCTCCACCTCTTCTGATAACATATGCAAATGAATTTGCATTATCACAACAGCCACCCACTATTGATCTCTCGCTAGCAGCGGTCATTGGTCTCCACTGGAATTTTAGTGGCAATAAACCTCCCCAAGGTCCCAGTTCTCTTCGCACTTGTCCAGCGGACTTGTCAGTGCGCTCTCCTCGGTCTTTCAATCCTCCTTTACCCTTCTTGGCTATTTGGCATCTTTCTTCTGTGGAGAGGCGGTGATTGACTAATGGGAGGGATGGGGTAAGGGATGGGGCAAGGGATGGGAGGTATACAGAATTATAGAGATGTATCTTCAATGTGCTTGGTTACATGTAACGCTTCTTCATGTTTTGTCTTAGAAGCAGTTCGTTTATTATTATTATTATTATTATTATTATTATTATTATTATTATTATTATTATTATTATTATTATTATCATTATTATTATCAGCATTATTATTATTATTATTATTATTATTATTATCATCATTATCATTATTATTATTATTATTATTATTATTATTATTATTATTATTATTTGATTTAAGCCTGAAATTCGCGAGCAAGTTCCCGCATCTTGAAAAGATGCGTGTTTGGCTACAAATGCACAGAGAATAAATCTTACACACGTGAAAATTATATAGATGACTAGAAAAATAAATTTTCTTACGTTTTATAACAAATATTTGTAGTCAGTTTTTTTGTTGTTATTTTTTCAACCCTATTTTTTCTCGCACAATTGCATTTGTTTTGCATGTTCTCTTTTTCAGCCGTGGAACATTTAATATATATATATATATATATATATATATATATATATATATATATATATATATATATATATATATATATATATATAATAAAAATTACAATTGAATTTACCAAAACGATCCAAGGTGGTAAAACTAAAGTATATTATAAATATTAAAGAATTAATATAGTATTTGATGAATATATATATATATATATATATATATATGGTTGAAATTACTTTATAAATATATATATATATGGTTGAAATTACTTTATAAATATATATATATATATATATGTAGTTTCATCAAATACTTTTGTATGCAAAATCCGATCCCACATTTTGCTAATTCCTACCCTCTGATGAGAAGGAAAATATTTCTTCGAAACTCCGCGGATTAAGGACTATCCACTTATCAAGTGTTTCCTTTTCAGATTAAATATGTTTTTAACTCTTTTTCAAAGTGTTTTTAACATGTTTTATTAACTGTTTGCTCGTATATATATATATATATATATATATATATATATATATATATATATATATATATATATTGTAATATTCCTCACCTGCTTCGTTTGTAGACAAGCATTAGCTTTTGTTTGTGTTGTTATTCTTTTTTTCCAAAGGTCAATGCGTATATATTGACGTAATAGAGTCTTAAAGATCAACTGTGTCTCTTGTCCTTTCAGAAATGAATGACTTTGAAGCGAAACTGAACAACGTCAACCGGATGGTGCTGAATCTCATGGGCGACATTTTCTCGGGGTCACCAACCGGAAGTAAATCTCCTGTGAAAGAAAAGCGGAAAAAGGTCAAGAAACAGTGCTACCACACGTAAAAGGAAAAGAAAAAAAAATAATAATAAATGGATAAAGACAATGAACACACGATCGTGCATGTACGAGTCTATGTCGCTCGCTTGTGTATGAAATCAGTCCACTTAGCTGACATGGCCTGGCTGCCATTTATTTGGAGCATAATTGATTTTCAAACATACACAACACATACATACATACATGCATACACATGGGTACATACATAAACACACAAACATACACATATGTATCTTATAAGTTTATATGAAAATACAGGGTGTTTCAAAAGTCTTGGGAACATAACGATTTTTAATAACTCAAAAACTATTAGGAGTTGAAAAATGAAATTGGTACCGTTGGAAAGGTTAAAGTTTCAAGTTTTGTGGGGAATCTTCAAAGTTGCTCAATATGAGCACCATTCGTCACACGGCAGACATCTAGTCGATAGTCCATTTCCTGCCAAACGCGTTCCAAACAAGCCGGTCATCAAAGCCGTTATCTTCCAACTTCTCTTGCATTGGAATGCAAAAGTCACGGCGAAGTGGCTTATCAGTGTCCTTCAACTTTTGGACCAACTTGAGCTTGTAAGGTACCATTTGCAGTCGTTTCCTTAAGACACGCCAGACAGTTGCTGGAGCAAGCTGAAGTTCCCTGTTGGCTCTTCTCACTGATTTACGTGGGCTCCGCTGAAAGGCTGTCCGAACTTGCTCAACTGCATCTTCTGAAGTTGAAGGGCGACCTGTTCGCTTACTTGGGCACAAACACCCATCTTTCACAAATTTAGCATGCCATCTGACAATGGATTTCCTTTCAGGGGCTTCTTTTTTAAATTTCCTGCGAAATGCACGCTGAACACATGTCCACGATTCAGTCTTTGCAAATTGGAAGACGCAAAATGCCTTGTCTTGTTTAGAGAACGCTATTACTGCACCTGGAAAGATAAGACGAAAATCATTAGTATGACCAAAAACTTGATTAAGTAAGCTTTAAAATGACACCAGTTTCATTTTTCTACCTGGAATAGTTCATGAGATATACGCATTTGTAATGTTCCCAAGACTTTTGAAACACCCTGTATTTCTTAATTTATTTCCAATATCATTTGTTAAAAATCACAAAACATGACAGTATGTGAATTCTTATGGAGAGCTTCCATCTACATTTTATCCCGTCTAAATAAAACTAAATTAAGCTAAATATAACTTACATCACGACCTCTTAAGCTTACCACCGGCATTCCAAAATCGATAATGACCAGTTAATTACTTTAGGAGTGAATCCTGCACATCTAATATCTAAACGGCTATATGTCTACCTGGCTATCGGTTTGTCTGTTGGTCTGCCTGTCTCCATATTTTCAAACTTTATCTCCCCCGAAACTAAAATCGCAAAGCGACGCTAGGGGCCTAAAATAATTGAATTTTTTATAGACCATTCTTTTATGGGGTTTTAGCTGGTTGGAATTGTTTTTAAGGGGTCAAAAATGAGTCAAAATTTAAAAAAAAAACGTTAAACAGTTTGTACATTCATCTTAGTTTATTTTTTTTTTATTTTTATCAGTTCGTATGCGTGTCATGTTGGTACAGTGGTAACGTCACTAGCTTTGAATGCTTCAGTTTCGATTCTAACTGATGCCAACCAAATACTTTTTTTTTACTTTTGAAATCACGACTCTAATAATAATACAAATATATAAGCATATACACATAGCTAAGTTTATATAAATAGATATAAAATAAAGAATTTGTTTTTGTGATTAAAGAAAAGTGTATGATGATATTTGATCGCTGGCCGGTCAAAAGCGACTTGCGGGCTGGGTGTTGCTGACTCTTGTACTAACTACAACACATATTTAAGATATAAAATCAATGATATTTTGCTTTGCTTTCGAATAAGGCAAGAATTTAAAGTTTGTTATAAAGGAACTTAGTCATGATATTTGCTCTTTTCGACTTCCGGTTTCTGCTGTCCATTTTCATGGATAATTAGACATGACCAAGCGGATAAGAAAGCTATTCTTAACACGAGGAAAGCGGGACGGTTTTCAAATTATTTAAGAGGAAGATAAAAATTAATCAAAAAGGGGCCATAGTTTGCTTATTACCGTCGTCCCATCTGCGGAACAAACATCGGAAAGAGCAAATAATCTTGATTATGACAAGTACTTTTATACTTTATTGACTGAGGCAATTTCGTTTCGGTTATTCTTCGGTTTTGTATTGTCTCCACTTGCCGTCATTAAGCCAATTTTGTACCCAGTATTAGTCAACATTTACAGAGCATACATTTGTACGAAATAGTTTCAAATCTGTTATAGTCGACATTATATTATTCTTATTTATTTATTGTAATCATGCTCGCATTGAATAATTACGTGAGAGACAAAGCAAAAGCTAATAAATTCCTACAAAAAATTGGTATTTTTCACAAAGCTCGTTATTTAATGGAAATCGCTGTTAACAAAGCATGAAGCCACTTGATGTAAAAAATACTACTAAAATACTATTTAAAAGTAAAATAAATCTAGCCAAAAACACTACTTAAAAATAAATAAATAAACAACCAAAATGTAATTGATCCGGTCAAGCATCGATAAAAATGCTTACCAACCAAATTTCTGTTGTCTTTTTTTTCTCAATAAACCTATTTTTCTATTATAATGTGTGCGTGTTTTTTTTTGTTTGTTTTTTTTTTGTTTTTTTGTTTTTTTTTGTAAATAAATCTATTTTTCTATTATAATGTGTGTGCTTTTTTGGGGTGTTTTTTTATATAAATAAACCTATTTTCTAATATGTGTTTCGTTATTCCTCTTTTTAATTTCAGTTCTTGTTGTCTCCGAGAAAAAAAAATCTAATACGTTTCGTGATTCTGACGATTTTTTTTTTTTCTTTTCTTCCTTCGATGATTTTATAGAGCCATTCTAAGACCACCGCAGTTGGAACAACTTAGGCAGGTGTTGAGCCGTAGCAACAGAGGACACGTCCTTGATATTGTTGTTTATGGAATTCGACGCAGACAAGACGTGAAGCCACTTAGTGTAAGGAGCTAATAATAACGGAAGATAATTATTAAAAGTCAGCAGATACATATTGACCTTACTGTCGTTATAGAGTGTGTGTGGTTATATGTCCGTGTATATACCAATACTAAAGTAACATAGGTGTGCTGTTTATACGTATTTGCGTTGTGTTTCATCGTCGTGTGTTTGGTTGTATACGTGGTCTAACTGAATGTCTGTGGGTTCTTCACTATTTGGACCATATGTTGTCTTTCGGCAACCGTTAATCGCGAGAAATACTGTTGAAATTTAAACATTTATTTTTTAAATGTTTTTTAACGTATGTCAGAATGATATGATCATTATATTATGATCTGCGGATAAGAGCTAAATTGACTGACTTTTATTTCAACTGAAAGTGCTCAACGATATATAAAAAAAAAAGAGTTTCTTAAAGAAGCTAACATAATTATTTACTGTAAAAATTACCAAATACCTATAGACACTAGTGTTTCATCCTTTTGGGAATCATCAGTGCAGGATGCCACGATTAACACCCGTCGATAGATTCGACCCGGCAACTAAAGCCATTTCTGGCTTCATTAGCAAGGACCTAATCCATTCGGCCACTGTTAATCGCGAGAGGTACTGTTAAAATTTAAACATTTTTTTTAATGTTCTTTAACGTCTGTTAGAGTGATCTAATCATTGTATGATGATCTGCACATTATATATATATATATATGTATGTTTGTGACCTGATGATCTGCACATTATATATATATATATGTGTGTGTGTGTGTGTGTGTGTGTGTGTGACCTGATGATCTGCGCACAATATATATATATATATATATATATATATATATATATATATATATATATATATGTAACAGTTTACGGTCCGTGATTAGTCTCCACTAGGTGTGCTGATGCGCGCGTGTCACCATAATTACATAAACACATATGCATACGATATACCTGTCTTGCTATTGTTTATTTGGAAGTTCTTCCGCCATCTTGGGAACTGGATTCTGTTTAGACAAAGACGCTTCAAAACAGAACAGGACACTGTGTATTTTTATATTTATATTTTATTCCTCCCAGGTAGTCGTCATAACAGAGGTGTGATCGACGATCTTAGCTTGTCGTGGTTCTTATACGTCTCCGTTCCGAAACCTCTACCTCCCCCTTGTGAGGAGACCCCTTTCAGAACATCTTCTTCTTTCGACGTCTTTAATCCAACTCAACGTGACAAACGGCACGTCAACTTCCAGTCAGCTGTTAAGATACCTTCCGGTGCAAACTGTACCAGGTCAGCGAGATTGACATGTTTTGATGATCTGTCAAAACATGGCGATTCCAATCTCCGTTGTTTTAAAAAAAACTTGAGATATTTAGATAGATAGATAGATAGATAGATAGATAGATAGATAGATAGATAGATAGATAGATAGATAGATATTTACCTGGGGGTAAAATTACACTTCTGGAAGATGATCTATAGATTTTAGCTTTACTGGTATTATAAAATCGATAAATATTTATTATTTTATTGTTAGCAATGGAAAATTTTTCTTGAAACAAAATCAAATAAAAAAGGCAATTAAAAGAATCGTATTAATATTGGAAAATAGGAACCAACTTATTCGATTCGGATACTCCTAAATTTTTGGATTTTTCCGATTGCCCGGAAAAAAAAAAAAAAACAATTTTCATTATTTCAGCTGTTTTGTAAACTTTCCAATCGGATTTTTGAAAACCTTCCAATCGGATTATATGCATCGTCACGATGTATTCTGGAATACATTCTATCTAAAGAACTATTTTGCATTTTGGATCAACTCTAGATGACTTTCATCTAAGCTGAAATATTATGAGCGGTTTGTTTTTATATTAGTTTTTTACATATCCAATATTTTTTTATTTTTTTATTTTTTTATTTGGCAATTTATAATTACAATAACTTGCGGTTTCACTTAATGCCTTAACTAGCAAATTCTAGAATTGCTACAAATATAATTTGCCGATTTCTTTATGTCCTCTGATGAGAAGAATAATAAGAATAGCATTCTATAAAACTCCGCGGAATAAGGACTTTGTAAATTGTTTATTGAAGTATTCAGTTGAACAATAAATTTTGATTGTAAAGTTAAACTTACAGTTTTTATTTTCTTTCTCTGATAATAAGCTCTACTCTCTATTGCATATTGAGCTTTTTAAATTCGGTTGGGATTATATTTTCTATGTATAAATACTGTTATTTATATTAGTTTGAAGTTTACCATTGCGTATATCAGGTAAACACTACATCCCTTTGCTTTCATTAAATATATATATATATATATATATATATATATATATATATATATTCTCAGTCGTTTAACTAAGTGTTTTTTTTTCACATGAGACCACGTAGCATGAAGACCACAGTGGTGTGTTTATTTATCTACTCTGCAAGAGGTTAGGCACAAGGTTCTGTGCGGTTTTGAAAAGTTTACGTAAACTTTTCAAAACCGCACAGAACATTCCAGGAAAATATCTGCATATTGAACATGTGTTTTTTTTTTTTACAGAAATCGGTGAATATAACAACTCTACTATTAAATATTTAGAGATTTATAAAGAGTCGGAATCGGTAATTGCATCGGAATCGGAAATTTAGTACGGAATCGGTAATTGTATCGGAAACGGGAAAAATATTAGAATCTTCCCATCACTAATATATATATGTGTGTGTGTGTGTGTGTGTGTGTGTGTGTGTGTGTGTGTGTGTGAGTGTGTGTGTGTGTGTGTGTGTGTGTGTGTGTGTGTGTGTGTGTGTGTGTGTGTGTGCACGGTATAATCGGGTCCTCGACAGATCTCTGAAATTAAGCAACTTTGAACCTGGTTACTACCAGATGGGTGAACATTTGGGAATTCTAGGCATTGCATGTGCTCTCCGCTTATCTAGGCATTTGTTTTCAGTCGTCCTGTACATAAATTTCACTTGCCACTGGTCTTTAACAATGTCGACGCAAGAGAGGTGTAGTTGGAGATTGTGAATCTTCTAATGGCTTGAATTTAAGTTCGAAATGAAAACGTCAATATCCTCGCGCAATTGTGCTTTAAACAGAAACATTTATTTCGAACAAGTGTGTGTGAGAGTTCATTCCCTATGCTTTCGAAACCGGCTGGCTTGATTTTTATGAAATTTCACACGGAGATACTTTATATGTCTCGCAGTGTTCTTAGATATGTTTTTTTATCAGAATGTCTTCGATTAGTATCGATAACCGAAATAATTTAATAAAAGAAAGAACAGGCGATGTTGACTGTCATGTCCAAGAACCTACAGTTGGTGTTTATATGTCAGGCCTTTTTGGAATGAGTGGTAATAAAACATTTCAAATACACTTGTGATTTTAGGTTGTGTAAGGTGTTAACTTTGGTGACCAAAAGCAGAAATTTGCAACTCAAAGTTTAGTAGAGAGGTTAAATGAGTTGCCAACGATGAGTGTCAGGTCTGACCCAGAAAACAGCAATTCTTCCCTCTTTGTCGGAAACATCGCTCTTCGAATGTGGTGAACTAAAGGACAAAATAAGGGAAGCTTAAATAATAGTTTAAAAGTAAACCTTGTTCTCGAATGGAATCCAATCCGTAATACTTTACATAGGAACTTCAGAGCTTAATGAATTGGCCCATGGGGATTTATGACAGAAAATTGTCAATGAGGCTGTTAAAATAAATGGTTTAATTGCACGAAAAGGATGCGACACGTGTTAACATGTTGGCTTTTAAAATATTTTTGAACGTTACTTTTGATGATCAAATACAAAGCGTTTCGTTCCTATTTAGCAAAATGGGAGGTTCCTCGCATGAAACTTAATTTTTACTTAAAAGCGTAACTAATATGGCGACACGTGTTAATATTTCTTTTTTATTAATTTTAATATTCGTTTTACATTTTTTATTAGTAAGTATTACACGGCTTATTCCGATTTAGTGAAATGGGAGGTTTCTTCTAAACAATTTTTTTTTTACTTGAAAATATAACAAAAATGACAACACGTGTTATTAATTTTTTAAAACTTTTTTTTAAATCATTATATATTAAGCGGAAAATTCTTTTGAAATTAAACAGTCTGTCTCTCTCACTCTCTTCTCCCTTTCAGCCTTTCGTTCTTTCTGTTTTCTTTTCTCCCTCAATCCGCGTTAAAAAAAAACGTAGCAAGCCCAATTATTAATATCTTAAAGCTCTCTCTCTCTCTATATATATATATATATCTATATATCTATCTATCTATCTATCTATATATATATATATATATATATATATATATATATATATATATATATATATATACGAGCAGAAGTACCCGTCGTTGACTGGAAACAGCCTGCAGAAAATGGACTGTGATGTATGAAAGTATGATAGGTTATGAATAGGAGGGGGTTGTAAAGAAATAGGTTTTGATACGCAAAAGTTTTACCCTGAGCAAAATATGATGAAAGTAAAGATAATTTTTGCGAAAATATATTTTTTATATCAACTTTGTTTCCATTCGTAGCCAAGAGTGACCAACAAAATTATGTTTCCTTACAAAGAGAAAATGTTATATATATATATATATATATATATATATATATATATATATATATATATATATATATATATATACCAGAAATAAATGTTACCATAGTCAATAAAGGTTACTTTTATGGTAGAAAAGTTCTTTGGTTTGTATTTTTAAGTAGTCTGTAAAAAAAATTTTTTTTCTAATTCACGAACAGGTTTTAAAAAAATCAAAATGGCAGCGACTTTGAAATGAAGAGCCCCGTTTTCAATTTGAATGAGGGGCACCTTAGCATTCTGTGTTAACAATTTAAGAGAGTTCCGTCAACATAAGGAATATTTATAAACATATTTTAATGTTTTCCGTTATTTTGTGCTTGAGGAATATTCGATTATGGCATGTGTAGTTTATATAAAAGTTCACTTAAGTAGGTATCGCCTCAAATTTCGTTTTAATTTCGGTTCGCTGAAATTATTTCAAGTAAAGAGCATTAAAAACTTTAAAAAAAACATGAACTGGACTTTTATCGACTATGGTAACATTTATTTCTTGTATATGTATTTTTTCGGGTAGTCGTTTGTTGGCTTTTCTACTAAACACTCTTACTAAATAATATCGACGAAATATCGAAAAACAAAGAAACAAAAACAGTTTGGAAAAATAATGAAGCTTTACTTACTTTAGTAATATAATCCGAAACAGCAAAACGGGATATTAAAAAAGTAAACACGCAATTACTTTAGTTTTTTAAAGCAAAGAATCGATATAAATATGAATAAGAAAATGGCGCCCTTTTCAAGCAGAACAGCTTCGTTTTAGCTTTACACTATTGTAGTATTGCGCCGTCACATTCAGGGTTGTACTATTGTAATGTAAAGAACACGCAGAAAGGGTTGTAATCAACTGAATTCCTTTTAGTACACTGACAAAAAAGCTTAAACAGATATATAAATAAAATAAAAAGGTTATGTAAATGTTTTTAAAAAGACACGTAATCACGTGAGCAGGATTTTTTCCTTCTTTTGACACGATAACAAGTAACGTTCTTATTTTTTATTATTTATCTATTTATCTATTTTCGAAAGAGTGTCACGTGCAAGTGCAGAAGGAAAAAACAGAGTTATGCAAAATTTGTGTCGAGGATTGTCTAAAGTTCCGACTTTTTTTGGGGGGGGGGATTTCACTTTAATAAGAAGGTGGATTTATGAGGTGAATTTATTCGACACAATATGATTCAACTCAAAAAAATAAAACTGGTCTTAAATCCAAGTAATAAGATAGTCGATATTTTTTAAACATTGAAGCCGCCATTGGGCGAATACGAAACTAAAAATGACCGTAACGTTATAGCTAGGTTGTTCT
>NC_136509.1:46229898-46237398 GCF_053919585.1 Euprymna scolopes
TTACTTTTGCTAATCCGACGATTTTTGAATATTTGCAAATAGTGGTCAGGTACATAGGTACATGTATTCATGACCTTAGTTTTGATGTTATGGTTGTTTCCGGGTAACGCCAGAAAATAAAGTATTCAGTTATTCTTATGAATGTGTTTCGTAACTCTAAATGGAATGTCACCTAAAAGTAGTATTTTAGAATAAAGTATTTATAAACAATAACTTAGGCATTTTAACTTGATAGAAAGCACGTTAACTTGATAGAATGGAATTTTATTCTGACAATTATGTTTTCTTTCATAATCTACCAGGAATCAACGTGACAATAGAAATAATAAGCTTGATGCGCATAAATAGTAGTGTGTCACATTTACATGAGCTTTGCGTTTTGTCTAAAAGCAAAGAGTTCTAGAAGGTATAACAACCAGTATAGAAGGGATATTTTATATTTGCTTCGTTTTTTGGTGACGTACATTAACATATTAAATAATATATCCTGTATAGTATATATTGGATTTTGTAATCTATTAAGTTAGTATACACAACTAAATTAAGATAATGAAATATGAGTTTGTAGAATACGAAATTTTGGTAGAACGTTTTAGTGAAGAAGAAGTGGCCTTGTGTGGAAGGAGAAAGTGGGTACACAGGTTTGTTTCGGTTGGCATCTTGTGCGCTTGCGTTCATACAAAGTTGATCGGTGATGTACGTATATAGTAGAATGCCTTTACAGTGCACTTTTCTGTTCTATTCAACTTAACCATTTTCAAATTACTTCTTTAAGTATTTACATTGATACAAGTGTTCTAACCAATTTACATTATCTTGCATTACTCTGACTCTGCATTTATAAACTATGTCTTTATGCATGCAATTGTTACCTTACCGGCATTTGCTTTTATCAATGCAATTACCACAGTTAGTGAATAAGTGTGGGTTATTATCATTTTGTTGAATTATTTTTAATTTGTTATCAGTAGATAAGAGTAGAAACCGATTCAAATCTCATACAATTGAATATGATAATCTAACAATGTTTTTGCTCATAAATTTACAGCATTTATGTGCATGTTCGAAAATTATTGCAAATAATTTTGAAGAAATCCCAAGGAACTTTGAATATTATACGAGAAAGAATGGTTCAAGCTTGTAGTATTAGATCGTATATTTTTAGTAAGATATTTTGTATACTTTTGCTGTTTTGTGTGTCTAAAATCTCACATTCGTGTTTGGGGAAATATTATTCAAGGGGAGATGCTGAGATTTTTCATTATCGGATGAGAAAGATATTCTGTTCATGAGAACTTTTTAAATTTTCTTACTTTTTTTTTTTTTTTGGAGATGATGCTATTTTAGGCAGTCCGACCGAAAGATTAATTTTCATATTCTAACCATCCAGTGCAATTGTTTGAATATCTATTGCAGTTGATTCACCGGGTGCTTTTGTTGTTGTTTCTTTTTTATGAATTCGGTTGCTTCTATAATTACTGGAAAATTTTCCTAATATCCAGTCTCTTTTCATATGGTACATGGTATATGGGATTTCATATGGTATATGGTCTATGGTATATGGTATATGGGAATTCTATATGGTATATGGTATATGGGATTTCGTTATCTTCTACTTCTCAGATTTGTTGAACCAAGCATCATTGGGGACACTAACTTCTACTAGAATTGCTATTTTATCTTTGCCGTCCTCTATAACTATGTTAGATTTAATAGCCTTGTTTTCTAGTTACGTATCCGCATCAATTGCGTTGCCATAGTAGATGGTGTATGTCTTATTCCCAGCTGTTCATTATATGTTTCCAGAACTTGTAGCTGCATTCAATATTAAACTTTTTTCCAAATCGTCCAGTGGCGACATTTACACACTCCATTGTGTCACATTGTATAATAGCCGCCTCTCTTATCAGAACCGTATAGCTGGATGTCAGGTGACTCACACTCTCTTCTTCTATGTAGCAGAACCTGCAGTTGTTATCATTGCTGATATCACTCATAATCTTAATAGCATTGGTCATGAAACTTTGATCTTGGGAAGCCATTATGATTCTCGCCTGATCATAGTAGAGCGACCCTCTTTTTTAGCCTGTCTATATAATCTACTATATCTATATAATCCTGGGTGAATTCATATGCCCCCACCTCGCCAAACTTTCACAAAAAACACTCGTCTTGCCAAAACCATTTTCAATAATTTCTGACACTCTTTATCTCTGCTTAAACCTAAATGCAGATTCCAAGAACAAAGCTTCTTTCTTAGAACTGCCTGCCTGTCGAACTCTCTTCCGATTGCCTGCTTTCCAGCTAACCACAACCTGATTTCCTTCAAGTCCAACGTAAACAAGTTCTTGATGAACCGTCCCCTAGGTAATCCAATTCACAAAATTGCCACTACTTATGTTTACTACGTTATAATCACATTGACTAATGTATATCCATTAACCCTTATTCTTGAGTGGCTTCCGGGCCTTGATAAGTGATGATTTCTGTGTAAAAAAAATATTTGGGACGCTGTTGGTTGGCCCATCCTTCTAAATGTTTTGCAATGGAAAATCTTGGTGTATTTCTGCCGATCTTTCGGACTATTTCCGTAGCAAGCTTGTTTTATGATTTTGTCTCATTCGTAAAACAGTTTTGTCCAAAATGTTTGGCCAGTTTTATGTATACTGGCTTTTGTTTCTTGGTGTTGATCATGATGAAGGATTCTGGGGGCTTATAGATATTGCATGGGACTCACAATAGTGGCACGATGTTGATAACGAATCCCTGAGAGACCCATACCTCCTACTCCTTTTGGCATCTGCAGCCTGGGTTCTGTATGTTACTCTGTATAATGTCAACATTTTCGTGGTTTTAGTATCTAGTTTGTTTATGCCATTTTGTGGCCGGTCGATAATGCCAAAAGCTGTACGTTATCACAAACATGGTTAGTTGGCTAATGGCAGTTGTATAGTTTTTGTTTGTAAGATCTGTTTTACAAATTTTCCTGACTCGGCGTATATATTCACTGTTAATCTGTCTCTCATCTCAGTATGCTGAGTTGAATGGTTCTCTTCTATGCCAAGTTATTTGAATTGTTTCTGCTCTTCTATGACATTGACGCCAGTGTTTTCATCAATCTGCATGTTTTCTGTTTGGACCTTCTTTCTAACTCTGACAGGCACAATCTGCACATTTGTCGAAACCAAACTTCATTCTAATATCTTTGAAGAAGGTAATGTTCTTTTAAAAATTAATTTAAATCATCCCCTTCTCTTCCCCCCCCCCATTTCTCTTTACGTAGGAGCATATTTACTTTTACGCAATTGTTAAAACCAGAACACAAAAGAATCACAGAAAGAAGAGAAATATATAATGAGCAATATCGTAAAAAAAAAAATGGCGTACACGTTAAATTTCTTGCCAGCAATGGCGGCATATAACGACGTTGGCGGTAACCGATGATGAAAGATTAAAGCTTCATATAACACTCACTCTCCGTGTGCGTGTATCACTTTACAGATTGAGGAGTTATCCCAGCAGCCGACGCCGAGGGCGCTGCACCTGTATAGAACTGTCTCACGCACACGCAATTTTTTGCACTATTATTGTTTTGTTTTGTTTTTATGTTTGCCTTTTGTTTTATCGTTTTTTTTTTACTGTATGTATGTGTCCTTTTGTCTTCTTCTGTGTGTATACGCCGTACACAATAAATCAGGGTTACCTCCCTCCCAACTTGACTGCCAACCATCAATCAAGACTGTATTTAACCGCAAGAATAGATTAGGCCACTTAAATAAATGAATGAATAAATAAAAGAAGAAAAAAAAAGAAACATGTAATAATCCAACACGTGCCACACGGATAATTCCCCAAAAGCTGCCAATTGAATCAACAAAGGATTTGGAACTTTTTTTTTTCTCAAGAGTTTAATCTTATTATTTATATTTAATTTTCATTTATTGTAAGCACAATACCATAGATGTTTAATCACCGTGAGATAATTATAAAAACGGATCGATCAACGTTTCAACATTTTCCTGTTTCGTCAGGACTCTAAGTGAATCTTAAGTGAATTTGGAGTCAGAAAATAAAAATAATTTTTTTTCCTAGAAAAATCTCGAGAAATCGACAGGATGGATTCATTTCCAATCTACTTTAAATTTCATTCCTCTTCGTCTGTTGAGCCTGGTCATTTGTAGTGCCATGACAACAGCATATTATTTTCATTGTTTTGACTCACGAGTATATATCCGACACAGTTAGACACAATTAATCAACATTACTCTATATAAAAGCATATAAGATATCAACGGATATACACTCGAGAGTCAGAAAAATGAAAAGAATATGCTGTTGTCCTAGTCATAGTTATTAGTAAATGATTGATAGATCTGGGAATACGAGGTGTTGTATTTTATTGTCCGTTTATCTGGCATTTTTTTCAGTCAACCTGGACTCCTCCTTGCCTCTGGATGTTTGCGTTAATTTTGTGCTTTCATAGTCATCTTATTTGTTCACCCTTTCTCATTTAAGCAATTAGGCCTGTTTGTTTGATCATCGGAAAAGGCAATTTATTGGACTTAGTCACTAAACAAATACGCAAGAAAAGTAAAAGATCAAAAGGATTTTTTTTTTATTATTATATGAATGATCTTTATATTTCTTAAATAAAAGTTCGTTGCTTAACTTCCTTTTCGCTCTTTTAACTTGGTTAAATTTATTATCTCTATTATCAATCCATCAAGATGATTTTTCATTTTAACTGGATAGTACGCATATGTTATATAGTTTCATTATTCTTGTTATTATTCTTGTTATTATTCTTGTTATTATTGTTATGAAGTCTTATTAAAAGTGAGTCTTAGAGAGTCTTATTAAGAGAGATGTTGCGTTCTGTGTCTGTGTTATGAAGAGATTCATATATATAAAATGTTCATACTTAGAAGTGTAGAAGCTCTTTGAGTGAGGAGACAGTGTTGAGACAGTGTTCACATTGTAGATATGAGATGTAGAGAAATTGTATATGTGAAGACATTTTAAAACACAGGATATATAAGACATATAATTACAATTTCACTTTACCTTTTGGTAGAATTCCAACACAAAGATGACGTTTATAAAAACACATGATGGGTGTATTTCTTCTTCAACCGGTCGGTGTTTTTCTTAGTCAGGAATTCAAAGTTTTACATTCTATGTTTCAAAGGTGACCGTCTCGCTTCCAGACGTTCGACTCCCATCTCTGGACTCCAGACTGTCGTCTCTCCCCCAGACTCTCTCTGCTTAACTCTAAAGTTTCTAACTATATTGAGAACTTCCCATTTTCCATGACGTCATACACATGTTAAAACATGTGTCTTCTTTCACGTGTTCTGAAAATGCGTGTCCAAAATTTTTCCTTTGTTTGCAAAAGAAATCTTAACCTATATTCCCAGTAACCTATATTTCCAATATGCTAAAAACATGTTTATTAAATTATCATATAGTTGCATTCCTTTTCTTAAAACTATTTTATCTCTAAGCTAAACAATGGTTTGTTTTTACATTCCATTTTCTAATACTCTCTCGCAATCTATTTCTAAACCTAAATTACGAGGTTCGAATTTCGTCTATTCTATTTCATTTTTACATTTAACTAAATCTCTCTATTTTTATACTTACATGAAAAGGGGACAGCCCTTATCATGTAACACATACATATAAATGAGTAAACTTAATCGAAAATAGATGAGAAAAGAATGTCATGAAATAAATATATAGAAATCAATTAACCTAGACAAGCGTCGAGATTCTAACCTCTACGCTGTCGTTCGACACCTGCTAAGTAGGCTCCTTCAGTCTTTGACAGACAATAGATTCCCACGAAGGGGTGCCTGTGCGTGAAATCCTTGTGGCAGGAGGTGCGCAATCTCCTACCACACCTCTCCTGAGTCGACATTATTGAGTGAAGTGTATATACAGGACGCCTGGAAACAAACGCCGAGATAAGCGGAGAGCATATACAGCACATAGAATTTCCAAATAGCAACCCATCTGATACTAACCAGGCTCAACGTTGCTTAACTTCGGTGATCTGACGAGAACCGGTGTGTTATGTTAACGCGATATATATATATATATATATATATATATATATATATATATATATATATATATATATATAACACAGGTGACAAAAGCCTGTATTCCAAATTTCATGATGTTGACCATCATTCCTTTTATTACATTAACATTTATAATTCTTGACAGCAACTGTTTCGTAGCGCAAAATCATTCATTTATTTATTATATCAAATAATGAATCTAAAATGGCGTGATAAAAGATAACATAAATGTAATTTCAACTTCTCTTCCAATGTTTGGAGTTTGTAATCCATTTGGATTTTATTTCCTTTTAGTGGATTGATAGTTACTATTTCGTTTGGTGAGTTAAGATCAAAATAGATTCATTGATTGATATTAGAATTAAATGAATGATTTTTCGCTACGAAACAGTTTCTGCCAAGAATTGTAACTGTCAACGTAATTAAAGAAATAAATTGCAAGATGGTCAACATCACGAACTTTGAAATATAGACTTTTGTCTTCTGTTTGTTGTATACTCTGAGTTTCATGAATTGAGGATTAGTATTTAAAAAAAGATGAAATATGATTGAAAAAATTATATTTCTACACACACACGCACACACACGCACACACACACACATATATATATATATATACATATATATATATATATAAGTAGATTGTAGTTTGCTTGAAGCATTGTTGAAGAAAATTATAAGGTAAAATTAAAAGCCAAGAACAATGCGAGATTTTTTTTTATATATATATAGAGTAAAATTAAATGAAAACAAAAGAAATAAATTTCTTTTTTTTTGTTGTTTGTTTTTTCTTTTTCACACAAATTTTAACTCTAAACAACAGTAATTTTTTTTTCTGTTGTATTCAATGGTGTTATAAATTTCAATATATTTCAGACCTATTAGTCCTTTTTCAAGAGAAGACAGCGGAAGAGTGTTCAAAATTGGAAAAGCAGCCGCAGAGTTTGCCACGTGATACCGCGAAATATAGAACAAAAAATGACGTTAGGAGAACGTTAAAATAAATCAGTTGATGTTTGAAATACTTGTTGCGTTTGTGAATCAAGGGAGATGACTATTCAAGCAAGGGTTTTTTTTTGGGGTTTTTTATTATTATTTTAATTATTGTTTTTCTTATGTTTTAAACTTATATTATAAAAGCGGAGCTCAATTCCAGTCTATTGTTTAGTGTGGGAGTATTTTTTGAAATAATTAAAGATTCGAGGATACGAAGTTGACCTACGTTTCTTGAAGAAGCAAGAATGTTGATGTGAAAATCTGGTTCTGAATTAATGCAAGTGCGAATATGTTTATAGAACGACGAAGCAGTAGTATTTAAGTGCTCTTTAATGCGGTGGTGAAGCAATCTGGTAGTGCTTCCGATGTAAGATGCACTGCATTTAGCGCATTGTAGGTCGTAAACAACGTGGTTCTT
>NC_136509.1:46242398-46289898 GCF_053919585.1 Euprymna scolopes
ACTCAAATCAATCTTGAATTAAAAGTTAAAACTAAAATTTTATCATTAGAAAATGTTCAAAGTTTAAATAAAAAATTCTTAAATCCAATATTTTAGTAAAAGTTCAAATCAAAAAGCTCAAATCAAAAATCTCAAATCAAAAAGTTCAAATCAAAAAGTTCAAATCAAAAAGCTCAAATCAAAAAGTTCAAATCAAAAAGTTCAAATCAAAAAGTTCAAATCAAAAAGCTCAAATCAAAAAGCTCAAATCAAAAAGTTCAAATCAAAAAGTTCAAATCAAAAAGCTCAAATCAAATAGCTCAAATCAAAAAGTTCAAATCAAAAAGCTCAAATCAAAAAGTTCAAATTAAAAAGCTCAAATCAAAAAGCTCAAATCAAATAGCTAAAATCAAAAAGCTCGAATCGAAAAGCTCAAATCAAAAAGTTCAAATCAAAAAGTTCAAATCAAAAAGCTCAAATCAAAAAGTTCAAATCAAAAAGTTCAAATCAAAAAGTTCAAATCAAAAAGTTCAAATCAAATAGCTCAAATCAAAAAGTTCAAATTAAAAAGCTCAAATCAAAATAGTTTCAAGTTTAAATAATGTCAAACATGTTTAAGTAATAGTTTAAATACAAAAGCTTCAATCAAAACCTGTTGTACATTTAAAATAAAAAAAAGATTAAAATCGGAAAATGTTTAATATAATTGCAAATAGAAAGGAACTAAAATAAAAGTTTTAAGGATTTAACATAAAAGATTAAACAAGAACATTTTCTAGTAAAAGTTCAAATAAAATATACTCAATTACGTTTCCTAATTTTTTAGATGGTGATTGCCTATTCGCATTATTTTGACTCCTCGGACTACTGTTCTCATCTTTAGTATTATTTCCCGCGCAAGGATCTCTCGCGTAGTGCATAAATACTTGGTAAAATTCAGTTGTAAAGTTAATCTTTTGAAGGTCCGAAATATAATTGCGAATTACTTATGACTTCTACTCGGTTATGGCTAAGGGAACGAAAGCATGATACCACCATGAATTTAATAAAGGGTTACGTTCAAAATGCTGTCCAATATCTTGAGTTAGATACCTGAGTTCGGCAAGATACACTCAAAGAAAATCAGGCGTCCTATCGACAAAAATATAGTGAAAATATCATTCAAGATCATAACAGTAGTCTTAAGACTCCAGATAATACTAATAAAATTAGAAATTGTTAAGTAAATATGCAAATAAAAACAAGGTTCAATTCAAAACATGCTCGAATAACAAGTTTACATAAAAAATGTATTATAAAAGCATGGAGTAAAAATCTTAAATAAAACCCCAGATAATACACGCTCGAATAAAAAAAATTACGTAAAAATTCAAATAAAAACATCCACATGTAATAATGTACACGCATAAACGCATACACGAATGCTCAAATAATAAAAAATATTTAAACAAAATTTTTAATCAAAATGCTGAAATTAAGTAATTAAAACTTTCAAGTAAAAAGGGTAAAATCAAAGACATTACATTTTAAATAAACAAAGTTCATAACAAAATATGTTCAACAATTCAGATAATGCCTAAATAAAACACGTTAAAGTGAAAGTTTAAAAAACTCAGAAAATGTTTCAGCAAAAGTTTCAATTAAAAATGATCAAGTCAAAAACTGTTTAGATAAACTTTAAACAAAGAATACTCAATTCGTATTATTTGGATTCATTGGATTACTGTTCTCATGTTGAATGTGATTTTTACAATGTTTCGGTCGATGTAATTTCCAACCTTCTTCAGGTGTATCTTGTCGAAACGTTGTGAAAATCACAAAAGATGAGAACAGTAGTTCGATAAATTCAAATAATACGAATTACCAATCCTCATCTTTAGAAACGTCAAAATGAAAAATTCAAATGCTCATGGAATAATAAAAAAAAATTATGCTATCCCACTATGAATATCATTAAAAACAGTTTCTTCGACAAGACCTGCGTAAATCATCAATCTTCTGCCACACTGCAAGATCTCGACAAGAAAAAAAATAAAATGTCATGGAGCCGAAAATTTGGATTTAAAAGAATAAATAATTCATTTATTTAGGAAAAAATTTGCATCGTGTAATCTGGTTTTTTAAACGGAATTTCAAATTTCTTATTATACCAATGCTTGTACAGGCTGTCCCAAAAGAAGCTGACGGATTTTAAAACTTCCTCCTCAATATTTAAGTTATGCTTACCAATTTTCATATGTAGGTAGATGAACCCCTCCGTGAGTTTTTGAGATATAGTAAGATATCATAGTCTACTTATTCTTACTTTATTTACACAACTTAATCTAGGGTATGTTTTTCACCAGGTCTAAATTTAGTTATGAAAAATGATGTTACTCAATTGTCCACCAATTCCGATTACTTTATCCGCCGTTACTCCACACGATACTGTATATTTTTGAGGGTGTAATTGCCGTTGTGCTGTTACATGGGGATTTTTTGATCCCCAAATCCTGCAATTTTGCTTATTTATGAACTCATTCAGATGAAAATGGACCTCATCGGACATAATGAGTTTTTTAGAAAGTTTGGATCCCCATTGGCCAAATCTTGGAATTGCATGGCGTATTCCATCCTTTTTTCCGGATCGTTTGGCTGAAGCTTTTGCACTAATTTAATTTTATATGGAAATTTGCTGTCTTCATGAGCTTTCTGTGAAGAGATGATCGAGAGGCTCCAATTTGACTTGACCTCCCTCTTACTGATGTGAATGGATCCTTGGCCACACTCTCTGCTAATCTCTGACGATTCTCATCACTTATTGTCGTACGGGGTCTATCAGATTTAGAGAGGTCATATACAGACCCTTGCTCATGAAATCACAGCTTTTATTGCATTGGGAGTCGGGGAATTTCTTGTGTTGAAGTTTCGTTGAAAATCTTATATTGACTCATTCTGATATTGAAAATTCTGATATTGACTCAGTTAACCGAAAATACGACTCTACAGTAAATATCCGATACTCAGTAGTGTAACGATTCATGATGACGTTGGAAAGGTTACTCTAGATTATCTGAAAAAATAAAAGACAAATATAAAAAAATTAAGCAACTTATGGGGTTTTTTTTAACCATCAGCTTCTTTCGGGACATCCTGTACTATTGTAAAAATTGATTCCAATATTTGTACACGTGTACGAGTGCATCTCACTCTGACTCTCGGACATTTAGAAACAGTTTCTTCCACAAGATCGGAAAGAAGTCAACGATATTCGGCAACGTTATAAGATCTTTACAATGAAAAAAAATCTGTATCATCAAGGATCGTGCAATCGAAAGCTTTGACTAAAGAAAAATGAAATAATTCATTTATTTGAAAAAAAAAAAAAAAAAAGAAACGCACCGTATTATCTGGGGGGGTTTTTTTTGAACGAACTTTAAAATTTCACAAAAAATTTTATTTTCTGAATGACTTTCATATTTTTTATTTTTTTATTTTTATTTTTTTTAACGTGAAAAATTAAAACGTCACATTTTCCTATAAAATGTTACGTTCCCACGCAGATTTATTGGTCAGCAAGTCGCACAGGGATCAACAAATAATCGCACCCTCATTTTGATCTTGCAACAATTATGATCATAAGAGCCTTAGCATAATCGCTTTCTTGTCTCTTTTTAACCGCTTATGAATTGGGATTAAGGTGAAAATAGCCTTTCATTTGTCGAAACCTGTGAGAATATTCGTCCTCTTGTATGCAGTCTTTGCCATTTTTGTCAGTCTGTTCATTTTCATTATTCTTCCCCCTGTTTCTATCGCCCTTTCTTCATTTATCCACCCTCTCTATATATCTGTCACTCGTGCTCTATTTCTCTCTCTAGCCCCTCCTCTCTTCCTATCGTGCCTTTCCATATCCTCTTTAAAGCTTTAATAAAACTGCAGACGGGAACAATAACAATCGTCTTGTTTCGCACGTGGCCATTCAAATTAACGAGAAATTGATTCTTTAATCTTATTTTAAGCTGTAAAGTCAGTCGGTTTATGTACTGCATTATGACTTTTTACAAAGGAGGTTGTTTGATTCATCAAATATAAGTACAATCATAAACAAAGACACACAAAACAAAATTAGGCAGATACACACATACACATACACATACACGTCTCTCTCTCTCTCTCTCTCTCTCTCTATATATATATATATATATATATATATATATATATATATATATATATATATATATATATAGTTATATTTTTGGAAAAAAATTGATTCAAGCAGAGTGCTCTATTATATGATAAAATCCCGAAAATAAGAGAGTATTAGTTATATTTATAATTAACAGAAAGTTTACATGCTACAAGTCATCGGTACCGTCAGTTTCAAACCTGATAATAGGGGGCCATTTTAGATACCCATATCAAGCTCTCTTCGGTCGATGCTCATCTCTAGTATAGGTTGAAGAGAGCTTGATATGGGTATCTAAAACGGTTCCCTATTATCAGGTTTAAAACCGACGGTACCGATGACTTGTCTCATGTGCACTTTGCGTATATTTTCTATTCTTTATGCATGCTAATCTTGTTTTAAAAGTTAGTATATTTTAGACTAGCGAGGGGAGCGCCCAGCCTTACCCGTTCAAAATTCCGTTAAGATTTCCGCGGTTACCAGAAAAATTTCCGAGTTAAAAAAAATACACTTGAAGAAGGTCGGAGGTTACATCGACTGAAACGTTGTGAAAATAGCACGCAAGATGAGAAGAATCCAATTAAGACGAATAATCAATCCTCATCTCAAAAATTCAGAAGCTTCCTCGCTCACGCACGAATTCAGCGGCCACACAAACAAGTCAGTAAAGACATCCATTTTGAAAAAAAAAAACTTTTAGAAAATACTATTTTCCAAAATAATTTATTTGCCAAAAAATCGTCAAAGAAAATAAGTCAGTCACTATGATATTCCACCTATTGCCTTTTTTTTTCAAATCCCATTTAGATAAGTTCATTGCGAAAAGGTGTCAGTGAGTACACCCGTTTTGTAAAATTCTATAAAGAAACAAATCCAGTACTTGATATTTCCCTAAAACTAATAATTTTGTAAGTAGCGAGACCTGCATAAATTCCACGGCGGACTCTTTCGTATGGAATATATTGATGTTGGCATTCTGTGGACGTTCAGCATAGATGGAGACACCCTGATATTATTGTAGCTCTTTTGTTAAAACTGTAAAAGAATTTATCTAAGAAAGCAGGGACACCCGGCGTAGCCCGGTCGTAAAATACGCTTAAATATGATATTTCAATTCATGCAGATTTCGTATATATTATTATATAATCGATTGTCTATCGGTTCTCATATATTATAAAGTTGTGATTTCAAAAATAATAAAGTAATATATCCATGAGAAAAAATATGTATATATATATATATGTATATATATATGTGTGTGTGTGTGTGTGCGTGTGTGTGTGTGTGTGTAATTTATTTTTTTTTTACTATAATAATTAAATACCTACAGACACTTTAAATAACGTTGAATTTAAACATCTTAATTTTAAATGTTCATTTACGTCAGTCAGAGAGTGATCTAATCGTTATACGATGATCTACGCATAAGAGCTAAATTGACCGACTTTAATTCAACTGAAAGTGCTCAACGATAAGAAACGAATTTCTTAAAGGAGCTGCATATATATATATATATATATATATATATATATATATATATATATATATATATATATATATATATATAACTTCGGTTCCTTCAGCTATAACCGAAATCGAAACCAAAACTTATGAAAAACTCTTGAAAAAATTATTTATAAAAAAAAAAAAACTATAATCGAAACCGAAACCATGGAAGGTCATAATAATTAAACGACTGTCATTCAGAAAAAAAATGAAATCGTAACGCACAAAATAATACACACGCTATCGTATCATTCAAGCACAACCGTGTTTGAATATATGGTTAAGTAGCATGTTTTGCTTATTTAGAACTGCTTTTAAGCTTTATTGCTCACTCATTTTGCGACCAAATTTCAAACAATTTTTACAGTTCATAGGTCACTTTCCCAGCTATATTTTGAAAAAAAAATTAATATTCGTTCAGTAAAAAAACAGTTATAATAAAAGTACTGTATTAAAAAATTCTCAGAATTTACAAGGAACGGAGAGATGTTTTTTATTAGCTGTTGTTTACCATATCAACCAAATCTGTTAAGCTACTTCAAATCGGCTGGGAACGGCCAAGATGATGACGTAATAGGATATAAAAAACTGTGGCTAATAATTCAACGCTGTCTCAATCTGTCGTTCAACTGTACTGTTGCTAATAATGTACAGTTAACAAGTGAAACAGAGAGAGAAAATTTTATTTCAAAGCAAAACCTGGAAAAATCATGGATTACATAGAAAAAATGCGAGCATGAATTCTAGTAAAAAAATGCAATTAATTTATAGCTTAAAACATTGAAGTATTAATTAAGAATTGATTATATAATGTTAAATTGAATTTTTTAAAAAAATTTTAATGCTGAACATATGTTAATAGTTATTGCTCCGGAAACGAGATCACAATCAAAAAATTCTCTGATCCTGTGTGATATTACAGTCAGCACACCAGCTGTTAATTTCACAAAGTGGAAACTATGTTGCTTGTAAATGATGAACCAAGTTCCAAATTGATAGTGTTTGAGATAAAGACCTACTTCATAAAATTTCCAGTTACGGAATAGTTGGAAATATCCTCTTAATCATCGTCCTATCTCTCTTAAAGGTTTATTAAAGTAGTTCTTGAAGAGTAGAAGTCTAAAGCTTACATTATTAACGTTGGTGTACCTCAAAAATCCATCCTGAGCCCAACGCTCTTCCTAATCTTCATCAACAGTTCTCCAAATCATATTCTGCGATCATTTGTCAACATTTATTTCTCGTCGTCTACCCAACACCCATTAACCCTTTTCCTAGAGTTGTCCCTGGGTATTGATAAGCGATGCCCCCGGTAACAAAATAAAAGAACAGAATCACGTGTATGTGCAACAAGAAATAGTCGTATTAGAAGTTTAACTGTTTAATCGATGCTAGACGCTTCTAAACAAAATTAAAATTCGTATTTGTAAAGAAACAATATGGCTTTGCATTCTCGAAATTCACAAAGGTTCGTAAACTTAACGAAGTAAAAAGAATGCATTTATTATTATGATAAACCTGGCTTTCTTTTCTTTGTTACTAATGAAACTGCTCTCGTATCTGTTTTGAAGAAAGATGGTACCGCAAGTAATTTTTTATGTTATTTGGTGCAACTAAAAATAAATATTGCTTCGAAACAGCTGTATACAACTTGGGTACCATTTGTGTCTAATATCTATTTGGAATAACCAAAAGTGCAAAACAAGCTTATTATTTAACTGTGGACAGAGATTTTTTTTTTTTAATTTCGGAGCCCAAAGAAAAGAAATATCTTTCTTCCGTAATATAGGAAATTTCAAAATAATTATCAATTATTAGCAGAGGAAAAAATTCTTGTAAATTGCTCAAATAGTCCATCAAAATTGATTAAAACAATTTTGGAATATGATTTGAAAGAAAGTTGAATAATACATACACACACATGTATATTGTGTCTACTCTTTATTTATTAATGGCGCTTTCCTCGAGGAAGCTCCTTATTTTTATACGCTGTTAGGATCTAAAGTAGGTGACGTATCTTTAGTCTGATGCTAAGGTCGTTAGAAAATGCTTGAATCATTCTATCGCTCCAGAAACTACCTGACTTCAATGAAATCTCTTACCTATATATGAATCAGATACGTTCTTAGATGGAGTATTACTACCACTTCCATGAGGTTCTGTTCAGAGCATTCTCTTGCTTTGAGAGTACAAAAATAAAATATCTCATGTCTGCACCGCGGCCATCTCCTAACAGATAAGTTGTTAGTTTCTCTCCACTTTATCATTATTTCTATTTCATCCTTTTAAGCCATTCACATCAAAGATTCATCTCTCTGCAACAACAGAAAAAAAGATTTTTTGAATTCTTCCATGTACCTAGAATCGGGAGGAAATATTCATATACAGAGCTCCTATGCATGGGTTTTCCGTCCGTGGAACGCGTTAATACAGTCTGCTTCCCTGTAGAGTACAACATTGTTGTCTTCAAATCCAATGTTTACAAATACTCATTATAAACCGTCCAGTAAGTAATCAAACTTAAAAACTCCATTGATAAATTTTAGTTTCCCTATATTGTGCAGGATCCTCTGGCTCACAATCTTTCCATCTCATTAACACTTATCCTTGAGTGGCTTTTAGTCTTGGTCATTTGTGAACCAATAGTAAAAATATAATTCATTATCGTGTAAAATGTATACATTTCCTACAAACAATGGAGATAAAATTCAATAAAAAAAATCATTAAAATATATTGATTTTTAATGGTTAATCAATTTCTCCATCTGATTAACGTTCTGAATTTTGTAGACTTGTTTCATATAGTAAATGAAAAAAGATTATTCATAAAAAAATCATATGCACTAAAAAAAAAAAGGTACAACCACATTTACCGACGCACAGTCTCCACAAAGTGCTCGGTTGCTGAGGGAATAACCGAATGATAAACAGGAAAAACATGGAAATACAATAAATAAAATTACAAACATGTATCTAACCCTAACCCTAATCCTAACCCTAACTCTTAGCCTGTCGAGAACATCACCACCATTACCTCTCATAACACCAAAGCCAGTCTGATCGCCGCCATCCGCCAAGTATTCGCCGAGCTTCCGCCGGCGCTTGAGGAAAAGACATGCTCCCAATTCCGGACCCGTAAAAAGGCAGTCATTGAGGCTAAAAGCGGCTAGATTGAATAGTTATCAGCTTCTACTACATAATTAAGTTATCTGAATTAAATTTTTCCCATATAAGTTTTAAAATAAAGCTGTAGTGTTGTTTTATTTGGGGCGACAAATGTATCGTTCCACCCTGTAATTTGTTTTAGAAGATCGATGGCAGAACTGATATCGATGCTGTTCTTATGACACCAATAAAGGGCGATTGATAGGAGTAGTAGCAGGAGGGGTTGAATTGAGTAAATAATTGAAATATCGCGAGAAAAAGAAGATATAGAGAGGGTAAAGAACAGATGAGAAAGGAAAAGAAAGATGAAGAGAGAAATGTTTATTATGACAGTTTCAAATATGTGTGGACGTTTGTTTGAAAGCAGCAGTTGTGAGTTCTGCTGATTTATACAATACCTCGGTGGACGTAAATGGTTGTTTGAAATCAGAAGCAGCGGGAGTAACTTCAGTGAATCAACCTTTGTTTCCTAAGTATTTTTATATATTTTAATAATGCAAAATAGACTTTATTAATTGATCAAGTGAACCTCATTTACTAAGGTTACTCCATTATTGTATATTGTTACAATCTGTGTAATATATGGAGTATGTATGGCGATCTTCCTCTTACTCTCTCTCTCTCTCTCTCTCTCACACACACACACACACACACACTATATATATATATATATATATATATATATATATATATATATATATATATATATATATATATAATGCTTTATTTTTTTTATTGCCGTTTTATCTGTTTGGTTACATATGTTTCAAATGTTGGACCATGTTTACGATCTAACAGCCTCGTCAGACCTTACAGAAGTGGTTGTTAGTATTAGGAAGAAGTGTTTTAGAAGAAATACGAAAAAAGAGAAAAAGAGGTGGGTAGAGGTAGGAGATAATAAGTGGGAGGGATACGGGTATTGACAATATTTCAGTTTTGAGGGTTAAGATACATTAAATTGTATTGTGTATGGAGGGGTAGCAGATTCAGGTAGGCGTGGGTGGAAATATATGGAAATAGGGAGGTGGAGGTGCAGAGAGGATGGTAAAGAAAAGAAAAAGAGAGGGGGTAAGGAGAGGAGGGGAAAGTTTTAATTTTTAGGTTTTAAATTTTAACTGCCTTTTGCTTGTTCCGTAAGGTATATCAAGTAGATGAGAGAGAGAGGGGGGGATCAAGAGGGAAAGAGAGGGAGAGCGAGAGGAAAAGAGAGGGAGAGAGAGATTAGTGCTGATGTCATGTCTTTTGACAGGTATAGAGTTCATTTAAAATGTTCGTAGTCGCTATACATCGACTTGTCCATTTCAGTTTACAGTGGGTTGTTTTTATTATAATACATACGTTAACGCACGCGCAAATACGCATACATACATATGCATATATATGTACATTTCTACACATCCATATACAGACAAATACGCACACACACACATATATATAAACAATGTATATGCAGACCTACATGGATCACTATGCAGACATACATACATATGCATAGTGATCCATGTATATCTGCATATACATTGTTTATATATATATATGTGTGTGTGCGTATGTGTCTGTATATGGATGTGTAGAAATGTACATATATATGTATATGTATGTATGCATGCCTATTTGCGCGTACGTTAACGTATGTATTATAATAAAAACAACCCACTGTAAACTGAAATGGACAAGTCGACGTATAGCGACTACGAAAATTTTAAATGAACCCTGTACCTGTCAAAAGACACGACATCTACACTAACCCTTTCCCCCTCTCACTCTCCCTCTCGCTTTCCCTCTCTTTCCCTCTCTCTCTCTCTCTCTCTCTCTCTTCCTCTCATCTACTTAATATACCTTACGGAACAAGCAAAAGACAATTAAAATTTAAAACCTAAAAAGTTAAACTCCCCACTCCTCTCCTTACGCCCACCCTTTTTCTTTTCTTTACCATCCTCTCTCCATCTCCCCCTCCCTATATTCATATACCCACGCTTACCTGAATCTGCTACCTCCACACACACAATACAATCTAATGTATCTTAACCCTCAAAACTGAAATATTGTCAATACCCGTTTCCCTCACCCTTTATTATCTTTCTTCCTCACCCCCCTTTTATTTTTTTCGTATTTCTTCTAAAACACTTCTTCCTAATACTAACAACCACTTCAGTAAGCTCTGACGAGGCTGTTAGATCGTAAACATAGTCCAACATCTGAAACATATGTAACCAAACAGATAAAACGGTAATAAAAAAAATAAAACACATATTTGCTCTGCAATAGTATGGAGCACTCTCTTCAGTTTTTTTTACTAATTAACAGTTTTACCAAATATATATATATATATATATATATATATATATATATATATATATAGAGAGAGAGAGAGAGAGATAGATAGATAGATAGATAGATAGATAGATATAGATATAGATATCTTGGTTTTTCTATTTGTGTTTGCTAATAATTAAAGATAATAAAAAACTCGAAATAGGAAGTATCATCACATGTAATAATATTACTCAGCGTATACCTATCACTTTTTACTTTACTATCTATCTATCTATCTATCTATATATATATATATATATATATATATATATATATATATATATATATATATATATATACACACAGAGAGAGAGAGAGATACGGGGTATTTTCAATAAGATTCCAAACTTTTTTCGTTTGGTCACATTTATTTATAGTACACGCATGAAACTTTAGTCCCTTTTGGTGTACTCTCCTCCGGCTGCAATGCACTTGTTATACTGCTCCAAAAACTTCTGGAAGGCCCCATGGAGGGCCTCTTGTGTGAGTGTCACAGACTCTTTCCTCTTCTCAATTATATCATAAAGACAGCCTATAAGGCTTTCCTTGAGCTTAGGGAATAACTAAAAGTCACTGGGAGCAAAGTCTAGACTATAGGGAGGGTGAGGAACTGTCTTGATGCCCATCTTGATCAAATAAATCAAATTGATCACAATATGGTTTCCGCTCTGCAAGATCTACCGCAGATGTGCTGACGGTTATATCCCACAGGATTAGTGAATCTCTTGACAAAGGCTTCCTTTCTAGGGCAATTGCTCTTGACATATCAAAGGTCTTCGATAAGGTATGGTATGAAGGTCTATTTCACAAGATTTCCAGCTACGGTATAACTGGAATTGTTTTCTCAATCATTAAATCATTTCTTTCCGATAGGCTCATAAGTGTAGTGGTAGATGGACAAAAATCGGAGGCCTGCAATATAAATGCTGGAGTCCCTCAGGGCCCAACTCTCTTCCTGATCTACATCAATGACCTCCCTAAACACATACTTAAATCATTCGTTGACATCTATGCTGATGACACGACCATCTACGGCAACACATCAAAGGCTGTAAATGACAAAGTTCTCTCTGATTCTCTCTCCTCTGATCTCGAGCGCGTGGTTCAGTGGGGGAAGATGTGGCTGGTTAACTTTAATGCATCCAAAACCACATTCTATCCTTACATCATCAACGCTCTGATCCCCATCTGGCATCAATTGTGATGGATGGCTCTCGTCTGGGTGAGGCCCCGTGTTTTGACAAGCTTCTGGGTTTGACCTTTACTCCTGATCTGAAATGGAACACGTACATCAAGTCTGTTGCCAAGATCGCTGGAAAGATGGTGGGGTCCTTCTACCGCTCCAGAAGATATCTCACTACTGATGCAATTCTCTATCTATATAAAAGCCAAGTACGTCCAAGGATGGAATACTGTTGCCATATCTGGACAGGAGCTGCTAAAAACAGCCTATCCTGCCTTGACAGAGTACAAAATAGACTTCGTGGCTTAGTGGGGGATGCCCTTTTCTCTACCCTGCAACCTCTCTCCCACAGAAGAGACGTTGCGAGCCTATCCTTGTTTTATCGTTATTTCCATGGCAGGTGCTCGTCTGAACTCCAATCTCTGGTCCCCCCTCGCCAATCTTTCACGAAAATCACCCGTCTAGCTGAATCCACTGTGAAAAATTTCCCCCACTCTATATCTGTGCCTAAATCAAAACGCGGATTCCATGAACAAAGCTTCTTTCTTAGAACTGCACGGCTGTGGAACTCTGTTCCGTCTGCCTGCTTCCCACCGGACTACAACTTGGATGTCTTCAAGTCCAATGTTAACAAATTCCTAATGAACCGCCCCCTTAAGTAAACACTTCATCAAATCTCCACACTAACGTAATGTACTTGCAATTACCCTTATCCGTGAGTGGCTTCCGGGCCTTGATATGTGGTGATCACTGTGTAAAAAAAAATAGTTTTATCTTCTCCGAGTATTCTTTTGACAAAGTCTGCGTGAAGCTTCTCCATCTTCAGTTCTTTCCGAATAATTGTGTACAGTTCCCACACTGACATCAAACTGTGCACTTAATGTCTCTATAGACACCCTACGCTCCTTGCCCATGAAATTCATTATTTGGCCAATAAACTCTAGTTTTCTGACTTCCTTACTCCTCTCACACGTCTCATCATCCCTCACAAACTCCATGCCTTCCTTGAATCTCTTATGCCACTCAGAAACTGATGCTCGATTTATGCAAGATAGCCCAAAAGCAGTCTGAAGCATTCCATATGTTTCTATGGTATTTTTCTAAATTTAAAACAGAATTTTATTGTATATCGTTCCTCTAAAGTGTCCCCACACCCAGATGGCATTTTTGAAGTTTACCGGCTGTAACAATCAGGCTTTAGTGATATGTATTCCAATTCCTGCTGTAGCTGTTCATTTGAACCTGAAATCATAAAACTTGGTCAGTCATCTCATAACAGCAATAACATACTAAAATTTGAAGAGTATTCGACAATTTTAAATCTCTGTACAAAAATGTCTGGAAACTTATTGAAGGCACCTTGTAATGTAATACAAATTATAAAATGAATGTTGAATGCAACACTGTTTCCATGTGGAGAGCTGCCGTGGTGTTTACATATTTACATGAGCACTGAAAATGACTTACTAAGACAAAATAAATACATCATAGGCTGTTAACATATTGGATGCAGGCCGAAAAAATTATATATTTATATATATTTTTTTGCACAGAAATCACTACTTATTAAGGCCCGGAGGCCACTCGAGAATAAGGTTTAATGAGTATACATTAGTCATTGCAATTATAACATAGTAAACGTAAGTAGTCAGAATTTTGTAAATTGGATTACTTAGGGGGGGCGGTTCATCAAGAACTTGTTTACATTTGATTTGAAGACAATCGGATTGTAGTCAGCTGGAAAGCAGGCAAACGGAAGAGAGTTCCACAAGCATGCAGTTCTAAGAAAGAAACTTTGTTCGTGGAATCTACATTTAGGTTTAGGGACAGATGAAGAGTGTGGAAAATTATTGATAGTGGTTTTGGCTAGACGAGTGTTTTTCGTGAAAGTTTGACGGGAGGGGGGACATGCTCTGAATGGAGAAATAAAAAAACTGATTTTCGATAAATTGGTAAGATCTTGTTACCTGCATTTTAAGTGGTTAATTGTGTATATATACCAGCAGGCTGCCCGGCATTGCTCGGTCGCAAAATACGCTTAAATATGATATTTTGATTGAACAAATAGCTATTGTGTTACGCATGCATAATCGTAATGCCGTCGTTCGAACTTCACCTGGCAAATTCCATTTTTTACTTTTCACACTTTTGCATCGATTTTCCCCGGCTAAAGCCCAAATATAAAGCTTCGTATGGGTTCGAATACCCTGTATATTAAGTTTTCCAAAGACTGACAGAGGAATTTGATAGACAATTTTTAAAAACATATATATATATATATATATATATATATATATATATATATATATACGGATACATTAATATATATAGAAAGAGTTCTGTGTTTACTATAACCTTTTTACGCAAATATTACACAAGTATAAATCATGTAGAATATCTGCATGAATATAATTACACGTAATAGTTAACTAAAGATGATCATCCCATAAAAAAAAAAAAACACTAATAGGGAATTAATGGAAATGAATATTTAAAAGAATATGCAAATTAGCTAGATCTTTTGCAGATGAATGCGATTCCATAACCCATATATAACAAAACTGTATTTTGTTTGTAAATAAATAGAAAAAAAGAGTTGCCTTTTTTCCTTTCTTGGCCTTCGGGCCAAGATCAAAGTGTTTTGGCTGTAAACTTTCAGAGTGAATGACAAATATATAACTCAAAGTGTAGTATCTGTTCTTATGTTGCACTACACTTTTTTGGTCTCGGTTAATATAGGAGAAATCCTTCATGACTGATTCATTTTTTATTTTTTGTTACTACATAGAGTGCTCCTTTTGGGGGAGTTAATTTCCCCCACATTAAAAAACCGACCTTGTGTCTAACTCTGCCCTCGTGGGGAGGCAATTAAACAAAAATTAGAAACAAATGAAGCATGCATGGTTCCTCGTGAGTGCACATTGAACGAGGCATAAAAAAAAATGACTAAGTCCAGCATCCCCCCCCCGCCATTTAGCCCCAAAAGTCCCCGGTGCAGTTTTAGGCCTTAACATATGTAAATTTGAGTTCTGCACCATGCAACAAAAGAAGTTCATCATTTGCCCCCACCCATTTAGCCCCAAAAGTCTCCAAGGCCTTAACACATTTAAAATTTGAGTTCAGCACCCATGTCCCTGATTGAATGAGGATCAACAAATGTTCCATCCTCCCCTACATTTATCGAAATCGGTGTTAATCGAATCGACTGATTGCCTGCTCTAGTTATGGACCTCCCGAGGTTAATCGGGGGTGGGGAGCATCACATACCTCCCCACAGTGACTTAGTTCACAATAAATTGCAGTCTACATTACTGCAGTGAACCTACTGTTAAATTATCTTTTCTTTATTTCTTTTTATTCCCTCTTCTTTATTTTTCCTTCCTTCATATTTTCTTTCATCTCGTTTAAAAATAAAAAGCATAGCTGAAAATTCGCCATTCTCCCCGCAGTTCTCGTCTGCTTAACTTCACTGTATATATCTTTACGCGTGCGTGTTACCTAATACATTCCCGTCTTCCTCCCTCTCTCTCTCTCTCTCTCTCTCTCTCTCTCTCTCTCTCTCTCTCTCTGTTTACATGTTTTCACGTGTGCGTGTCTTTGCGCATGAGCAGTGACCAATATACTCTCTACTTTCTCTTTTTAACCGTCTGCTCGTCCTCTTCTTCTTTACAGATTTTCTCTATTTCTTTTTTTTTTTTCCTTACATTTTTTTCACGTCGATAAGCCAAAACAAAAAAATAAAATACACCCTTCCACAATTTAAAATGAAATTAAAATTTTCCTTTATTTATTTATTTTTTAATACATTTAATAAGATTTTGGGGCTATGCGACAACATGTAATTCTAATTGTACTCCAGTTAGAATGGAATTTTCTTCTGAGTTCCCCTTACTTTAACCTCATTTGAAAAATTCGGTTGTGAAACTCTTTTAACACAACTAAATTCAATCGCTGTATTAGTTGTTTCGTTAGTACTCGGTAATTTCCGCTACAGCCGAACGATGAAAAAACTAAACACGAAAACTGGAATCAGAAACAATGCTGAAAATACGAAAATTTTAGATAAAAGTAGAAACATTTATTCATCTTTGTAAATCAGATAGATTGATGTCGCACAAAATAATATTTAAAAAAAAAAACTATAGACGATGAAAATTACTTTATCTTGTTTGTATTTTTAATATTATTTAAATAAAGAGCGTTTTCGAATAATATATCAATATATTATCACGTAATAATAGCGAAAAAGACATTTTAATACATTTTTCGTCAAAAACAAAAAAAAAAACGAAGTAAATTCTTTTACTGAATTGTAAAAAATAAATTCTTGCCCTGAATTTTAAAAATAATGAATTTAAAAAAATTCGTTTCGTTTCCGTTTCACTTCGTCCTGTGTTTACATAGGGCAGTACTCCGGTCTATTAGCCACGATTTTGTAAACGTTCGACTAGATTCTTGTACCATAATGATACATTTCAAACGATTAGATGCATATTAATTATTTAATTTATTAATAGATTAATAAAAAATAAATAATCATAATAATAATAATTATTATTATTAGTAGTAGTAGTAGTAGTAGCAGCAGCAGCAGCAGCAAAAACAACAACATAAAACCATTTTTTATCACCTATACACATTTTATATTAAAGTACATTAAGGTGCTTCTGCATTTACCGACCCGCGGCTTCCGAGTGTGCTCGACCGCTGACAAAATAACCGGAAGGAAACGATCGCGAGACGTTAAACTGCTACGAGAAAATGATCATGACAAACAGGGAAACCATGGAAGTACAATAAATAAAATTACAAACAAGTGTCTAACCCTAAACCCTAAATCTAACCTGTGCGATTAAAATTATTTATATAAAAAAAGTAGCCTTCATAGATTTTTGTTAGGTAAAAGCGGACAGTGCGTTCGTTAAAAATGAGTCGTTTTTTTTTTTCGTCATTATTTGTATGCTGAGCATTGTACGAATTAACACTTTAGAAAATATCTGCTAACTAGCCAAAATCACTATCAATAATTTTCCACACTCTTTATCTGTGCCTAAACCTAAACGTAGATTCTATGAGCAAAGCTTTTTTCTTATAACTGCAAACCTGTGGAAGTCTCTTCCGTTCGCCTGCTGTCCAGCTGACTACAATCTGATTGTCTTCAAGTCCAACGTAAACAAGTTCTTGATGAACCATCCCCTTAAGTAATCCAATTTACAAAATTTCCATTACTGATGTATACTCATTAACCATTATCCTCGAGTGGTCTCCGGGACTTGATAAGTGGTAACTCCTTTGTAAAAAAAGTTTTAAAAAATAAAAAACCCTAACGATTAACATTTTTCTTTGTAGAGTCGCTGATCGATTTTGGATTATTATTAGTAGCTTGTTAATAAATTATAAAAAGTTTGCGCCATTTTTTCCTACTGTAACTGTTTTTAGATTAATATTTAATTTGTTTTATCGAAAAAAAGACAAAAGTCATACATCCTTTTTTTGTTTTCTAAATTCACGTAAAACGTTTTTGTTACGTATCTCCGATGATTTAAGTGTTTGAGAATAACATCCCAGAACCCTAGTCTAAATAATCCAAAATTCCTTGGTTCTTATTCTGTACATGTCCGATGAAATGAAATTATCGAAGACAACAATAATAACTAACACATATTTTTTTTTATATTTTATGAAACCAAACTTTTATACATATTAGGTATGAATTACATTTTCAAAATGTAATATTAATACATACTGCCGAAGACGTTTTTATTTGTCTTCTTTTGTTTGTCTTGCACAACTGCCCGAAATTGATACTTTATGGTTTCAGTTTAGTCTTTTATCACAAGTGGATTGATGTACGTAGAATGTCGAACGCCAAAGCTAAATTGCGGCTCTTTCTTTTTGTGGGCCCAAACGCTTTCTGGACTATGCGAGCCGGGTCCAGGTAACTTCTCAATTTTGCTAGTTGGACTGGTTCGAAAATAAAGGCTGTACGCCGGCGACTTATTCAGGTAAATATTCGGTGATATAACTTTATAAAGGGCTGGTCCAGGGCTGTTTGTTTTTCCGAGTGCAGGAGATTTGAACGCCATGGAGTAAGCTGGAGATCGTCTCTTGTTGCTCTCCTTGGTTTCGCATAGCGTCGAGGGTAGATCGTACTTCGGTGCCGGGGTAGCATCGGTCGAACGAGATTGCAAAGGGAAAGAAATGCTGTGTTTCGGCGCGCTCTTATAAACGTACGATTTGCTTCGTTCCAAGTTGTAGATTATCGGTGAAGGCACGGCGTCGTGCGATTTGGGGGGGACTCGGCTCGTGAACGAATATTTGGGACTTTCTTCTCTACCATTCCTGTAAATTGACGTCTGCGGTAGATTCGGACCGGGGCTAATGCCAACAGGATACTGATTATGCCGACAGCCGAAAGTGAAACTAGGTGCCTTCTTGTACAAGCTGCCTATATCATGTTTCTTGCCTCCTATAAGTGTGGGTAGCTTGTACTTCGGACCGGGGCTGGTATAAACAGCATAAATATGCGCTTTCGGTATGGGCATTTCTTTTTAACTGACCAAGAATATAAGCTATTCTTTGTCAACAGGGAACGTTCTTAGGTTCCACTGATATGCTAACTGTTTGACAAGCTCGTTTTGTTTAATGCAGCTTGGACGGTGACGTCTTTATAACGTCATCAAAACAGAAATGGCGTACATTTCGTAAAAGTGGAAACGCATTCTTTGTTTATAAATGAATTAGCATATTCAGTATTTTTTATGAAAATCGCTCCAGACAAGGTATGAAGCCACTTGATGTAAAAAGCAAACAATGACTACTTCAGGGTCAAAATCCAGTCTACGATCAGTTTGACATGGATAGATTCCGACCCAGAAAACAGCGATTCTCTCCTTACTGTTAGAAACATCGCTCATGAAATGTGAGGACTAATGAGAAAAACAAAGGAAGCAAGAGTTACGTAAGTATTTGGTAATTATAAATAATAATCATCCAATGAGTTACAGCAACCACTAGACTCCTACTCATGGATAGGATCCAAAATAGAGCACCTGTTTTCATAATGTCTACCAAATTCCAGCTCAAGTTTCATTGCTGCAATGGTGCAGGTTTAACAAGTACTTCAAGGAATGTGCTCCGATAAACTTGATGTATTTCCCTTTCTCTCGTCAACATAAATACCTTCACTAACCCGACACACAGCAAAACTCCACCCTACATTGTTGAGGCCCTAAAGATGTTAGAAAAAATTCTGCTCTAATAGCTTTTTTCTTCGACCTGCTTGTCTTCGGAAGTCCCTTCATGTGTCCCCGACTATACCAACACGCATAAATGTAAATGTAATTTGAATAAACATATCGCCGCACAACTGTCCACTGTGGCAAAGTGCTTTGTTTGGGATGAACGTAAGTTAAATAAAAACAACAAAAAAAACGTAAGCACTTACGAATATAAACGGAGAATTCCGAAGCAGTTCTGACGATTGGCGATACAAACATAAAAAGACATCGGGTACTTACGAGACAGACTATGAGAAAGTTGCTAACGTCCTAAAAAAGGTGTTTCTCTGTAACGAATTGGATTCGCACTTAGCACGCCCAATCTGCGCCGTTAATAACTTAGCCATTGTCATGATTTGTTTATTGATTTAGCTATAAATATATTTAACGAAAATTTGATTTATCCTCGTTTGACCAACATAGGGTAATGTTTTAAAGTGTATATCTGATGTGCTTTGTTTTCCTTTTATAATTTTATTAGGTAAATGAAAAATGAATTGCCAGTGCTCAAAATGTGTAAACATTTTAACCCTCCCTTAACTTAAAAATTCAGTAAAAATCAGGAAATGAACCAATTTTAATGAAATTTATCAAATAATGATCACGGAATATAAGAAACCCATTACTTTTATACGAATCTTAGTGAAAATGTATTATTTTTCTGAAACAAAAAATACATTTACTAAAGATATGGTTTTCAGGAGTAAAAAAAAATGAATGAAATCATTTTTGCTTAAATTGTAACACTTACAAAAAAAAATCTATGAACATTACGAAAAAAAAGCCCTCAAAGTCCGTATTAACGAAATCGATATATCTCGAAGAAAAATGAATTTTTCGAACTAACGATATTACCATTGAATTAAGTATTGTTTATTTAATATTTTCCCACAAAAATGTTATAATTGCAAAAAATATTTCGTCTTTTTTTAAGGTTTACATTTTAGCGTAATTTCTATATGTGAGATTCTAATATTTTCATTGCATGAATGATCGTGTAACTTCCAGCGTAACATAATTTTTAAATAATCTTGAAAAATACAATAAAATTTAAAAAATTTTAAAGCAGAAACACAGAAAAATAATTAAATAAAAAAATGATGAAACATATACAAACGTTCACTATAGGTATGTATAGATGCACATTCTAAAAAGAAAAAAAAAAACAGTCGGTTTTGTCCCACCCCTTTCTCCTTCCAAACACCTATTTTCATTTTACAATTATCCTTGTCGAAGTTTTTATGTACTTCCATACTTTTTTTTTAATTTTGCCGCCATATTTTATCTATATATTAATAGGATAGTGTGTGTGTGTGTGTTATTTATTTTGTGTGTCACATTTACATCCGAGTGACTGTCGTTTAATTGTTATTGATTTCTATTTCTTCTAATAAATAATTTTACCAAAAATTCTTCAATTTTGAAGGGACGCAAGTTTTATATATATATATATATATATATATATATATATATATATATATATATTTGGTAAAACTGGTAATTAGTAAAAACCTAAAGAGAGTGCTCAATACTATTGCAGAGCAAATATGTGGTTTATTTTTTTATTCCCGTTTTATCTGTTTGGTTACATATGTTTCAGATGTTGGACCATGTTTACGATCCAACAGCCTCGTCAGACCTTACAGATTTGTTGTTAGTATTAGGAAGAAGTAAAACACTTCTTCCTAATACTAACACCTACTTCTGTAAGGTCTGACGAGGCTGTTGGATCGTAAACATGGTCCAACATCTGAAACATATGTAACAAAACATAAAACGGTAATAAAAAAATAAAAAACATATATATATATATATATTGTAAAGAAGTGAACCATAGTCGACTAAAATAAGATGGAAAACGGGGTGAGGAAAAGGAAGAAAAAATATAATGGGGGAAGTTACATGTAACAAATGTACAATTCAGTAAAATAAATAAGTCGATTAAAAACAAGATCGTTAAATTACACCCGAAGCGCTTTTCGTTCAGACTAACTTTTCAAGGGTATAAGTCTAAAAATTATTATTTTTTAGGATATTTGGTAGTGGAATGGAGTAAGAGCGGAAAGGAGGTTAAAAAAATGTGACTACCCAAATAATTCTAATTGAAGCTGGAGGTGTCTCTGATTGCACAAAGTAGGAGGGCTGGAAATGATGGCAAGTGCTTCGAGGACAGACAGGTGGTACGTCCTCGGTACAAAACAGAAAAACACTCCGGAGAAAAAGCAAAACCGCACTCCTTTTTATCGACCAAGTGTTGGCCGATGGACGATTCTATCAATTGAGACTTTCTGGTGGTAGGTTGATGGTCTCGGATGAAGCGGGGAATATGTTGGGCGATTCTGACATGAAGACGCTGGGTCGTCTTGCTTATAAAGACGGCACCACACCGACATTGAAATTTATAAATAATATTACTTGTTTGAGAGATGGGCAAGATATCCTTACGAAATTAGGGAAAGGCGTTTTTTATGGAAAAAGCAATACGGAGGGATAGAGCACCAAAATTAGAAGACAATAGAGAGGAAATCTTATCGCCAATAAGTTGGCCTTCAGGTCCAATCCAGGGTAACTTAAGGTATACCGGGAGTCTAGATGGACCATATTTTGGTAGCTCAGAAAAGGATTGAATTTTCTTATTAATAACTAAGTTAACTAATGGAGGCGGATACCCATTCATAATAAAAGTCCTTTTAATGTTCTCAATTTCCACATCAATAAAAGGTGGGGAACAAATAACAAGTGGCCGATGGGTTAGGTTTCTAATAAGATTAAGTTTCCTGGTTGTGGGTGCAAAGGAATCCCAACTGAGATAAAGACCAGTGAAAGTGGGTTTTCTATAAATAGATGTCATAAAGGAAAACCCACGTTTAGAAACTAGCACTTCAAGGAAAGGAATGGAGTTATCTTTTTCCACCTCCATCGTAAATTTGAGAGAAGGGTGTAAATTATTTAATAAGTGGAAAAAGGACATAGCTTCATCATGCGTTGCGAAACAAGAAAATGTGTCGTCAACATAAGGATTTTTATATATCCACCTCCATTAGTTAACTTAGTTATTAATAAGAAAATTCAATCCTTTTCTGAGCTACCAAAATATGGTCAATCTAGACTCCCAGTATACCTTAATATAACGAAAGCTGATTTTTCCTTGTTAGCACAGAACATGGCAATGCTTTCTCTGTGTGTGTGTGTGTGTGTGTGTGTGTGTGTGTGTGTGTGTGTGTGTGTGTGTGTGTGTGTGTGTGTGTGTGTGTGTGTGTGTGATGCTTTTTTCCTTTGTTGTGTTTTTGATTTGTTTTGTTTTTTTTTTAGGATTCCGTACAGTTTTATCTTAAGCTTATTCACTGAAGCCTTTAATATTAACATTGATGTGCCTAAAGGATCCGTCCTGGGCCGAACTCTCTTTCTGATCTTCATAAATTGATATCTACAATTATTTGCTGACATTCATGCAGACGATGCTACAATCTATGGTAAAGGACAACAATGACCAAAATCTTTCTGATTCTTTATCATCTAAGCTTGAGCGAGTGGTACAATGAGGTAAATAAATGGCATTAAAAGTTACATTTAATGCATTTAAAAACTAAATTTTTGAATCTTTTCACTACAAACTCTCAAATCCCCACTTAGCCCCAACTGAAATGAACGGCTCTCGTTTTGAGGAAACACTCTGCTTTGACAAACCCTGGGACTGACCTTCACTACTGACCGAAAATAGAAGACCTACATCAGATTCATTGCCAAAATCACTGGAAAAATGGTTGCATCATTCTACCGCTCCAGAAAGTGTCTCACTCTCAAGGCTATCCTCTGCCTGTACAAGAGTCAGTCATATCTCAAAATTGAGTACTGTTGCCACATCTCGAGAGGAGCCGCTAAGAGTACTCTTTAACTGTCTTGACAAAGTACAAAACGACAAAGTACAAAACGTCTTCGAAATCTAGTGAGCGAGTACTTTTTCTCCACCTTACTTCATTTTTTCTCACTGAAGAGTAAATCTCTGCTCTATCATTACTTTTATGGTAAGTGCTCGACTGAGCTTCAATTTATGCCCCCACCCCACTTCTGTAAAACCTTCAGCAAATATTCGTCTTCCTACAAAAACTGTCAACAATTTTCCTCCCTCCTTATCGATGCCTAAAACTAAACGAAGATGTCATGTGCAATTTTTTTTCTAGAACTGTCAGTATGTGGAACACAATACTGATTGGCTGCTTCCCAACTGTCGATAACGTGGTCGTTTTCAAGTCTAATGTAAATAGTTTTTTTTTAGTTGTCTGTGAAATAGTTAAACCCTATCCAAGTTCTACGATTACTGATCCTCAACGTCTACCAAATACTCATTAAACTTTTATCCTAGACCGACTTCCGGGCTTTTATAAACAGTGACTTCAAAGTAGAAAATTATCTTTTTTGTTGCTGCTTTTTGACGAGGTATCATGGAAATAAAAAAAAATGCATCAAGTTCTTCAAAATGTGTTTTGCAATCTTTTATATTCAAATTATTATTATTATTATTATTATTATTATTATTATTATTATTATTATTATCTTTAAAATTAATATAAGTTAAATAACTTCTCACTTTCTTTCCTTGGAGATATCTTGACGTATGTTCTAACGAGTATTGTAAATATAATTTAAATATACTACAAGGTATCTCAAAAATATACTTACAATTTAACTGTCGCTGACATGCTACCTCGTAATACGCGTTATAAGCATCGTCTGGATAATACTGATTATCAATTCGAACATTAGTTCTTCAATTACGTTTGTCTTCTGTATTGGAAATAATTATATTTCGCTCTCTATATATGGTGTATCTCCTAAATGTTATTTTGAGAAACCCTGCATATCTAATCGAGAATGTGCGTAAATTATAGGATATACCGAAGTCCTCGACACATTTGTCACTAATTTGATATGTTCTGACGTGTCAAAATATGAACTACTAAAAATCGTCATGACCCTTCTGTAAAGGCAGGTAACATATTGTGTGTGTTGTAATAATAAAGCTATTTCGGGTGTTTTATGTATACAAAATATTTAAATGGCTTGATTTTCTTATGCTATTATAATCTGTTTCAGTTAGTCACTCTTACAATGTTTCTTCTTTCGGAAAATGATATTTTTTGTCAATAACATAGTCGAAGAAATAATGAAAAATAGATCAAGTATCGATATGCCCGAGGGATTTCTAATTTTCTGTGACTTTGAAAATCCAATTATATATGTGTGCGTGTGCGTGTGCATGTGCGTGCGTGTGTGTGTGTGTGTGCGTGTGCGTGTGCGTGTGCGTGCGCGCGCACGCGTGTTCTGCATTTGGAAGAGGATTTTTTCATTCAGATTAAATTTGCTGTCGGTAAAACTCCAAAGATATTTTGCTTACATCAAATTTAATTTGACCAGACTCAAAGTTGTTTCACTTCGACGAGTACGGGAGCTGGGATGTAAACGTAATCGTAGCCGATGAATCCAGAAACGTTTGCGATATAGGCCATTAATCAGTTATTATGTTCAACTTAGTTTCTACTTGAGAAGTACCAAGCAATACCTGCTAAAACACGCACACACACACGCGCGCGCGCACACACACACACACATATATATATATTTATATATATATATATATATACTCAGAGGTAGAAGTGGGAAAAAAGACCGGATAAAAAGTGCTCATCAATACCTTAGTAGAGCTGGATATGTTTGTTTTGTTTTGTTTTTATTTTACAACCTCAAGTATTAACTCGGTGTATTACAATTGTTTCCGCATACAAATGAATTCACTGTCTGCTTAGTCAGATGGGAAGAGTCAAAAAGAGAAGGGAGAAAGATATGATTTACTGGGGACACGTGTGAATATCAAGAAAACAAGAGAAATATATGGAGAAACAAATCTATAATATAAATCTCACCAGTTTGTTTGTTTGTATGTATGTATGTATGTATGTATGTATGCCTGCCTAAAACTTTCGATAGAGGCGACGGATTTTCACGAGGTCGATATCGTTTTGAATTTCGACCCTTCGGAAGACAAATATCGAAAAATTGGCTAAAAACATTCATTCGTTCACCCTCAACTGCGCAGTTTTCTACAAAGAGAGTCATCGTATCAGTTATAATGACTTTACTAATTTCAACGTTCCGAACTTTCGGTCATGTCATGAATCATGAAGTAGGGATAAGACGTTAGATTTTCTTTCACTTTCTTTTCCGCCTTCGCGTCATGGGTTCGAGCCTGCCTGCCTACTACCACTTTTTTTTTTGTTGCACACACATTTCTAAACACCTGGGCAAATGCCGGGCACCTAGGCTAGTAATTACATAAAACAAAAACAATTATATAAAAAAAATTATATAAAAAAAAGAGGAGATAGAAATAAAGAAAAGGAAAAAGAATCATACATTTGGGTTGTGAAGTTGAAGTTTTTAACCTTTAAAACTATACAAAAAAATATTTTTTATCATTCGTTAGAAAACCATCTAGTCAGTAAGTCATTTAATCACCTGCAATCACTGCATCAACTTGCTCTCGAATTTACTATATTACTAATAATTTATTTTTCAATGGATCATCAGTTGTTTACCATGAAACACTGTTTCGGGGATTTAAAAACAAAACAGTATATTACATCATGGCTCCCCAGGAGTGTTGATCAAACACCACCACCCTTAATCTTAGGGAGAAGACATGTTACAAACATTTGATCCAATTTCCTATTCTTAATTGCAATTACTAACCGTTTCATACTATAAAAATGAATTTCTTACCTGCGTGTATATATATGATACATGGGAAGTACCTGCTGATATGTATATTTAATATAAAAACGCCTTCCCAACACGAGTAAAATTAGTTTACACCACTTTTTCCCCTTACTCACTCAGATTAAAATCCATATATAAGTATACTAAACCTTATATCTAGAATTATTATTTTAATTTTCAGCAAAATACATTAGAGGGTTTTGATTCTGAAAATGTCTCATATAGGAAGAAATCGAAATGGAGGGAGCCTTGTTTTATCGGTGACTAAGGGCTGTTGATCTTATTCTATGCCAATCTGATATACTTTAATCTTCAGAGGTGGGGTAGTTCCCATATTATACACCCTAGAAACTATCTAAAATACGCCACATAAATGAAGAATACGGAAAATGCATTAATTTAATTTAAAAATTGATATTAGACTGATGTCTACTATTTACTATTCGATTTCACATAAATCGAAGGTATCGGGTGAGTTTTCACAAATAAACGATATAATTGTCATCCTAGAAATAACGACATGATTCCATTTCCGTCTAATCAAAACCGTTTGAAAGTGACACAATGTTCAACGAGTAAGATCTGATTAACAACAGCAGTCTTAAAATGCAAATCCGGACGTTTCAACGCTTGAGGGCACAGCTCAACGAAGTTTCCGGTCACAGTTATGGTCTTTGGTGTGGTTTCAAATGAGGACCACATCCTGCCACCTTACATCTTCTGTTAGAAATTTCAGGAACAGGAAGGCGTGTCTTATTCCGCTCACGCGATTGTATTCAGCCAATGAGATTGCATGCACGTACACATTTTGTCGCGCAAGGTTTTGGCGCCAATTTCAATTAAATTTCAGATTACATGTGGTGGCGTGGAGAGAAACATCTATGGGGATTTCGCTCTCGGCTTCAATAATGAACCGAGTTCTACATAATTCTCATTCTAAGTAAAGAATGAATTGATGTGCTTGAGGCAACCTGTTTCTTTGAACAATATTCTTCTTCTTCATCATTCGGCCGAATGAATGTCCGGCCTTTTATTCCTGCAGAAGCATTGGAACCTTTATCGTCATCGGGCGAATCACCCATAATGGACCTTACTTTCATTGGACCAGTCAAGAAGGAGTTCGTGCTTCATATTTGGATCTCAAGAACATTATCTTCACACCTGTGAAAAAACACCTAACATATATAACGGCTAACTACCCGCCATTTGGCAGAAGCTGAAGAGGTGCACCCTTTTGCAACCACGGACTCATTTACTTTTTCTTCAATAAAATATTATTTGGAATTTAAGGTGAGCCTTTCGTTGTTTTCCTTGTGTCTCTTTCATTCTGCCAAGGGCAAAAAACGTGTAAGAGAAATCTTACACTTCAAAGTCGGCTTGAAAGTCAGCACCAAAGTGTACCTGGATGTGCTAAAGAGTGTGGTGATCCTCTGGTGCAATCAGGTGGCCGCTGGAAGACGTTGGGTGTGGCTTCAGAAGGAGTGCTACGACTTAGTACCCTTCTATCACGGGCCCCCTTCTCCGCCCACCTGAACCCGCTGGAGCTGGACTACTTTGTTTGGTCATACGTCGAGAAGATCACCAACATAACCTCTCAAAACATCAAATCCAGCTTGATCACCGCCATTCGCTGAGTATCCGTCGAGCTCCCGCCGGCGCTTGTGGAAAAGGTATGCTCCCAGTTCCGGACCCGTATCGAGGCGATAATTGATGTTGAAGGCAGCTAGGTCAGATAGATGTCAGCTCTACTACATCATTAAGTTACCTGAATTGATTTTTTCAATAAAAGTTTTCAAATACAGCTGTAGTGTTGTTGTTTTTTTTAGGGCGGCGAATTTATCGTTCCACCACGTAGAAACGTATACACGTGGCTAACTGTATATAAATAACGATTAGCAAATATTACTCAACACTTTTCGTGTCTATAAATTTAATGTGAATTTTATTAATTAATGGCCCATACAGCAAACACAGGTTTTCGTTAAATGCGGTATGGAAAATAACATGACTGACGTGTCAATTAAATCCAGAGCGCAAAACTTGATATCATTGCATATGACAGGTTTTTAGGGTGGGCGTAATTAATAGCTATAATCTTGATAAGTTTTCACACGCTCGAATTTAAATTAAAAAATATTTTGTATTTTATATATTCTTTTACTTTTATTTACACTAAGGCGGAGGTTGTGCTTTCAGTCACTGTGTTTATTTCTGTAGAGCATGCTTATTGGTTGCCCAATTAATGCTCTCCTAATCACACTTTGACGATAACTTCGGTTCTGTTCATCATAAATGCATACTACATGACCCATGTTGCACTTAATAAAATTTTACATCTTCTCTGACATTCATCCTGACTTTTGGCATTAGAAATTCTGTCACGGTCGAAATTTTGACGTAATTTCAACTTTTTGACATAATTTCAACTTCCCATTTTGTCACATCATGTCTTTGATAACAATTTGGTCTTCGGACCAATATCAAAGTGTAGTATCTTTTATAATAATACACTTCAGCTTTTTGGTCTCAGTTACTGGATGAGAAATCCTTCACGACTGTGACAATTTTTCATTTTTGTTCCTTTCTCCATATTAAAAAACGACCTTGGTGTCTAACTCTGACCTCGTGAGGCGACAAAATAAATAGGAGCAATAAGCGTCACGCTCAATTTCAACCTGATAAGACCAATAGTTAAGTTATCCACGTTTCCATGACATAACATTGGAAATACTTCATACAATATAGAGAATAAAGGTTCAGATAAGACCATAGACAATTCGATCGTTGTTAGATGAGTGAGTGACATTTCACGATTTATTTATACTAAACAACTTAAATACATTTTAATTTTATATATATACTAGCATTTCAGACCGGCGTTGCCCGGATGTATGGAGGTGTATGTTGAGCAAAAAAAAAAAAAGAAATAAGCGCTCAATTTTTTAACTTTGACCCCTATTATGGCCCTTAACATTTATTGTTTTCGACTCAAATCAAGTTATTAAGTTAGATCCATGTCCAAGTAACCTATATCTAAAATTTCAAGTGTTTAGATCCAGATTGTCGGAGGAGTTTGATAGAGTTCTCAAAGGTCAAATCGTTGAACTTTTACCCCTTAACAGCCAAATTTCTGATCGAAAACCGATTACAAAGATTTTCCCAAATCTCAATACCCTGTATATCAAATTTTTAGTCTGTAGACTGAAAATTAACAGCATTATTGCGTAGGGAAATGTACATAGACAGACACACACATACACACACACACATACACACACACTTTCACCTTTATAGATATATAGGCTAGTAGGCCGCTCGCCGTTGCCCTGTCATAAAATACGCATAAATGTTCTATTTCAATTCATACAGAAACTGAGACATATTTTTTTTCTGAATAGTTCACTTTTTGTAAGTAAAAAAAATAAATATTCGAGCTGAGATCGAAACCAAAACCTAAACACAGTGAGTCAAGTACGAAACCATTAGATCAACTTGGCATGAAGTGTTTTCAAACCTACTTATTCTTAACATAAAGAAGCTGTAATGTTTCACAGCTGCGCATGCGCATTCGCATTCGCATAACAGTTGAAAACCGATAAAACCCCGATCAATTGTTCAATTTTACCCCAGTAGCAGCCCTTTTTCCGAGTGAAAACTGATTAAAAAGTTTTCCGTGTGCCTGTATGCCTTATGTACACAATTTCAAGTCTGATTCGTTAAGTATATAGGTTGAGAAGTATCCTCTCACACACACATACACATACTTACTTTTATATATATATAAATAGACTACACCATCTCCTGGCCCACTAAATTAGTATGTATCATATATTAATATTAAAAATAAGCAATTTCTAAAATGGTTCAGAAATAATTGAAACTTCTAAGTTACGGCTATTGCTTCTTACGTTATCGGGCTAGTGTGTGCAATTTTACGATTTGTTTGTATTAAATAACTTAAAAGTACTTTTTTTTTAATTTGATGATATACCAGATTCTTTCTTGACCTACTGAGTCAGTATTTAGACATTATTAAATATAAACAAATTCTAAAATGATTTAGAAATACTTGGAAATTCTAAGTTACGGCCGTTGCTTCCGATTTGCTTGTTTTATGTCTTTTGGTTTCTTTTTTTTTTTTTGTTTTGTTTTACAGAGTCGAACTTTTTATTGAGCTCATTTAGATTGTCTCATGATTTTCTGGTTTGCATGAAGTCCTCCTCGTTGGTCGCAGCTACTCTAATTTTCAGAATCCACCTCAAGAACAGAGATTGCATGCGGAATCGGGGAAGGTTTTGTTCGGAACAGAAGAAGGAATTGCTCGGAAACTGCATTTTCACTTTCACTTCATTGATTTACGCTTCCGTGACTACCACATATTTGCTTAGCTATACGCAGTGGGAGAGACGACCAGAGGACAACGGGTCCTGATAGTGAAACTTTCTAAAATTTCACTGACGTTTTGGTAGCCAAGTTACGACCTTCACATCGATTTGAATTTCACCTCCTTACATATTTTTACGATTCTGAGTCCCACGATAAATATATCTTGACATTAAAACACTGTCATCGCCATTGCCACGGCCAAAAGGGCTGAACTTGATGATGTACTGCTGCTACTATTATTGCCAAACAAGTATGCACGTCCCAAAGCCACCAGAGTCAAGAGCATGGTTGACATTGCTTGTTCTGCGTTGACTGGAGTAAGGTCGTGTGCAGTTCTAAGGAGTCCGCTCTTTTATGCTTTGCCTTCTGGCATGGGGTTAGTTTATTGCAATCGCCTGAGGCGACCTTATTGAAGAATGCTGATGAGATTGACCAGATCTTTTTGTAGGCTAGCTTTTCAAATCGCACTTTCCCAATCTTGTGTCACATCTTCACGCTGTGGGAAGGGAGATAAACATCGAACCTTAGTATTTTGTACATTATCCAGCAGTTGCTGCTGCTGCTTTCAAACAAACAAAAATATTTACGAAGCTCTCTTTTGATGTCATAATATACCATGCCTATTACTCTTGTGATGTCATGATAGTTACTTCCTCCCCCTCTTTCCTTCTCTATCTATCTATCTATCTATCTGTCTCTTTTTCATTCTCTCTATTTAACTTATCTATCTTCCTTCCTCTCTCTTCCGTACTACATATCACTTGTACATTCTCATCCACGAGCGATCAGAAAACTAAAGCACGTCTTTTTATACATACGTACGCAAGTGTCTACGCGAAGTCTCTTTTCCACGAGCGTCTTTTCTTCTCGTCGTTTTTTATATGGCAGTGATCGTCTCTACTTTTCTTACGACGAATAACCTCCTCATGCATGAAAAAAAACAACGAAACTTTGCTAAGTTCAATGTTTTATTAGGGAGAATCCACATGGGATGTGAGAGAGAGAGAGACCAATGACTAATGCTTAACATCTTAAACTTACTGTCTATTAAACGAAATGGTGGACACGCAGACGAGCAGACGTCGGTAACATTCAGCTCAGATTAATTCTACATTATTTGTGTGTTCGTTTGCTTGACTTTTAACCGCGAGACTGACTAGAAAACCTGTGTTTCTGTAACTCGAAAATGTGATGTCATCATATCCTGATCGTTCGACGCCTTGTCTGTCTACGGCGTTTGATTACTAGAATTACTAGAAATATAAGTAAAATCTATCGAGTTATAGAGTTTTATCGTATGTTTTAATGCGGAGAAGTTATTTGCGACCACTTTTGTATGATAAATTGAGTTATCTCCCCTGCTTTCCTTACTTTCAATTAAAATCCGCAATTTCAAACTAGAAAATGTCGTCCCGCTAGTATCTAATATTAGGTTGAGAAGTTCTTGCAGAATTTTTAATTTTGATTTAAAATGATGTATTTTCAAAAAAGGTTGTTATAATACCTGTATTTTATATATATCATTTTAAAGAGCGTTTTATCTAATTTTTCAACACATCAAAGGCCGTAAATGACAAAATCCTCTGATTCTCTCTCCTCTGATCTTGAGCGCGTAGTACAATGGGGGAAGAGGATATTGGTTACTTTTAATGAATCTAAAACCGAGCTTCTATCTTTACATCACCAACGCTCTGACCCTCTTCTGGCACCAATTGAAATGGATGGCTCCTGTCTTGGGGACGCTCCATATTTTGACAAGCTTCTGGGATTAACCTTTACTCCTGATCTGAAATGGAACACGTACATCAAATCTGTTGCCAAGGTCGCTGGAAAAATGGTGGAATCCTTCTACCGCTCGAGAAGATATCTCACTGCTAATGCAATTCTCTATCTATATAAAAGCCAAGTACGTCCAAGGATGAAGTACTGCTGCCACATCTGGGCAGGAGCTGCTAAAAACAGCCTATCCTGCCTTGACAGAGTACAAAATAGACTTCGTAGCCTAGTGAGGGATGCCCTTTTCTCTTCCCTGCAACCTCTCTCCCACAGAAGAGACGTTGCGAGCTTGTCGTTGTTTTATCGTTATTGTCATCGGAAGTGCTCGTCTGAGATCCAATCTCTGGTTCCCCCTCGCCAATCCTTCACGAAAACACCCGTTTAGCTGAAACCACTGTCAGTAATTTTCTCCACTCTTTATCTGTGCCTACATCAAAACATAGATTCCATGAACAAAGCTTCTTTCTTAGAAGTGCACGCCTGTGGAACTCTCTTCCGTTTGCCTGTTTCCCACCTGACTACAACTTGGATGTCTTTAAGTCCAACATAAACAAGTTCTTGATGAACCACACCCTTAAGTAAAACACTTTATCAGATCTCCATTACTACCGATTACAACGATTATGTCCCATTGAGTACTGTACACGCAATAACCCTTATCCTCGAGTGGCCTCCGGGCCTTGATAAGTGGTGACTTCCATGTAAAAAAAAAGAAAAAATTAAAACCTTTTTAAAAATTTTCAGAACGTTGAATACAAGATGGAAAATAAATCAAATTCGTGCAATTTTCTTATTTCAATTCCAGCTAGGCCGAAAAGCTACTGAAACTGCTTGCGATATCAACAAAGCATTTGACCCAGGAACAACTATTGAACACACATTGCAATGATGGTTAAAGAAATTTTGTGACGGCGACGAGAGTCTTGAAGATGTTGAGCGCCTCAACATACATATGTATACTACTTGGCCTTTTGGTCAAGATCAAAGTGTAGCATCTGTTCTTCAGATGCTGCACTTCCATTTCTTGTTATCTTTCGGTGGAGGAGCCGTCCTTCATGACTGACAATTTTTTTTTATTTTGTACCGTTTCTCCACGTTAAAAAACGACCCTGGTGTCTAACTCTGTCCCGTGGTGAGGCATTATAAATAGGTAACATATATATCTATACGTATCGTGTTACTTTACACGCGTACAGCCCGTTAATCCATATATTATGAAGCCTGGCATCTTATTGCTTTGCCATCTTGTATTTTACTTGTAAACACAAGTCACGAGATCCAGTATTCTGTGTAGTTCTAGGAGGTTCACACTCCCAGCTTTGTCTTCTCTCTTTGAGGAGTAAGTTCATTGCTAATCGCCTGAGGCACCCTTACCAGGGAATGTTAATGGGGCTGCCCAGACACTTTTTGCAGGTCAGAGGCGCTGACTTTTCAATTTCACTTTTGGACCTTGGTCTCACTGTTCTTGCAGCGGGAGAGGACTAATTAGATCCAAATATTGTGGCAATCTCTTAAAGAAATAGAACTTTGCAAAGTGACTAAATTTGAATCCTCTATTCAATTGTCTATTTTAAGTTGTTTTAGAAAATTGTTAATGAAATGATTATTATGCATGGATAGACTTTGTCATTTTCCCATTTGATCATGCCCTATCGACCGCAGATTAACGTTGACTCTGCTCGTCTTGTTATGCATTAAAAGTGAAAGTAAAAACAATAACATTGCAAAAATATGAGTAATTACTAAATTTAAATGTAAATTTTTTAATTCAATTGATTTTTTTTTTTTTTTTGCGGTAGTAGTTTTGGTTCGTTTTTTAATTGTTGTGGTGAACTTTGTGTGTGTGTGTGTGTGTGTGTGTGTGTGTGCGCGTGTGTGTGTGTGTGTGTGTGTGTGTGTGTGTGTGTGTGTGTGTTTGCGTTTGCGTTTGCGTGTGCGTGTGCGTGTGCGTGTGTGTGTGTGTGTGGCGAGGGAAAATGATGCCCTGTGGCTAGGATGCGAGTCAGATATGACTTTATAATAAGGTTTATAGATAAGATTATCACTTGTAATAACTGTCTTTTTTAAAAAGCGCAGCCCTAATGAATGTTGCGTAGTTTTAAGACTCGGACAATCGCATTAAACCATAATCGCTCGCAACGGGAATCGCTTTCCTTGTGGTTTCCCACGACGATCAAAAAACTCACTGATCGCGACAGATGCTACACGGACTGCCACCACCATCACCGCCCCCGCACCAATACTCCGTAGGTACGCAGATTTATTTTGCTCTAACCACCTACACCCGCTCATTCCTTCCTTTTCACTAACCCCTTTCCTTCCTCTCCCCCATTAACTGAGATACACTTATTGTATTTGTAGTTATAGTGAAAGACACTCTCTTCCCCCCCTCTCTCTCTCTCTCTCTCTCTCTCTCTCTAACTATTTATTAATTGTTTATAATCACAAACTGCTACATGTTGCATTGCGAAATCTGTCGACTTCTACTAACGTTATCTGCTCAATTTTTATAGTCAGACCCAAATAGCAATGTAGCTTACAAATAAAACCTTGCTCTTGATTGAACAATTTTAATTTGTCATGTTCTTTAAGAAAAAAAAATAGATTCACATGTTTTTCTTTTTTGTTGTTGTTGTTGTTGTTGTTGTTGTTGTTGTTGTTGTTGCTTTTGTTGTTTGTTTTATTATATTTAACAATCACAATGACAAAGTACATCATTTGACTTTCACATGAATCCCGAATTCTTTTGGGAAAAAAGGAGGGTGCAGTTGCAGTGCTAATCCAATTTTGTCAAACCCTTTTGGGCTTACCCTACGCTAGACACTCTTACCAAGATACCACATTTATAGGTGTATCAGAAAGTGGCCATTAAAAAAGATGATCAGAACTTTAATAATTCAACTTACTATTTTTCGAAGCTTATAACTACTTGAAAAATGTAATTCAACCCCTACTTTTTTTTTCAATTAAAGGAGCAAATTCCAAATTTAAAAAAAATAACAGGTTTAATATCAAATTATGCAATATTTGTTTTTTAAAGCGGTTTTCTTTAAAAAAATATAAAGAAAACCAGCATATTTTGACGTGCTTATAAATATATGTATATATATAAACGCTAAAAAATCACTTACATAAAAAATACTATTAAATGGGTAGTTCCATTCTTCATTATTAAGAATTTATCCATATTTATATTTTAAATCCCATGTATTTTTTAAATAAAATAATTTTTTAAAGCGAGGGTCGTAGAAAATAGCATTTTCGCAACATTTTTTTTTTTTTGCGCGAAGCTGTAAAGAGCTGCTGCTGCTAAAATTTAAATTTATGAAATATGGATTCGTCGAAGGGACATAAATAATGTCTCTTTTTTATTGCGTGTGTTTTTCATCCTCCGTAGTTAAAAAGGAAACGCACATTCACTTATAAGAACAAAAAATCCGCTTCATCGATTTTTAAAAAATTCTTTTAATGAAATACACGAGTTTTTGATTGATATATTTTAATACTTCGTTATCGACTAAATTTTTTTTTTTAATATCTAAAAAAAGAAAACATTCAATGAAATAGAAAAATTTGCCGTCAACGTCTGGTATTTATTGACGATGCAAGCATAACATGAGCTTTCATTTAAAAAAAATCAACGTGGTTTAAAAAAAAAAAAAGGTTTTACACTTTGAACTTAACAGGTAAATTTCCAAAAGACTATTCTTTTTGTTGTTTTAAATTAGAATATTTTCTTTATTTATCTTTTATCTTCAATTTGTGATATATAAAACGTTGGCACATAAATTAATTATTAAAATTTTAATAGACATTTTAAAAGGGGGGGGTGAATTTTAAAAAAACGTTTCTCTAAAATATTATATTTGGTTTATTGGAAAGAGCATAAAATTTCACATTGACTCTGAAAATATCATAAAAATTGAATCAATAGAAAATTTTTAAAAGATTTTTAAAGTGTAAAAATTGAAAAATATTTAACTCGTAAAATTCTATTGATTTTATTACGTAAAAAATGGCTGCATGAAGGCACGTCGGCATTTTGTAAACATTTTGTAAACACTGTTTTTTTTTAAATAAAAAATAATATTTCTATTATTTTTTAAACAACTTTAATAGTTTATTTTGGAAGTATATTCCATACAGAAAATAAACAACCCACTTTAGAGAAATTACGAGTTTTTAATATTTTATTCGCAGTTTTCTGTTAGGGGTGTCAAAAATTCCTCCAAATTTCTGATACACCTAGCGCAGTGCTGACCCTTCTATTACATTTACTCTATGACTTAACTTTACTTAAATGAATGAGCCCCAATTTGGTTTCAAACAGATTTTATTCACCAAAAATATGTTTTTATAGCGAGTCGGACAATATTTACAAATATTCAAAACAAAAAATAAAGAAGGTAGTAGAATTTTATTGTACTTTTAACGCACTTAGGGATAGTCTTTCTCATTTTTTTTCGTCTTACATATTAACTATCAAATATTGAACAGGTCTAAAAGCGTTGTTTTTCGGGTTATTGAAAATAGAAAATAAAAGGTTTACCATTGACTGAAAAGAAAAAATCAGGCCGACCCCGAATAACAACTAAGAGAGGGGGATAGAAAAATAACTCGATCATCTCGTTCTGATCGCTTTAAAACTACGGCTTCGATATCCCGGGATTTTACATCCGAAACTGGGCAAAAATTTCCAGACAAACGATCTCACGAAGATTAAACGAAGTTTTATGATTTTCAAGAAGTTCATACTCAAAGCCTTTAATTTCTATTAAAAATATAAAGGCCAGATTGTTATTCGCCGAAAAACATTTGTTTTGGGAAGAAAAAATGTGGGAAAAGATTCATTTTAGTGATGAATCTAAATCCACTCTTTTCGGATCAGACAAACGTCCACATGTCAGAAGAAAAAAATGGAGTGCGTTAAAAGTACAGTAAAATTTGAAGGGGGTAGTATAATGGTATGGGGCATGATATCTTCAAAAGGAACTGGCCCCTTTGTGAGGATTCATGGAAAAGTAAATGGCCGAATGTATAGGGAATTCATTAGAGAACATGTGGTTCCTAATATTTCTGATTCTGATATCTTTATGCAAGACGGTGCACCGTGCCATAAAGCAAAAATAGTTTTAAAAGAGCTAAATAGATTCAATATTTGCGTTATGGATTGGCCAGCTCAGAGATTCGACCTTAAAAAAATGTTTGGGAAATTATTGGTGATAAGATCACAGAAAACAAAAATCTTGATGATTTATGGGAATGTATAAAAAAATCCTGGAATAATATCTCCCCTATTACATGTGAAAGATTAGTTCTGTCTTGCAGGAAAAGGTGCCATAGTGTAATGAAAAACAAGAGGCTTTTCACTAAATACTGAAAGGATTCTTTGTTTTTTCATTAATAATTTCCCCTGTTCCTTAACTTTTGGACGCCAGTAATTTAATTAAATTTGCTTATATGTAAAACTAATATGTATTCAAAATCAAAAATAAAAATAATTTTTTTTTATTTAACTACCATTATTAAACATTGGAAAATTCACCAAAAATCTTTTTCCTTTTTTCATAGATAAAGTTAGGAGCCATTTAAAAGGAAATTATCGATCGTTCCTTAACTTTTGGACACTACTGTAAATGGATATTGTCCTCCAACAAATAATTCAACGGTATAGGGATACCCGGGGAAGGGTAAAATAAATTTGGGGTGGGTGGGTATCTCAATTTTCATTTATTATTGTTAGCAATAGAATAACGTACTTAATAATCTATATAAAAATAATCTATGCAATAATTTATTTAAAAAATGATTTAGTCACACTAAGATGATCGTTCCTGTTTACTTGACTCTCCACGAGGGCAGAGTTAAACACAATGTGAGGAAACTTCAGCTCTTCTAAAAGAGACACGCTAGCACTCTGGTGTGAGACAAAAATTAAAATTGCCTCAGTCCAGAAGAACTTAACCTTCACTGACGCAGGACAGAATAATAAAGTGTAGTATCAGAACAGATACTACAACTTGCTCTTTTCCAAAAGATGACCTGTTAGTAATAGGCCCAGATGACTTTTAATACAAAACATTTTAAATAAATACTTTTCTCTACCCTGCAACCCCTCTCCCACAGAAGAGACGTTGCGAGCCTATCCTTGTTTTATCGTTATTTTCATGGCAGGTGCTCGTCTGAACTCCAATCCCTGGTCCCCCCTCGCCAATCTTTCACGAAAAACACCCGTCTAGCTGAATCCACTGTGAAAAATTTCCCCCACTCTATATCTGTGCCTAAATCAAAACGCGGATTTCATGAACAAAGCTTCTTTCTTAGAACTGCACGCCTGTGGAACTCTGTTCCGTCTGCCTGCTTCCCTCCGGACTACAACTTGGATGTCTTCAAGTCTAATGTTAACAAATTCCTAATGAACCGCCCCCCTAATTAAACACTTCATCAAATCTCCTCACTAACGTAATTTACTTGCAATAACCCTTATCCCTGAGTGGCTTCCGGGCCTTGATAAGTGGTGATCACTGTGTAAAAAAAAAAAAAAATACTGGATTATGAAAATCAGCAAGGGGGATAACTCATGTATTCGACTGAATAATCAATTTTCCTCTAACCTTACTCTCTCTCTCTCTCTCTAACTATCAATTGTTTCTGTATATTAACTAACTACAAACACTGATTCTCAAGTCAGTAATTTTAATGTTTTGTAGAAAAAAATCATTTGCAACCCGTCGAAATTTGAAGGGCATTTGAATTTTGGGGTGCTTCTGTGGCAGTGTCAGAAATCGCCGTTAATAATGCGTGATAAAAACTTGAATAATTAGACTTACTATCTTTCGAAGCTTATAACTACTTGAAAAATGTAATTTAAACCCTAATTTTTTTTTTTCAATATAAGGCGCAAAGACCAAATTTTAAAATAATAACAGGTTAAATAGCAAAATATGCAATATTTGATTTTTTAAATCGTTTTTTTTTTAAATTTCAAGAAACTCAACGAATTTTAACTTACTTCGAATATAATAGATATATATAAATTCCAAAAAATCACTTACCTATAAAAATTCTAATCAATGAGTATTTCCATTCTTCATTATTAAGAATTTATCCATATTTATATTTTATATTCCATGTACATTTTAAATAAAGTATTTTTAAGCAAGGATTCAAAAATACCGCGATATCAGATGGTCACAACTGGAAGAAAGGGGAGACAAATGTCTTGCTTTCTTCCAGTTGAGAACTTCGGTTGCCTATAAGCGCCAGAATTAATCTCCCCTTTCTATTTCTGGCATGTGTTTGCTGTAAACAAAAGTTATTCAATATGGGCCATCGTACTCACATTTCACTTATCAGTTTTTGCCGTTTAAAAAAAATCCACTCGACCAATTTTCCATTTGTTTTATTCTCTTAAAGAAATACATGAGTTTTTGATTTAATATATTTTATTTCTTCTTTATGGAATTATTTTTTTTTTCAATCTAAAAAATAAAAACATTGAATGAAGCAAAAAAAATTGTTGTAGGTATCCAATCTTTTCAGGACAAAATTTTCAAAATGTGAGGTTTCACTTTTAAAAAAATCAACGTGGTTTAAAAAAAAGGTTTTAAACTTTTGACTTTACAGGTAAATTTGCAGAAAACTATTCGTTTTTGTTTTAAATGTGATTCTTTTATTTAATGATCTTTTATCTTCAATTTGTGATATATAAATCTGAGGTGAGAAAATTAATTATTTTCATTTTAATAGACATTTAAAAATGGGGGAGGTGAATTAAAAAAAAACGTTTGTCTAGAATATTATAATCGGTTTATTGGAAATGGCATGAAATTTCACATTAAACCTGCAAATATTGTAAAAATTGAACCAATAGAAAAATTTTGTTAGATTTTTAAATTGAAAAAATTGAAAAAACTTTAACTCGTCATATTCAATTCATTTTATTGCGTAGAAAAAATGGCTGCATGACCGCGCGCAGGCACTTTGTAAACACTGTTTTTTGTTTTTTTTAATAAAAATAATATTTCTATTATTTTTCAAAAAACTTTAATATTTTATTTTGGAAGTATATTCCATAAAGAAATTAAACAAACCACCTTAAAAAAGAAATGACGATTTTTGTATATTTTATTCGCAGTTTTGTGTTAAGGGTGTTAAAAATTCTCCAAAACTTCTGACACACTTCTGTGGGACCACGTGCTCGTCCACTCGCAAGCGTTAATCCCAACACTGTTTCCATGGCTTTCTTTTCTTTCGTATTCTCTTCTGTATGTGTCGTCGTCTCACACGTTGGCGGCTGAGAGGATGGGGATGAACATTTTCACGAGTATAAAAATAAAATAAAACAAAAACACAAACCCCCACATATTTTGCAAATATTACTTGCACTGTGTGTGTGACACTATCGACTCTCTATACGCTAACGTCCACAGCTATATAGTCGTCTGTTTAGACCATGTACGTTAGTTAACGTCAAGTAATCTCGATCTGTTCGAGCCATAACCTGCGTTCCAATGTGTCAGACTTGTGTTCAACTCAAAAACTATCCTCAACCATCGTAAATTGTTGCAAAACTCTTTAAACGAACTCTAAAATATATCGACCGATCTTTTGTTCCTGTTACTGACACACCTTGATTAACAATTCTATTTTAGTTTTGTATTATGTCTCTTGATTAACAACTTCCTATACTTTTGTGTACAATTAAATAAGAAATGGAAGTCCATAACTATTAAACGACAGTCACTCGGATGTAAGCATGACACACAGAATTAATACCAAATACGCTCTCCTATTAATATGTAGACAACACCTTAAATTGGTTTAACGCGTACCTGTCTTATCAAAAAACCTTCCGCTGATTATATACGCCGGCCCTTTTTGCTTCTACTTGTGATGCTGGACTGTATTAACTTCGATCAAAATTGGACTTACTTCTTTAAGAAGATTTTTTTCCAATTATCGATTTTGATACTTATCAGAGACATTTACATTCAAACCCTATCTAAGAATACTAGCATACACATAAAGTATATTTTTGTAACACTTTAAAAAAATCGACCCAGCCGCTTTGGAGTCCATAGGGAGCGAACTCATGCACACACAAACACATACGCGCACATACATACACACACACACACATGCACATTGACACACACGCATGCACACGTATACACAGAGATAAAGTACTTATACACACACACACACACATATATATATATAAATATATATATATCTATATATATATATATATATATATATATATAGAGAGAGAGAGAGAGAGAGAGAATAAATGACAAGTTATATTCCAAAATGCATGATGTTGACCATCTTATAATGTATTCCTTTAATTCAGTTGACTTATACGATTATTAACAGTATCTGTTTCGTTGAACAAAATCAATCAATATATATATATATATATATATATATATATATATATATATATATATATATAAGGCAATCTGTGTGTGTGTGTGTGTGTGTGTGTGTGAGAGAGAGAGAGATGTAATGTATGTGATGAAAATAATGGAAATATTATTTCGACCGACAAAATAGAGAAATAAAAAAGAACCGAATTATGCGTGAGGAAGTCTCGAAATAAAGACGAAACGTTAATGTGCACATAACTCGGTTTGGTCCTTTTTTTATATATATATATATATATATATATATATATATATATATATATATATATATATATATATGTACGTATATGCATATACATAATTAAAATTGAAAATTTATGTCGTCACAAAATGTCCGAAAGCTATTATTCATCCATTATGACGTCATTATACACTTCATTAGACTATTAGTATAAAGATTAGCAGCACTCGCTGTAACTTTGAATATTTGAATATGCAAACATTTAGTATTTATTTTCATTAAAAAATACACACATTTATGAATACATTTCAGTTATGCATGAACGTTTTATATATTGGTACGAATGGTGTAAATAAAATACGGGTGATACAAAACGTATTTGAAGTAAACGATTTTCATTTTTAAATGATAGGGGAAAGAGGAGAGACAGGGAAAGGGGGGAAGAGATAGGGACAATCTCTATATCTATAAAAGTGAGATTGTCTATGTTTGTGTCTGTGTTTGTACATTTCCCTACCAAAGTAAGCTGTCAAGTTTCAGTCTTACACTCGAGATTTGACATAATATTTGGGAAAATCTTTTTAATCGTTTTTCGGCCAGAAATGTGGCTGTCAAGGGGTCGAAGTTCAACGATTTAACCTTTGAAAACTCTACCAAACTTAGGTCTAAACCCTTGACATTATAGTTGTAGATTCCTTGGACATGGATCAAACTTTTTAATTTGATTTGAGCCCAAAACAATAAATGTTAAGGAGTCAAAATTACGGTGAAAGTTTTTTAAAAAATTGACCTCTATCAAATTACTCAGCCAATGTTTGATCTAAACATTTGAAATTTTACTCAAAGTGTATTCAAACATAAGGCAACCTTTTTAGTCGTTTTTTGCCGCAAATTTGGCTTCAAAGGGATCAAAGTTCAAAAGACTTTACCTTTGCGATCTCCAGCAAACTATTCAGCCAATTTTGGGTCTAAACATTTGAAATTTACATGAAGGGTATTCAGAAATGCAGCAAGCTTTATAATGAGTTTTCAGGCGAAAATTTGGCTGACAAAAGGTTAAAGTTGAAAGAATTAACCTTTGCAGACTCTAGAAAACTACTCCGCCAATTTGGGTCCGAACACTTGAAATTTTAGATGTAGGTTACCTGGACATGAGTCAAACTTTTGCATACATATACGCATATGCACATAAAGCTATGTACATAGGGTCGAGCAAAGCCGGGCTGAACTGCTAGTGTATATATATATATATATATATATATATATATATATATATATATATATATATATATATATATATATATATATATACTAGTAAAAGTACCCGTCGTTGACTGGGTTCAAAAACAGCCTACCGAAAATGGACTCTGATTTATGAAAGTATGATAGGTTATGAAAAGAAAGGGTTGTAAAGAGATAACTTCGAATTTGGGGTATCAAAACCAAAGCAAAATATGATGAAAGTAAAAATATAATAGGTAAACCCCATAATTTATTATACCATACCTGTTCACACTGAAACACTTATCACAATATTCTGTGGATCTATATTAAAAAAAAAACTTGTTAAACTTTGTGACATATTTCCATTCATGGAGGTCAGGTGCGAACGAACACCCCATAATTTTATTATACCATATTTCTTCAAACTGAAACATAATTATCAAAGTATACTTACGCAGATAGATATGAAAAGTCTTTATTAAAGTTTGTGCCTATTTCCATTCTATGGAGGCCAGGCGCGAACGCAGACCCCACAATTTTATTATACCATCCCTATTTAAGTTAAAACATACTTATCAAAGTATTCTTATGTACATCTATATCAAAAACACTTGTAAACGTTTTTTTTATTTTTTTATTTCCATACTTTGTGGACAAGGCGCGAACGCAGACCCCACAATTTTAATTAACCACCGTTCTGCCAGATCAAACATACCCATTCCTGTGTTTCGATACATCTTCTATCATTATATGTAATCAGTTGTTTTAAAATAGTCAACCATATACGAGCCTATTCGTGACCACACGCACACACACACACACACACATTCAGCTTTATATTATATATATATACATACATATATATATACATACACACAAATATATACATATATATATGCATACATATATATACATATACATATATATATGTATATGTATATATATGTATGCATATATATATATGTATATATATATGTGTGTATGTATATATATGTATGTCTATATATATATAATATAAAGCTGAATGTGTGTGTGTGAAAAAAAATCGATTTTTAAAGTTTAGCCTTTGTTATAAAAACACGATATGTCTGTTATCTTTTACAGTTATTATATTCATAAAAAGGGTTCCTCAAAATCTTATTTAGAGATTATATCCATTATAATGCATTTTGGCTTCTTGATAAACAAAATAAAAAGTCTGACAAAGATTTATTTGAAAGGACAAAATGTACACAAAGTTTTAGTTAAGTTTAGTTTTTTAATCAACCAATCATAAAAACATTGAATAACAGTTATATTTTCAAGCCTTTAAAAAGTGAACTATAAATTATATTTTATGACAAAAGATTAACTTCAGATTAAAAGTTAATCGTACCCAAAACATTTTTTTTAAACTACAGTTTCGGTTGGAAATGTAATTTATCCGATTTTTCAACACTTTTCAATTTTGTGAAGTCGGTTTTTCTCTGTGGCTCAGAAACGTGGAGAGTGACCAAGACCGACACCTACAAACTCCAGACATTCGCCAACAGATGTCTCAGAAACATCCCGAACATCGGGTGGCCAGAGACTATCTCCAATGAACAACTGTGCGACAAAACCAATCAAACCCTAATGGAGATAGAGTTCAATAAACGAAAATGAAACTAGATTAGCCACACCTTGCAGAAGCCTGCATCCAACATCATCAGGCAGACCCTTGAATGGAACCCGCAAGCGTAAAATTGATCGCCCGAGGCAAACATAGAGAAAAAAGCAATGTGGCTGAGACCAGGGTTGCCGGGATGACATGGACCGAACTGAAGAGGACTAGCCAGAACCGGGTCCGTTGGGGGGGGGGGGCGTCGTTGCGGCCTTATGTTCTCCAAGGACTCAAGAGGCCAAAGTTAAACTAAACTATTACATCATTGTTTGTTCAATGAACCAAATAAAACTTTGAAGACGTATATATGGTCAATTCTTTTTTACGGTTGCAAATATTGGGTAGTTACAAAGGCGACTGAACGTCATTTGGAAGCAGCGAAGATATGATTTTTAAGGAGAATTCCACGGATCTCATACACAGAACGGAAGACGAACGAAGAAGTCATGCGTATGTTAGAGTACAGCAGATCGCTACTCAATACCGTCCATACAAGACGGTTTATGTTCTTCGACCATTTAATGTAGATGAGCGGCTTGGAACAAAGCTTGGTGTTCAGAAAAAAAAATCGCCGGAAAAAAAATATCAGAGGAAGAAAGCGAACAAAATTCACTGACAGTCTCAACAGGGTAACTGGAAAGACTAATATTGATCTCATCAGAAAGATCGAGTGCGGAGAGGATTGGAGAGCCATGATCATCGATGTTTACAATAACAGACCTGATATCTGAAGAAGAAAGAACGAAAGAAATAAAAAAGAAAGAAAAAAGAAAGAAAGAAAAACCAATTGTTACAAAACTATAAATGCAATGTATTAATTTTTATTTATAAAACTTGGATGTAAATAGATTCAAGAATTCGGTCTTTTAATAAATTAAGGTTTTTATGACAAGAGATTCATCATATATAAAGGCCTCAAGTCCACTCGAGGATAAGAATTAATGCTTTTAAGTTAGTCAGTGAGACAACAGTGTAATCATTGGTGAGCGTGACGAAAATTGGATACAATTAGATTATTTAAGGAACGTGTTTACATTGGACTGCTAAGAACTTTAATGACACTTTAGACCACTTTCTATTCGATAGGTTAAATACTTCAAAATTCCTTTCAAATTTTGAAGTCACACGGGTAATCGACTTTTTTCAATCTATAAGCAACATAAGAAATGCGTTATGATAGATTTAATTTAGTAATAGAATTTCAATTTGCTCCTTTTTGTTTTTTGTTTTGTTATTTTTTTGTTGTTTTTGTTTTGTTTCTTTTGTTGTTTGTTTTTTTGGTTAATAAGTTTGAAGCGGCAAACAGTGTGAGAAAAATGGTTTTAAGCTGTTTTTTTATTATAAAGAATAATGTTATGGTTTAACAGAAAGGTTCATTTCGAACGCCCCCTTCTTTTATCAAAGAACCTAGTGTTGCTTTTATATGCCGAGATCTTCTGCTTGTGCAACGGTAAAACTTTTCAAATGCCCTTGTAATGTGAGGCTGTATAAGGGTTTTAACGTTGGTCAAACTCGAACTGTTCTTTATTTATTCGGATTTTTTCCATTATCTATTTTTTTTTATACTTATTGGAGGCTTTTCGATACAAAACCTATATAGGAGCACTCCCAGCCACATAAAGTACTTTTTTTAATTTCGAATAAACACGTCGGGCCGTATCGGAGTCCATAAAGAACGGTCTCTCTCTTACAAACAAACACACACACACACACACACACAAAGTGAACTTTATATGTAGAGATATTTGATGGTTAAATATATTTCTCAGTCCGTGGTACTTGTATTTGTTCTGTTAGTTAATATAATGACAGGGGCCGTCTTCTTAGAATAAACCCTTAAAAAATTGATTTCATACGCTTGAAAACAATTTAACAATATTTTTAAATAATTACTTTTAAGATATTTTTTATTGAGAGGGAATAGGCTTACCGCCTATTTAAATTATATCTCATTCAAGAACTGTCGTAAAATCTATTTTCAATCAATATTTATTTAATAGCTGCCTAATTTCCTACCTTGCCAAAATTACATAATTCTCCGTTGCCAAATTTTCCTAAATTCTCATTTTATCGTACTGTTTGAGCAATTTTCGAAAGATGTTACTCTAAGTCCAAAGGTGGAAAGAAAAGGCCAGCGCTCTGGTTCTTTAAATATAACCATTGTTAGCATTCCCCGGCGATTGGTGACGAACCAATCTCGCCCTAGGAGAGATGGGTGAACTCTGGGAGTGTGCCTGAAGTATGGGTGACAGAGAATTCAGCTGGCTTGATTAGAATGTAGTTTGTATATGTCATCTGCTTAACTACGACATTAGTTCTCTTATCTGATTGTCTTTCTCGGGTTTCATAGTTTATCCCCCTCCCTATTCTATTCTGTTTTTCTCTCTCCTCCTTCCCCTCTCCCACTCTTTGTTTTGTGTCTCTATGCCCCCCACCTCTTCTCTTTTTTACAAGGTCTCCCTTTACCGCCCGTACCTTAATCACCTGCGACTGGC
>NC_136509.1:46299898-46319898 GCF_053919585.1 Euprymna scolopes
TTATAAATATAATTTAGTATAGTTATTATAAGTATCGTTGTTATTGTTGTTGTTGTTGTTGTTGTTGTTGCCCTCATTGGTGTAGTTTCACCTTATGTTCCGGATAGTTACCTCAAAGCTGTATTTCAAACTTTTATCTCACTTCATTCTCTTTTCAGTTGATTCCTCTCTTGGACGCATTTCTTTTTCGTTGAATCGACTGCTCGCCGTTGCATGTCCGTAAAGAATTACTGAAGCGAACACTCGGAGATGACCCGTATGTAAACACTGATAAGTAGCACATAATAAACTCGCGCCAATTCGCACATGCGCATTACCGAGTTTTACATTGGAGCATGCGCACGGCACGCGTGTCGCAGCCGTTGTTCCGTCGTCTTCAACAATTATTCCTTCCGCCATTGCTGTAAGTCTTTTTCTGTTTCTTTTTTTTTTTTTTTTCTGCTAGGGGTAGGAACAAAATAAGGAGCGTGTGCATCCGGCGCCAGTATATTTTGGGCCCTGTTTTGTTGTCAGGGGTTACACACTCGAACCTTCACTGACAAATATTGAGTATTAAATCTAAAAACGTTCCTTGGGATAGTGGACATAAGAATTTTTTAAAAGAAAATTAATTTCGCTCGTGGGCCTCTCAATCGCGTGTTACGTACATGTCGTCCAGTCGTCAACTCCGATTCAAAAATAGATTACCACTTAATCGTTTTAATCTTTCTGTCGAAAATAGGGGAGAGGGATGAGGTAAAAAAAAAAAAAAAAAAAAAAAAAAAAAACAGAAAAAGATAAACTAAAAATAATAAAATAATTTTTTTTTTTTTCTTTTAGAAACGGTCCAGTCATGTGTGTCTTTATTTCGTGCGAGCGAACCCCAAACTTCCGGATAGGACAAGAACATGACAAATAAACACGAACTACTGTGGTGACAACAATGTTCCCACGTCGGCATCAAATATAGTGCCGTCGAAAACAAAGGTTCCACAACTGTCATAATAATAATTCCCGCGTTTATTAGAAATCTTTTTTGTTCTGAAGCGTTTCTCCTTTTTCTTTCACCAGTTGTGCCGAAATAAAAATCGAACTGTCACATTTAGCAAAATAAACACCCTTATAAATCAACATAATCGTATAAAAGTACTTAAAAAGAAAACTATTCGACTACAGCCATTTTCTTTCTTTAAAACAATATGTGTCGTTTCAGGGTTCGGTCACCGAGAAGTGTCTGAGTCATATTTTGTGCCTCGTTATTACCATTTGGGTAAATAAAAATACGATTTTACAAAGTTCACCCGTATTTGTGATTTCTTCATTGCCGCTACATCTTCACCTGTAGGCGGTATTACTTATTCATTATATTTATGGTTTCTTGTTAGAGGATTGGCTTCATTTCACTATTCTACATTCTGCATAATTGCGTAGAATTTAAGATGAAAACGTTTTAGCACACGGAAATTTTCCCCCTTTTACTTTCTATGTCTGAATTCTTAAAATGTTCCCCCGCCCGTTTAAAGTTAACGTTTTATTTTTATAAAAAAATATACTTCTTCAATTCTCTCATTTGCAAAGCCAAATGCTTTCAGAGGTACACAAACTTTATTACGTCGTCTAACGAGGACTTTTGGTCCTTGCCGACTAATTGTCTGAAACAATTGCATGTTCAGTGTAGCGACTATGTAATATTTGTCTATATAAATAAAAACATTATATATATACATACATATATATATATATATATATATATATATATATATATATATATATATTTATATATAAATAATGAATATATATATATATACTATAATGAAGCCCTTAAAAACTCTGGATATAATTCACAAATTAAATTCATAAATGAAAATGATAGAAACATAAACTGTATTAAAAATAAACCTATTAAGAGCGTAATAACATATAATATGGCAATGTCTTCCCGTATACAAGTTAAGAAAAATAACCAAGAGACAAAAAAAGATAAAACCAAACTACAAATATTAGATAATAATATAAATAAACAACAAACTAAAACCCGCAAACGTAAGAATAGACACAAGGAGATCCTATGGTTCAACCCCCCGTATTCCAAAAACCTAGAAACAAACATAGCTAGAGAATTTTTTAAAATATTAGATAAGAACTTTAAAGCCCCCCATAGATATAATAAGATTTTCAATAAGAACACAATTAAAGTCTCTTACTCTACTATGCCTAACCTTCATCAGAAAATAATTAGCTCTAATAATAATAAAATTAATAAACTACAAAATGCAACTATACAAAATACATCGGACTGTAACTGTAGAAGAAAAAATAAATGTCCCCTACAAGGCTCATGTAAAATTAAAAATGTTATCTATAGCTGCACAGTATCAAAAACTCCAAATATACAAGAACCTATCAACAGCCATAACTCAACTACCAGATTAAATAATAACACCAACTTAAATCAATCTACCGATCAATTATTAACCAACCCACCACATTATAATCCAACAATAGACCTAACGGAAAATAATAATAATAATCAAGAGGTAATATATATTGGTTCCACATCTGGCCTAATAAAACATACAATTTCAACGCACAAACATTCTTTTAAAAATAACTCTCTATCAAACCAAACTACTCTATCCAACTATATTTGGCAACTAAAAAATAGCAATATTTCTTTCAACTTAAAATGGCAAATAATTGAGACTTGCAAATCATATAAACCAGGAGATAAATTTTGTACATTATGTACAAAAGAAACCCTAAAAATTTTAAAATATGAAGATATAAAAAGCACAACCAAACTAGTAAATTCAAGACACGAGCTTCTATCATGTAATCACAAACGTTGGTTTAAATTTAATAAATATAAACCACCTTAAATCATTAAAAATTACTCATTAGTAAAAGTAGATTACTTTTTTTTTTTTTTTTTTTAATAAATTAAGTTAAACCAATTACCGCCCTTAGACTCGTAAATCAAATAATAAATAAAGCCATGACAATTATCTCCCCTTAAAAACTTGCAAAATAAATACTCTCTATATATAGATATTAACTGTAGCGTCATTAAATCAAAATACGCTAACGGAAACAATTTACTGCACGAGCGTCGTCCTTTTAAAATTCATCATTCAATAAAATAAAAAGCTATAGCAAACATCTAAATGACTACTTTAAATACAGTTCCTGATTTCAAAAAAAGAAAAACTAAAAGGTAACTATATATCTATATATTTTTAAATCAAATTTATTATGTAAATTCAAAAAAAATATATATTTTTTCTACTCATTTCTATCTCTAACCTATACCAATTTTCTTATTAATTTTCTTATAAATTTTAAATCCAAACCTTTTACTTCAATTTTTCAGATTCATCTGCCTTACTTTTAATGCTAGGTTTATTTTTGGTGTCTTTTCAATTCAATAGAAATCCTCCTAAATTTGCTGATGAGGAGACCGTTCTTACCAAAAAAACTATGTATAATTGTTCTACGTGACTTCATGTATACCACAAATAAAAAGCACGGATTTCCGAAACGATCGTACAGATAATTGACTTTGTTGTTGTTGTTCATTCTTATGAAACTGATTTTTAATTTAATTAAATTTTGATTTTTAAATTTTAAAAATTTTTAAAATTTTTAAATTATAAATCACATTACTTAATATATATATATATATATATATATATATATATATATATATATATATATATATATATATATATAATTTGCATATTTTGGCAGCAACTTATTATTCAAGGACGTCCGATTGAACACGACAGAGTTATTCTTTTTCCGATTTTTCTAGATATCTTTTCTATTCGCTTCTGATGATAATCGGATGCACCGATAGAAGCGCTTGATAAGAATATGGCTGAAGAACAACGTTTGGGCGCCATTTTATACAACATGCCAGCTGAAATAAAAAAAGGCTCGTGTTCAATCAGACGTGCTTGAAATATATATATATATATATATATATATATATAGTAATTTATAAAATATATATATTTATAAATTACTAACTAGCTCTACCTACGTATTGAGCACTTTTGAAGTAAATACTTAAAGCTTACGCATAATTCTATATTTTCATATATTGATTTATGTGAGTAAATGAAGTAGCTATATATATATATATATATATATATATATATATATAGTGACTTTGTCGGTGTGTGTACAAAACGTCTCTACTAAACTCCTCTCTGAATATTTGGTCTACTATGTTTAAATAACTAGCAGCTGTACCCGGCGTTACCCGGTATTAAACGTAACGTTAAATTCCTTAAAAACTTAAGTAAAAAAAACGGGAACAAAGTGAAACATGTGCATGCAAGTATTATGTTTATTCTAAACAGTTCACTTCTTGTAAAAAAAAAAAAAATACTTGAGCTGGGATCTAAACCAAAACCAAAAACAATGAGTCAAGTACGATAACCATTAGGCCAACTTGGCACGTTCTTTAAGAATTGTTTCCAAACCTACTTATTAACATAAAGAAGCTGTCATGTTTCACGACTGCGCATACGCATTCATGAAACAGATGACAAACAGATAAAAATCCGATGACTCCCAACTACTAATTTTTAAATTTTGACCTCTTAGTAACCCTTCTTTTCGGATGAAAATCGATTAAAAGTTTTCCACATGTCTGAATACTCTATATACCAAATTTCAAGTCTGTAGATCAAAAATTCGTTGAGTATATAAGTTGAAAAGTGTCCACACACACACACACACACACTACGCATCCTCACTTTTATAGGTATATAGATTTAGACCCGTAGCACATTTTAAATTTGGTTTTTAGCTGGCAAAAGTTGCTTCTAAAGGGTCAAAATTGAAGACAAGCAGTTGACCTTGACAAGAGTAATCGACTAAATCTGTTTACATGCGCAAATCTACAATCATAGGTTAAACAACGTTATTTTTTTACCTATTTATATGCGTATGTGCCTGACTCAGAAGTTAACGAATGAGGCTGGAAAGTTGTATAGTTTTGTTTCGATTCCAGCTGATGGTACGCAAGTCAAATTTTTTTTTTCTTTTTTACTTTTACTTTTGAAATCACTACTGTATATTAGGCCCAATATAATAATCGATAGAGAATTGACTATATAAAAATGTACATAATCTGCATGAATTAAAATATCATATTTAAGTGTATCCTATGGCCGGGGCAATGCCGGGCGGCTTACTAGTATTATTTACATTATAACTAAGATGCATCTTACATTCTGACATTAAAATATAAAATCAGAATGTTTTTTTGTTGTTTTTTCTTTTTAAATAGATATAAATCATAAACAAGACATATCTTACATTGTAGTCAGTTATAACATCGAAGTCAGAAATTTAAGAACCTATAGGTTTGACCTGGATAATGACTAACATACATCTTACGCCTTTGAAGTAAAACGTTATCAACGGCAATATTTTTAAATAGTTTACTGGCCTATTTAGTCTATTGGTTAGAGGGTTTGCTAATGGGTCGCTGGAATGGTGTTCAATCCTTAATCGACGCTACCAAAAAACTAAAATCATGGAACTTTATGCCCCCTTGCTAAACACCTGGCATTAGAAGGTGGGGATCTTACATCTTAGCCAACAAAACGGGAGCCTTCCCGTCGCCCTTGACCATTTAGAAATCTTACATTGTTCATGTTATGAAACCACTGTTAAAATTTAAGAAGAAATTAGTTTTAATCTTAATTATCACTATGACATATCTTATGCTCCCTTATTAAAAAGTTATGAACCGGAAGTGTGATTTTTTTTTATATAACGCTTACAGGTTCATTTGGCATAATGGTAAGTTTTGTTTGTTTTTTTGTTTTTGTTTTTTACGTTAATGAATCAAGAGATGAGGAATTACGGAACTTTATACTTCCTTGTTAAACTTGTGCTACCAAATCAGGCTGTCTGAAGATATCGGCTCCCTGACTTAAAATTCTCTAAATATAAATGTTATTACTTTTCCTCTTTCTCTTGGCAAAACCCAATTATGTTCAGCAAAGTCCAAAAATAAAAACGAGTTTCCTTTATAAAACAATCGAGCCAAATACCATGGATAAATATGTTAAGATGTAAAGAACTTGAGGCATAAAACCTTTTACCAAAATGATTGGATTCGGCATTAAATAATCTGAAAAGGGTTGATATGCCACACAAGGAAACACCCAACCCAAATAGTATGAAAAAATATTTGACGATGTAAAGAACTTGGAGCATAGAATACTTTTACCAAAATGATCGGATTTGGCATTAAATAACTGCAAAAGGTTTGATATGCCGTAAAACAAAACAACTAAACCAAACGAAATTTAAGATCAAGGGTAAATGGAAAAGTCCAGGGAATAATATCATGGTTCTTCTTACTGATTTTTCTTTCTTCCTTTTTTTTTTTAGATGAAGATTGATAATTTTATTATTTGGATTATTCGGAAACTACTGTTCTCATCTTAACTGTTATTCTAACAACGTTTCGGCCGATGTAACCTCCGATCTTATTCGGTCCTGGATATGACCTTAAACTATATCCGGGGGTGAGGCCCTAGCTGGCGGCCTTTGAGGAGTATGGAACCGCCCTTTAATTGACATTGCTCCCAGGTCCACTCTGCCTCGGATTGGTAGTACCTATTAGGATCCCAACTATGGGTTAAATAGAAACCGACTTGAAAAAAATATATATATATATTCTATTAAAAAATATTTCTTCAAAATAACTGGATTCGACATTAAATAACCTGAAAAGGGTTGATATGCCGTAAAACAAAAACAACCAACCGACTTTATTCAGGTGTATCTTGTCAAACTTAGGAATGTGTATGGAATTTTGAACTGAACCCTTTATATAATCCACCGGGATAACATGCTCTTATTCCGTCAGCCATGTTCGCAAAGACTCGTTGCGTAAAAGATAAAGTACACAGTAAAATGCAGTTCTAAGCGACACTCTTGTAGAGGTTGAAGGTTCAATCTTCAGTGTTGGCGATGCTAAAGAATAGAATTGAATAAGAATACAATTGCGAATTACGAATTCTACATTGTTATGGTTCGACAATATACGCCTGAAGAAGGTCGGAGGTTACACTAACTGAAACGTTGTGTGAATAAAACTCAAGATTGGAACAGTAGTTCGAATAATAACAATAATACATCATAGTTCTTAAAGTAAAAGAAGTCATAAAACCGATTGAATGGAAAATTATGAAACAAAGTTTACTTCTTTCTCGGGAAACAGGAATCGTTTAGATAAAAAAAAAAAATGCACATCTACACTAAGTTATAATCCTAAAATCAGAATTCTTCAAAATGATAACCGTTCTTCTGCTAAATTGTGACAAACGCACCCCTTGCGCTTTCTTAGAACTAAGTAATAAAATCGAAATTAGAATTTATAGAACACTACTGCTACATCTATATATACATATAAAGTAGTTGCGTTCGCGCGAGCGCGCACGTGTGTGTGGGGGGGGTAAAATCTTCCTACAGACCACATTACTGGACCGATCATGATAAAACCTAGCAGGATGATGGTCTCCGACCAAGAGACAACTTGGATGTCTTCAAGTCCAATGTTAACAAATTCCTAATGAACCGCCCCCTTAATTAAACACTTCATCAAATCTCCACACTAACGTAATGTACTTGCAATAACCCTTATCCCTGAGTGGCTTCCGGGCCTTGATAAGTGGTGATCACTGTGAAAAGAAAAAAAGATGGTGCACACCATTTTTTAAGGTAAAGGTAAAAGCCCCGTGCAAAGAGCGGATATCTTTGCTAGTCTAGGAAGATGCCGCATAGTGCACTTTTTTTTCTTTTTCTTTTTTTTTTTGCTTTGACAATGTGCACAAGCGACTTCGAAATCTAGTTCATTCATTCATTTATTCATTTCATATGAATCCGACGATTCTGTTGTCGGCATTGGCTACACTGATATTTTTCTAATTGTGTAACAGTGCGGACACGCGTATGTAAATGCATACGAAATGCGAAATGACGTCACCGTAAGAATAAAGAGAAAGACTATAAAAGGACGTGTGCAGCAAGCAGAATAGCATGTTCGAGAGCACGTCTGAGAACAGGTTCGAGAGCAAGTTCGAGATTACATTAGAGGTGCGAATGACGTTCCAGAGGTCAGAGGGAAGGAATACAATCACGTCTTATTCGGAAAAGTGCCCGGAAATAAATGCCGTCGTTACAAAAAAAGGAGTTGAGTTATTACTTATGTTGTTTTTTTTGCAACGGAGACTGCATACAACGTGTGGGGTCCCTTTCAACATTACGATTCGAAATATTTTCTAGAAAAAACATCGGATACTCACTGGATGTCTCATGTGAAGGTTACTAACATGCTGAATGAAAGTGTTTCTGTGGAACGAACTGGATTCGAACTTGGCACAACCGCGTTATCAGTTAGTGTCGTTAACCACGTAGCTACCATCAGTCCCCTCAAATATCTAGTGAGGGTGATACTTTATTTTCTCTACAACCTTTTTCTCGCAGCAGAAATTTCGCTAGTTTCTTGCTACTCAATCCTTATTCCCATGACGCAGTCTTATATTTCTCCTTCGAAGACATCCACAGCAAGGACTTGTCTTTCAACCACAACGACAAGGATTTACTTTTTCCCTTCATGTGCCTAGCGCCAGTTGGAAATTCTATAGAAAGAGCTTCTTTGCAAGAGCTCTCCACTTATGAAACAGATTGCCGCGAAACTGCTTCCCTGCTGAATACAATTCGGCTGTTTTTGAATTGAATTTCAACCAATTCTTCCCATGAACCGTCTCCAAGATTATTAAACATCATTTACAAATTTTAGTACTCCCATAGTGTTCATCATTTTGGGGTTGGAAATCATTTTTGTCTTATTAATTCTAAGACTCAATTGGCTAGTGGCCTTGAAAGGTGATGGTGCAAATTGTAAATAAAAAAAATTCCACGTTCTTGCGTTTCGATCCATCCATCCAGCCAGAGCGGCTGTAGCTGAGATTGAACTCACTACACTCGTTTGTAATATAATTCGAATCTTGTCGGTAGCTGAATACGTGATGTTTCGCCAGGGCTATCAAGGGTATTTTTTATCGTGACGCCATCACTAGACGAGGTGCCTACCACGGCTTAAGAAAGCCCCATCTACTCTCGAGTGAAGGATAGACCGCACCAGTTTCTCAACCTGGTATTTTACCTCGCGGTACATACAGCTCCTCGCCTTTCCAAATGATTATCCATCTGGTACTGGCCAGGCTCAACGTTGCTTGACTTCGGTGATCTAGGGGGAACTGGTGTGTCAACGTGATTATGTCGTATATATACGTTTCGATATGTTCTTATTCACTAACACTTCTTACGTGTATCATTACTAGTGATCGCCCACTGGTAAAACAACGTGGTTTCCTCAGAAGTTTGAGTGACAAGTACCCCCTCTACACTTCTAGTACTCTATGATTTGTTTTACCACGGTCGTGGATCAGCTGCTTTTTCGCAACAGCCGTTCATCATATTGTTGTTCTGGCTGGTTCTGTCTCTTTTTCTCTCCTCAGTCTTTCCATCCTCCATGACCCTTCCCGTCTATTTAAAGGGAGTGTATTAGATTTTGTACATCTAACTTGACAGTTTCAGTGTCTTTGGATTCGCGTAACGTACTTTCTCTATATGTTTTTGCAGCGTTATTCTATTAGAATTTACCTAGAGTTGGTTGGGTTCGCCTGCCTCTGTAACCTGGCTTCTGCATTCGAGGATTTTCGTTAATATTTTAGACGTTTTTATTAGAACCCTGTTTTGTCAAGAGTCAATTCTTTCGTTAGTTTCAATTTCTATTAGTCATTTTTTTCTAGGTTTTAGAGAGTTCCTACAATTATTTTTTGTTTGTTTTTGTTTGTTTTTATTTTGTTTTTGTTTGTTTTTGTTTTTTTACTTTCTATTCCGTTTTACCTTCCGCTTATCAACAAGCTTTATTTTTTTTTTGCTTCATCTATCAACCTCACTCTGTGATCTGCTGTAACAGCGAAATCTGTATTTAGCATGTCTTTTTTTCTTTTTACTTCTTGTTGATTTATTTCGCGCTTCAGTTTTTTTCTTGGACATGTTTGTTCGCTTTTATTTCCAATACTGTTTAGCTAGAATCAAATTATGTGATTTACTGTTTCGTCTCTTTGTCCACAGCGTCTAGATTTACTTTTTATTTTCCAACAGTGACACCGGTCATTGCCTGTGCCATTTGTTTGTATGTATGAAGTACTGTCACTGTCCGCAGTGGTTAGTCTTCGTGTCTGTTTTATATTCCATTTAGTTCAATTTCCTAAATTGGTTTATGATTTGGTTTACTATTTCGTCATTTTTTTTTTTTGGTACAGAGTTTGTATTTAATGTTTTTCTGCGGTTTTTCTATCTCGGAATTTATTTTAATTCGTCAGATCAAATTGCTTTGAGCAGCTGTCAAAACGATTCTGTTTCAAGTTTAAGACCATGGGTCGATGCTGCCTAGATAAAAGTGATAAGTTATAATCAGTTTCAAGTGCTAATCTTCTGGTACTTGAAGGTCTAAACTTCAAGACATGATATTAAAAATATATTTAAAAATTAATTAAGACTTATATCCGGTCATAGCTGGTAGAACGTGGGGCAGATTACTCTAGTAAATTAAATAAAGGTCCCCGTCCAAAATTCCGTGCAGATTCCCAAGTTCGACATAAAGATTTCTGGGTTCGATAAGACGCACTTGAAGAAAGTCGATTACATCGGCCACTGTGAGAATCTATATCTATATATTTATAAATTCGTTTTTCTTTTGTATGTATTGATATTCATATTAAGAACCCTCTTTTCTATTTATTTAAAAAGAAAATACAATTTTCTTATATATGGGTTGTGGAATTGCATTCACTAGCAAAAGATCTAGCTAATTTGCATATTCTTTTAAACATTCATTTTAATTAATTCCCTATTAGTTGCTTCGTTTTTTAATGGGATAATCATCTTTAGTTAACTATTACCTGTAATTATATTCATGCAGATATTCTACATGATTTATACTTGCATAATATTTGCGAAAAAGTTTATAGTAAACACAAAATTGTTTCCATGTATATTTATGTATATGCATATATTTTTGTTAAACAAATCTATCTATCTATATATATATATATATATCTATAAAAGTGAACTATGTCTGTCTGTCTGTGTACATTTCCCTACGCAATAACTCTGTCAATTTTTAGTCTACAGACTCGAAATTTGATATACAGGGTACTGTGATTTAGGAAAATCTTTAGGATTGGTCTTCGGCCAGAAATTTGGCTGTTAAGGGGTCAAAGTACAACTATTTGACTTTTGAGAACTCTACCAAACTCCTCCGACAATTTTGGATCTAAACACTTGAAATTTTAGATATAGGTTCCTTGGACATGGATCTAACTTAATAACTTGATTTGAGTAAAAAACAATAAATTTTAAGGGGTCATAATAGGGGTCAAGTTAAAAAAAATTGACCGTTTTTTTGTTTTTTATTTTTTATTTTTTGATCAGCATACACCTCCAAATACCCGGGCAACGCCGGGCCGAAATGCTAGTATATTTATAAAAGTGAACGTGTTGCTGTGTGTGTGTGGGGGGGTACATTTCACTACACAATAACTCTGTCAATTTTTAGTCTACAGACACAAATTTGATATACAGGTTACTAAGATTTGGAAAAATCTATGATTGGTTTTCGAACAGAAATTTGTCGATTAAGGGGTCAAAGTTCAACGATTTGACTTTGGAGAACTCTACCAAACTCCTCCGACAATTTTGGGTCTAAACACATGAAAATTTAGATATAGGTTCCTTGGACATGGATCTAACTTAATAACTTGATTTGAGCCCAAAACAATAAATTTTAAGGGGTCATAATAGGGGTCAAGTTTAAAAATAATTGACCGCTTTTTTTTTTTTTTGCTCAACATACACCTCTAAATACCCGGGCAACGCTAGGCACCCATGCTAGTATATATATATATATATATATATATATATATATATATATATAAAGTGAACGTGTCAGTGTGTGTGTGTGTATGTGTGTACATTTCCCTACGCAATAACTCTGTAAAGTTTAAGTCCACAGACTCGAAATTTGATACACAGGGTACTGAAATGTGAGAAAATCTTTGTAATCTGTTTTCGGCCAGAAATTTGGCTGTTAATGGGCCAAAGTTCAACGATTTGACTTTTGAGAACTCTACCAAACTCCTCCGACAATTTTGGGTATAAACAATTGAAATTTTAGATGTAGATTCCTTGGACATGGATTTAATTTAATAACTTGATTTGAGGCCAAAACAATAAACGTTAAGGGGTCATAATAAGGGTCACAGTTTAAAAAATTGACCTTTTTTTTGTTTTTTTTTTTGCTTTTTTTTTTTTCTCAACACACACCTCCAAACACCCGGGCAACGCCGGGCTGAAATGCTAGTAAATTCTAAGACGAGAACACTCGTTCGAATAATACTAAATAATACAAAGAAATTTTCATTTCATTCCTTCATGTACACTTATTCTTGTCCGGAATATCTTTCGCGATGGAGACATCATTTTCTGCAGCAAATGTGATTAATTAATAGAAGTCACTTTTCCAATCACCAGCAAAGTTTGCTGTTATTACAGAATTAATAATACTGATACATAATTTAGTTTAATAATATTAAATAACTATTTTTTTTTCTTTTTTTTTACATTCAGATACAAATAACCATGGAAAGAAGTAGAAAATATCCAAATCTTTGGAATTTCGACGTTGAAAAAAGATCACGTGACACATTATTCGTAAACTATATTTTCTCTTACTAAGCATAACTCAAATAATATGATGAAGCTAATTCATATTAAATATAGAGGTTATCTATTTTACAACTAAATTTCATTTCTTTTTCTGTATATGTTTTTTAATGTGTAAACAAAAAAAAACAAAAACAACACATAAAATGATTTTACTGCATTCTGAACACACCGGGTAAATTCAAATTTATTATTATTATTATTAGTAGTAGTAGTAGTAGTAGTAGTAGTAGTAGTAGTAGTAGTAGTAGTAGTGGTGGTGGTGGTTGTGTCATGAAATAGAGTATAAAGTAGCCCTTGACAACAGAGGATATATTAAAATACTCGAATTGGGTATTGCAAGATAGTATATGCGAGAGAGAAAGAGAAAGAGTATGAAATGGAAATCTGTTTACTTTCGGCAGCCTCGTAACTTTCACTTTTATTGTTGTGTCCTTTGGTCCTCATATTTCATGAGCGATCTTTCTGACAATGAGGAAAGAATTACTGATTTCTGGTTCAGAAACGATCCGTATTCTTATAGTTGGCTAATTTTTAACATTCAACGTAGTATTTTTTGGCTAGTTTTTAACGTTAGAAGTGGTATTTTTGGCTATGTTTTGGCTAGTTTTACCGTTAAAGTAGTATCTTTTTAACCTTTTTAGCTCAGGGAGCTTTATGCCTTTTTAGAGCTGTTTCTATAAAACTAAATAAAATGATAATGAAACAATGGCATTATATAGTATGTGACCTGTAAGGAAGGTTACATGAAAAAAATATTACATTAAATTTTTCTACTTTAATAAGTATTTATTTATTTATTGCGGACTTAAAAATGTTTTCATTTTATATAGCCAGGCATTTTTTTTTCGATTATTCGGATTACTGATACAATATTGGCTGCTATTCTCACAACGTTTCGACCGATGTAACCTCCGATCTTGTTCAGGCGCGTCTCGTCAAACTCATGAAACTGTATAGTTGGGGAGATAAGCAGCAAGATAATTGATTACATTATATTTAGATGCCTAAAAAACGTAACATGCGGCTGCAGCAAGGATCGAACTCACTACACGAGTTTTGTAGTGTAAATCAAATCTTGTCTGTAGCTGAATACTTGATGCTTCGCTAGGGCAATCAAAGGTATTTTTTATCGTAACGCCATCACTAGATGGGTTGCCTACCACGGCTTAAGAGAGGCCCATCTACCCTCGAGAGAAGGATAGACCACGACATTTTCTCAACCTTGTATTTACCTCACGGTACATACAGCGCTTCGCCTTCTCAAATGGTCATCCATTTGGTATTGGCTAGGTTCGATGTGGCTTAACTTCGATGATCTGGCAAGAACCGGTGTGTCAACGCGATTGTGCTGTATATGCCTACATGTTAGTCGATGTCTCCGTTCAATCTCGAAAGACAAAGGATACCCCCTGTAGAGGCAGCTGCGCATGTAATTGTGTGGCAAGGGTTGCGCAATCTCAACCACATCTCTCTTGAATCAGCACTGCTTGAGTCCAGTGGAAAGGAGAGGTCAAGGATGACTGGAAACAATGCCGAGATAAGCAGAGAGCACATACAGCACCTGGAAGTCCCAAATAGTCACCCATCTGGTACTGGCCAGGCTCATCGTTGCTTAACTTCTGTGATCTGACGGGAACCGGTGTGTCAATGTGATTATGCCGTATATTATGCTTACATGTTTGTACGTTTCGAGAGACAGAATTAGAATTACGGTTAGTTTTGTTTGGAGTAAGGGTTCTCTTATATAGACGCTCCATATTTCCGCTGGCGTGTCTCATTTAAGTTTGAAATGTTTTAATTTTTTGGTGTACAGATTGAACTATGTGTCTTCGCTTTCTTTGTTTTTCTTTGGTTTTCTTTATATTTTTTTTATTATTTTTGTGACCACTTTTATGTTCCGCATGAATATTTGTTTTTCAGAGTTCATTGTTTGGTTCATTCTTCTATTTATTAGATCCTAAAAACAATATAATTATCTGCGCGCAATTTATAATAATCAACGTTTGGCGGTCGGGGTCCGTTAAAATGAGCGCTATAATGTGTCGAGCTAAGGTTATAAGCCAGTTGGCCCCTTGTAAAAGAGCCACTAACGGCTGCACACATTTCCAACATCCTCAGCGTCCACCTACCCACCTACCTCCAAAACAACTGACGATGAACCGCGCTAAAGAAACCAGAATTGACGGTTGAGATTGCGAAAGGTGACACTGCTACAGAGCGGACCCTGTGCGGTGTCGACATCTGTAAAGACGAAGGCGGGGTAGACATGCGCCGACAGTCCATTCCCAACCGAAACAGCGGCAGCCTCCAGATGGTATGGTAACGTCGGGCGCGTGCCGTCACTATTGTGAAACTGGCCACAGTGATGTCTAATTACCAACGGATAGATGCGCGCTTTTTCTTCTCCGTCTTCGTTTTCTTTCTTATTTTGAGAGAGATGGGGGGGGGGACTCATTGTTGTTTCTGTTTTCTTTCTTTCTTCGAAGCAAAAAGTTAACAGATTTTTTTTCGTCGGAATACAATGCTGAAAATGGCGAGGTGCGACTTAGAAGAAACACAACGGCTGTCTATTTTCTCAACGTTTGTTATTTTTAGTCCATTCTCTAAATCCCCCTCATAATCTGTCAGCCAGGTCAGTGGGCCCTTCTTTGCACGAGTGACGCGTGCTTAATTCTTGGTATCGTTTGTTTTATCTCTACTTGGATAACGAAGATTAATAAGACTGGATCAGCATTTTGGTATCTACACACACACACACACACACACACACACACATATATATATATATATATATATATATATATATATATATATATATATATATATATTAGTGATGGGACGATTCCAATATTTTTCCAGATTCCGATAGAATTACCGATTCCGTGTTAAATTCCCATGTCCGATACAGTTAACGATTCTGATTCCGATTCTTCATAAATCTCTAATGATTCAACTGTTCTTTTCCCCGATTTTCTTAAAAACACATGTTAAGTGTGCAGATATTTTCCTAAACATAAAAATATACTTAGGGAGGATGATCTATCGATGTTAGTCAATATTACCAGCGATGGAAGATTTTACTTTACACAAATTCAAATAAAAAACGGCAATTAAAAGATTCGATTTGGCATCGGAAAAAAAGCACCAATATTTCCGATTCCGATTCCGATATCCTCAAATGTTCCGATTTTTACGATTCCCGATTCTGATTAACTGTCCCAACACTAATATATATATATATATAAATATATATATATATATATATATATATATATATATATATATATATTTAACATTAAGAGGAGATTATAGATAGATATATAAATTCCCGTTCACATACACTTTTCAGGATAAAGCTAGAACCCAGAACTAGATAGAATCGAGCAATTGCATCGACAACGGACAACGCGTCGTGTCTGGGGAGTCGGCTAATTTCAGTTAATGTTTGTAGATGTGATATTTACCGCCTGCATACCAGCAGTAACTATCTTAGTTGTATATGACGCGTTGCTTGTCACATCGTAGAATGTAGAACGGGATGAAAATATAAGAATTTAAAAAATCGAGGCATAGTCAATAGATTGCGCCATGGCCCATATCGTTAGGTCGTCAGTATTGCACACTTCATGAGTGCGACGACCTGGGTTTGCGCCTATGTGGAGCACGTCACTGATGAGATGCAGTACATCGACACCCACTTTGGGCCTGGCGTTGTCCGTTGTCGATGCAATTGCTCGATTCTATATAGTTCTGGGTTATAGCTTTATCCTAAAAAGTGTATGTGAACGGGAATTTATATATATATATATATATATATATATATATATTTATATATATATATTAATATATATGCATATATATGCATGCATATATATATGCATATATATATGCATATATATATTCATATATATATATGCACATATATATGCATATATATATATGTATATACATATATATATACTTTATATATATACTTTATATATATAATTTATATATGTACTTTATATATATATACTTTATATATATATATACTTTATATATATACTTTATATATATACTTTATATATATAATTTATGTATATATATTTTATATATATAATTTATATATATATATACTTTATATATATATATATATATATATACTTTATATATATAATTTATATATATATGCTTTATATACATACTTTATATATATACTGTATATATATAATTTATATATATATGTATAATTTATATACATATACATATATACTTTATATATCTACTTTATATATATATCTACTTTATATATCTACTTTATATATATATATACTTTATATATAGTTTATATATATACTTTATATATATACATATATATATACTTTATATATATATATATATACACATATATATATATCCTTTATATGTATATATACATATATATTTATATACATATATGTATATATACTTTATATATATATATATATGTATATATACTTTATATATATACATATATATACTTTATATATATACATATATATACTTTATATATATATACATATATATACTTTATATATATATACATATATATATACTTTATATATATATATATATGTATATATACTTTATATATATACATATATATACTTTATATATATACATATATATACTTTATATATATATACATATATATACTTTATATATATATACATATATATATACTTTATATATATACATATATATATACATATATATATACTTAATATATGCATATATATATACATATATATATACATATATATATACTTAATATATGCATATATATATACTTTATATATATACATATATATATACTTTATATATATACATATATATACGTTATATATATACATATATATACTTTATATATATACATATATATATATACTTTATATATATACATATATATATACTTTATATATATACATATATATATATACTTTATATATATACATATATATACTTTATATATATATGCATATATATATACTTTATATATATACATATATATATACTTTATATACATGTATATATACTTTATATATATACATATATATATACTTTATATATATATGCTTATATATATACTTTATATATATACATATATATATACTTTATATATATATACATATATATACTTTATATATATACATATATATACCTTATATATACATATATATATACTTTATATACATACTTTATATATATACTTTATATATATATACTGTATATATATACTTTATATATATACTTTATATATATATACTTTATATCCTTTATATATATATAAATATATCCTTTATATATATATATACTTTATATATGTATATACTTTATATATATATATATGTATATACTGTATATATACAGATATATATAAACATATATATATACATATATATACATATATATACTTTATATATATATATACTTTATATATATATATATATTTTATATATATATACATATATATATACTATACATACATAAAAATATAATTTATATATATATACCTTATATACATATATATACATATATATATACTTTATATATATATACTTTATATACATATATATATACTTTATATATATATACTTTATATATATACATATATATATATATATGTATATATACTATATATACATATATATACTTTATATATATATATACTATATATACATATATATATAATTTATATATATACTTTATATACATATATATACATATATATATACTTTATATATATATACTTTATATATATATACTTTATATATATACTTTATATATATATACTTTATATATATATATACTTTATATATATACATATATATATACTTTATATATATATACTATATATATACATATATATATATACTTTATATATATACTATATATATACATATATATATACTTTATATATATATACTATTTATATATAATTTATATATATACATTATATATATATACTTTATATATATATATACTTTATATATATATACTTTATATATATATATACTTTATATATATATGTACATATATATGTATATACTATATATATATACTTTATGTATATCTATATATACTATATATATACATATATATATATACTTTATATATATATATATATACTATATATATATTTTATATATACTTTATATATATATACTATATATATACTTTATATATATATATATATACTATATATATACTTTATATATATATACTGTATATATATATATGTATATTATATATATACTTTATATATATATACATATATATGTATATACTATATGTATATACTATATATATACTTTATATATATACATATATATATACTTTATATATATATACATATACATATATATATACTTTATATATATATACATATATATATACTTTATATATATATATAAATATATATACTTTAATATATATACATATATATATACTTTATATATATATATACATATATATATATACTTTATATATATATATACATATATATATATACTTTATATATAGGCATATATATATACTTTATATATATATATGCTTTATATATATATATACATATACATATATATATATATACTTTTTTATATATATTTAATTGTTATAGATAACTAAAGACCTCGTCAGGCAATATCAGTTTTTCTCTCAAAAGATCAAATCCTTAATGAAATTGGGTGTAATAGAAAAACGAATTTTGAAAAAGAATTTTCAGCCATGTGATTCCGTGATATTCAGAAAAGGATAAGCGAAGTAATTCTTCTGTTTCTTTTATTTTCTTTTAACTTTTCTAACTTGAATCTACTGACATATTGTGCAGAAGTTAGCTGATAGGTTTCATACCTCGCTCGACAGAGCTAAATTGAGGTAGAAATTACGGTTTAATAAATTATAAAAATACGGCGGGGAACAAACAAACAACAACAAAAAACAAGGAAATAAATAATAACTACATATGTGCTAAAATATTTTCTTTTTGATTGCAAAGAGAAGTTTTCAGAGACTTTATGTAGATAGTTAAACTTTTAAAATGTGACCTTCTCAGAATGGAGAACTAGTCAACAATAAACTTCGAGGCACAATCACGGTTGTTTATGAGGTGTTCACAGACGGCCAAACCCTACGTATTATTCAAAACAAATGATGGTGAATCATTTGTACGTTGA
>NC_136509.1:46324898-46409898 GCF_053919585.1 Euprymna scolopes
CGGGTCTACACAGAAAAAAAAAAAAACCTTTCCGGTTGGATTCATGAATAAATTCAGCGCACGCAGTCGTGGCGTTCGTCAAGCAGAGGCACGCGCGGTTCTTACCTCGACACACATATGCATATATGCACACCAATCGCAAAGAAAGGATATCTGACGAATGAAATTAAAAAAAAGGGGGAAATGTAGAAAAAGGTTTGGGCTTTATTTGTTGAGGAGTACGTGGAGGGAAAAAGTGATGATTGCCCGCACCTATAAAGTCAAGAAAAAGAAGAAGTCTGCTGAGTTAAGGAGGACGATGGGGTCACGTGCGCACGGTAAACTCTGTGCAAGCGGGCAGAGTGTGTAGTGACGAAGAATATAACAGAGAGAGAGAGAGAGAGGGGGGGAGAGAAGAAAGACTGGGAGATTTTAATACGGATTGGGAAATGATACAAGTAAATCCTATGATCTAACATTTAGTTAATAACTCAAGAAGATCGTGTCATTGTCTGACTTTTCGTGTTAACCTTTTTATACATGAGTTTTAACAGAAATTCTACCCACCTGATCCAACTTAGTCTTGAACCACGTGTGTTCAAGTTGAGATCCTATTAAGTTGTCTCTGGACGAAGACAAATTTAGACAAAGTCAGCTTTAGTGTGGGGAAAGGCATCTCTCCTAAAAAGGGGCACTCATTTGGAAGAAAATTAAAATTGCCTCCGTCTAGAAATACTTCTCTATAACAGGACGAGGACGGAATAAACTAAGTGTAGCATCAGAACAAGTATTAGAGTTCTGATTAATTGCCTCCCCACGAGGACAATACATAATCTCGGTATTTCATGTAATAAAAACTCAGCTCTCCAAAAAAGGGCACTTTGAATTGGAACTAAAATACCCCCCCGTTCTAGAAAAAAACGTTTTCTTCACTGGCCGAGGACAGAATAAACTAAGCGTAGTGTAAGAACAGATACTACACTTCGTTTTAAGCTAAAGGGCCAATTACTTAGTTACTTGTCTATCCACTATGGCCAAAGTTAGACACAAGGTCGGTTTTTAATGTGAGACACAAGGTCGGTTTTAATTTCTAGCATCTCAAATTGGGAATTCTATATTGAAACAAAAATTTTAATTGCCTCAGCTACCCACTCAGCTTGAGTTAGGTTGTTTGAATAAGAAAAAAGTGAAAAAAACTCGAAAATAATTAAAACAATTGTAATCGATTTTTTGCAAAATAATTCAACCCTAAAACAAAGAATATTTTATGCAATTAAAATATATACGAAAAAAAGCCTTAAGTCAACAGACGTTGCTTAACTCAACTTTAGTATTATAATAGATAAGTATAATGAATATGTACGGCATCCTTATATTCACACACAGGTTTCCGTTAGAGCACTGAAGTTAAGCAACGTTGAGCCTGATCAGTACAAAAATGGGTGACCATTTGGGAATTCCAAGTGCTGTATGTACTCTCCGCTTATCCCGGCATTGTTTCCAGCTATCTAGCATTTCGCTTTGCCACTCGACTCGAACAGTGCACATGCAGAAGAGGTGTGGTTGGAACTTGTGCAACCCATGTCTCAGAATTTCAAGTGCAGCTATCCTTACAGGAAAGTATCCATTGTCTCTTGCGACTGAACGTAGGCATCAATCACGTTCACACACCGGTTCTCGCCAGATCACCGAACTTAAGTAATGATTAGCCTAGTCAGTACCAGATCGGTGATCATTTGGAAATGCTAGGTGCTATGTTATTCCAGGTTGGTATCCGAAGGCGCGTTTAATCAATTGGGAGAGATGTACCCTCCATTTTCGTTAAGACATGCATCCAGAAAGAAAACTCTGATGTAAAACCTGAGGTTTACTGTGTGCGTTGTCTAGTGATAGCCATTGCACTGACTGGGATTAACAGTTGTACTAAAAAGTGTGGTTTGCTCTGCACAAAGCCTTCACTCCTACAAGCAAATCTTCTGTGTGGATTATTGAACGACTTAGTTGTTGTGGTGGACCTCATACGTCAAAATCGACGGGAGTATACATCATAATAAATACCTAATGTGTGAACCCATCACCTATTGGGTATTCTTCTATTATTAATAAATAAATGCGAAAGATAGTTTCGTTACTCTCTCCTAATCAAAACAGATTATTGTTATCTAAATCAATAATTCAACTTTGAAACTATATATTATAGTAAAAAAAATAATTATTTATATATATATATATATATATATATATATATATATATATATAATTACAGACAAGAGAATCGAAGACAACTATTTGAATATCTAATCTGCGTGAGTATATTTGAATAGTTCATAATGAATTAATGTTTGCTGTTATTCATTTATGATTTTATTGTCCTATTTTTGCTCTATATATATACATATATGTATATATATACATATATATATATGTATATATATATTATATATATACATATACATATATATATATATATATATATATATATATATATATATATATATATATATATATATATATATATAGGGTGAGTCTGGTGTTTGAGAACATTTATTACATTTTTAAGGATAATAACAATACAAACAATAACAAATCTGTTATTAAATAAAACGACATTGGTACATAAGCGACAATCTTATTTAATAATTTCATTCAATGAAATCTCCCTCCGCTTCAATAACAGTTTTTTATTCAAGAATGACAAGCGCGTATAAGATGGTCCTCGTCGATATTCTCCATTACTCTGACTATGGAATCTTTGGTGTTGTGACGATGTCTATTAACATCTCTCGTAGCAACGCCCTACGCGTAATAATCCAAAGTCTGGGGAGCTTTGAGGCCGGAAGTTGGTCCAAGTTATTTTCGTCTGAAAAAAAAAAGCATGTTTATTCAACAGGATGCTTTAGTTTCTTTAAAACTTTCTTGGATTTCACTAAACAATTTTCTTTAGTGGCATCTCTTCATCACATAGGAATTGTACGAAGATGCTCATAGGCAGTTCTTCGAATTGTGGCTTCGGAGACACCGAGATCTTTTGCAATTGAACTCATTGACTTCTGGGGGCTCTCGGCAATAAAATTCTGAAGCTGTTGAATAAACTCGGGTGTTCTAATACTATCAGAGCGTTGCTGGTGCTTTTTACGTTTAGCAATAGGAGAAATTTGGCCATCATTATCCTTTGACCCTTTAAAACTTTAAAAACGAAGGATCGCGCGGCTTTAAGAAATTTTGCAATTTGCAAATCGCTGTGTTCTGCCATTATTGCAACTATTACATCATGTTTGTTCATTTCCTGTGTTTGTTTATTATTAGTTTATTACCTCCCATGGTTGATTGTCTGTGAAAAAAAGTAAAAGTTAATTAATATACAGGAAAGAATTGGTAAATTAAGTGATGTTCTCAAACACCAGTAGCATCCTGTATATGCAATAATTTTGTCAATATTAACAGTAATTAATTAAATTAAAAGAGAGATAAATTACTAAGATCTTTATTTATTCATTATTTTTCAAATGAGGTGATTTAGATAAAATTAACATCGCACGAGAAGATATACTGACAAGGCATAACCAAGAAAAGTTGATAGAATAAAAGGGAGAAGGTGGCTAGTCTCTCTCTCTCTCTCTCTCTCTCTCTCTCTCTCTTTCTCTCATATATATATATATATGTATATATATATATATATATATATATATATATATATATATATATATATATATATTGTGCACGCATGTGTTTGTTAGCTACGTCATATTTTCTGTTTCTTATTGCTTGCTTGCTTTTTTTTTTTTTTTTTTTTTTTGCATTCCTTGGAAAAAATGTTTACTTTCTAGAGTCTTGCTTAAAAATAACTAAATGTGTATAGAAATTACCAAAATGTTAATATTTATTTATCCATATGAATAAATACAAACTATTTTGTTTAAGAACTAATTTTCCAAACTCATCGGCTCAATATTCACAGGCAACATGAATTGGAACAAATACATTGCGGACATTGCTAAGGCTGCTGCAAAGATGGATTTCTACTATGAAGTTACTCACACCAGAAAGTAGTCTATAAACTTTACAAAGCCACAATTCACCCATGCGTGGAGTATTATTGCCATATCATACTGAGGACATTGCTAAGGCTGCTGCAAAGATGGATTTCTACTATGAAGTTACTCACACCAGAAAGTAGTCTATAAACTTTACAAAGCCACAATTCACCCATGCGTGGAGTATTATTGCCATATCATACTGAGGACATTGCCAAGGCTGCTGCAAAGCAAAATGGACTCTCTCCACTGTGCTATAAATTTCCTCACATCATCTATCTATATTTACAAAGCCACTATTCCCTCAAGCATGGTGCATTTTTGGCACACCACATTGTAGGCATTGCCAAGGCTAATGCAAAGAAGATGGACTTTCTCTGCCATAATAATTACTCACACCAGAGAGTATCCTATATATTTACAAAGCTACAATTTGCCTGTGCCTTGAGTAATCTTACTACGTCTGGTCTGATGCATCTACCTCAAGTTTCTCACTCTTAGACAGGTTCCAAAAAAAAGAGCCTCAAATCTAATAGATCACACATAGTTGGTCGAAATCCAACCGCTATCCCATCGTCGCAATGTTTCATACCTGCAGCTGTTGTACAAGTATTTTAATTTAATATTCTCTGATAAACTTATACCACTTGTGCCTCTTCAACAGACATACTCCTGAACAACCCAACAATCAGCAAAACCCCACCCTTTCGTCCTTGATGTCCCTATATGCTGCAAAGCCTTTTAACTCTAATAATTTCTTCTCTCAGATTGCTAGACATTGAAATGCTCTCCCTGTTTCGTGCTTCCCTGTTTGTATTCACCTGGAAAAGTTTAAATGTAATGTGAACAGGCATCTCGATGCTCAACTCCTTAGAGTATATTATAAGACATGATCCCAAACAGTAGTCCCTTACGTCTAAGGTATAAGTTGCGATACACCGTGTTTGGGGCGAAAAAGGTTGAAAAAAAAATATAGAGATAAAATTGTTCTTTGATATATTAGGTCGTCCCAAAAGTTTGTAAACACTTGCAAAAAATTTAGATTTTACTTGCCATGTTATAAAAAAAAATCTTCCAAATTTAAACTATCATTTTCCAATACTTTCTGCGATCGATTTGCAAAGCTTTCGGGCCTGATCAAAGTACCATTCAACCTGCTGCGAATCAAATAATCCTTTACACGCTTTCTCGACTTCATCAAACGAGTCGAATCGGCAATTCTTCAGAAAGTGTTGCATTAGGCGGAAAAGGCCGTAATCTGATGGAGCACAGTCAGGACTGTAGGTTGAATGTGGCAGAACTTCAACGCTGTCTAGTTCTCCAAACTTGTCTTTGGTCTTCCTGGCGGCGTATGGCTTTGCATTATCATGCTGCATCAAAGGTCACTTTCGATTGATTAGAGCCGGGTAATTTTTCTCCAACTTTTCGTAGACCACCTCCAATTAGTAACAGTTAAGTGAGATCGTCGCATATGTAATGGTTCCTTCACCTTCACGGCATAAATCTCTTCTGCGGATTTCCTGGTTGAAAGACCTCGCCTCCAGCATTCACGAATCAAAACTCACAGCGCAATTTTATCAATTGCCACCTGGAATATAAAGATGAAGATGACTATAACAATATAAACGAAAAAAAAAATGCATAAAGATAAAAGTTTTTGTGTTTACGAACTCATGGGACAACCTAATATTTTAAATAGCAAACTTGCGGAGCGATGGCAACCTGTCAGAACTAGCTAGTATTTATTACTAATATTCGGTAAAAAAAAAAAAAATCATATTTCGCATCACATGTGCACTGCTCAGCAGAAATTGCTTAATTAATAGTCCCTAAGACTGGTTAGAGATATAATTTTTTTATTATTTAGAACCAATTAAATATTTAGCTTTTAGGAGTGGTTAAAGCCAGGTGGTCTACTAATTTTTCTAGGAAAAGTCGTTGACGATAAATACATGATAGACTTCGTGTCGCAATTAGAAATATTTTTTCTTTCACAATTTTCCTTTGTTATTTCCTTTTCCTTTTCTGTTCGCGTTTTATTTATTGCAACACGAGAGCAAGTGAAAGTTAGCGTGACGTCATACCCACCAACCACCTGCTGAATAAATTAACCGAGAAATCCCAAAGAATATACAAATAAACATAGTCAGTTCTAGATCATGCATGAATTTATTTCACGTGGATTGTACACGGTGAAAAAATACGACCAACTCCCTCCAATAAATAAATAACTGGAAATATAATAATCACAGAATGATGACACCACCAAAACACACCCCACGGAATCGTTAATAAAATTTACACTATTTTCTGCAATCTAACCATTATTTGATTAAGTGCCACCAATTACCAAGGCCCAAACTGTAACATAGTGCACATGAGCCCGTGTGAAAATATCAGCAGCAGCGAGCGAAGGATGGTTGGCTTGCGAAGAGATTAGCAGCAGTAACAGCCGAAAACCTCGCATATGCAAATTAGGAAGTGTGCGCGAGTTGGCGGGTAAGAAAAAAGAGGAAAAAGTCACTACGCGCTCGGGAGAGAAGCAAAGTGTGCGTTGAAGAAAATGGACGTGTATAGGCGAGGACGAGAATGGGCCGGCTGTGACCGTCATGCGGTCAGAAGAAGGAGAAACGCTCGTCAGGAAAAATGAACATGTGGCAGCGAGAGACTTTTTGAAGTGGTGCCGAAAGTAACGGTAGTAAATGCCTTTGTTAAAAAATAGAAAAAAAACGATCCGGGTTTTTATTTCTTTCTTTCCTTTGTTTGTTCGTAACGGCTACCTTTAAAATGGATAAGGGTTAATACGTGTCTGATTAGCGGTAAGGCAACACCATAATAATTGTTAATGATGTTGGAAGTTTGGTAGAATCCGATTGTGCGATTTACGTTTGGAGGAAATTTTTTTTATTAATTTATTTATTGCGGACTCTTTCTTAGTTGTTGCTTCACGACGTTTCGGACAACTATTCTTTTGGCCTTCGTCAGGTGGTAACCGCGACGGGATAGGAACTCTGAATCTTCTAACTGCATTCTCAGTAATTACTGCCATCTACAACTGTTGTCGTCTTACCACGTTTTTGGCCATGTAAGCCTCTGGCCGGCTTTGGGTAGGATTAAACGGACCCATGGCGCAGTGAATAGAGACATTGAATCTCTATGGTTCCAAAAGAGAATTGTCTGAAAATAGCGGTTTCAATTCTACCCAAAGCCGGCCAGAGGCTTACTTGATTAGGAGATTCGGAGTTCCTATCCCGTCGCGGTTACTACCTGGTGAAGGTCAGAGGAATAATTGGTCGAAACGTCGTGAAACAACAACTAAAAAAGATGAGGAAAATAGTCCGCAATAAATAAATAATACTCATCTCAATAATAAATTCCAATTAAATGATATAAATTTAATCCTGTCCGTTCTTGACAGTAGAAAGAGAGCACTTTTTAACAAAATTGCACTGTTGTTCGATTTTGGGAGCCGTTTCAAATCTGTTTCTTGGGCTGCGGATCTTGATAGCATTGTCTTCCCTGTTAGAAGTAACTCTAGTATGGCCAGATTTAGGGGCATCACGACCACTGTCGGTGTATCGGCGCTTTTGTACAAGCAAAAAAGGGTGGATATTAATGAGTTCTTGACGATCACTAAGAGAAAGTCGTGGCATATGGACTAAATGTTATGTTGTATAACCTGAAACAACAACAATTACGATAAGAGATGTTTTTAATGGATATTTTAAACTGATTTAGGGGCGATAATTTAAGCTGGTTTTAAGCGAATTTGTTGCTGCGGACTTTCTTTTTGCCTCCTCAATTTGAAGTTATTTTTTTAAATTGACGTGAACATTAGAATATCTCAATTAAAAGTCAAATATAAACAGGTAAAATTATAGAGGAATAAAAGGCTAATTGAATGAGGCATAGGTTGTTTAAACAGTTACATTAAATTTAGCTTAAATTTGCAGTTTTTGAAAAAAATACAAGTGCGGACTTTCTTTTTGTCGACACTGTGTATAAGAAGTAGAAGAAGAATATAACATTGGGTAGGGAGTGCTTGTTATTCACGCAGACTGCTCCTGATTTCCTAATCGACAGAAATAGGTACGTGTCTCGTTTATTTGGTTTAATTGGCTAATTGTACAGTGACGTCTCTCATAATGATGACATTTTCAGTCGCAAAGATGTTGATCTTTTCTTTTTTATTTTTATGGAAGCAATTAAGAGAATAACAAATTACTCCAAATTACTACAATATTTCCTCTAACAGTAAATTACATCAAGTACATGCAAATGAATAGCTCTTCTCTCTCGATCCTTACTTTCTCTGCCACGTACTTCCTTTCACGACGTCACTTCTGGTACACGTGAGTCTAATTTTTTATTTGACCGCTAATAAAAAAAAAAATTCCATCGACTTAAACTAAATTTACATGGATCTTTTAATCATATTTATTTACACACCCAACAATTGCTCTTCTCTCCCGATAATGAATTCCAATTAAATAATGGATATTTTTTTTTTGTTTTGCATTTTTGAAGGGGAGACAATTCAAGAAGTTATTAAAGTTTTGTGAACTTTATTGATAAAATGGTGCTTGTTGGAATAGAGTCGATAGATCGATGTTTTAATATGTCGTTTTAAGCAAAAACAATATTACAAACGTAATTGTCATGTCGAAAATAGTAATATATCCAAACATTACGAAAATCTATCAAGTAGGACAATTGCTATTGTGTTTTTAGTAAAAAAAAAAAAGTCTATCGTTACAAAAGTTCGACGCCATTACGAGGTAATCTGAAATATGCGTTCCGAGTTATGTCCCATGTGTGTGAACTCTTCACAACATTTAAGAAATTTGCAATTTTACCCAATTTTCCGTGAAATTACCTTAAAATTACAAATTGCTTTCTACTCGATGAATTTTAGTAATTTTTTATATATTACTACTTTCAACATTACAATTAAGTATGTGATATTTTTGTTTTTGCATAAAACGACATATTTAAACCCCTCGATCTGTCGACTCTATCTTTATAAGCACCGATAAAACCCAAACAAGCACATTAAATTGGCAATAACACAAAACAAAACATTATCTGTATATTTAGTGAATCATAATATGTTTTCTTAGCAGCGGAGTACATATTAGAGACACATAATACAGAAGATGATAATGACATTTATATACTGTTTACATCACCACGACGACTGTGACGATTACTGGGGACTTCATATTATTATTATTATTGTTATTACTATTATTATTATTATTATTATTATTATTATTATTATTATTATTATTATTATTAATGTTATTAATGTTGTTATTATTATTATTATTATTAATGTTATTAATGTTGTTATTATTATTATTATTGTTATTATTAATTTTATTAATGTTGTTATTATTATTATTATTATTAATGTTATTATTATTATATTATTATCAGTATTATTATTATAATTATCATTATTATTATGATTGATGTTATTATTATTATCATTATTCTTATCATTATTATTAATATTATTATTACTGTTATTATTATTATTATTATTATTATTATTATTATTATTATTGATAATATTATTATCATTAATGTTGATACTATTATTATTATTATTATTATTATTATTATTATTAATGTTATTATTATTATTATTATTATTATTATTATTATTATTATTAATGTCACTCTCCACTTGGCATTCAAATTCTTTCCAGTAGACATTCAAGTTCTAGGATTAGTTTATGTACGCTTAGATTAAGGTTAGTCTAGGGTTACAATATACATTCTTTTTTTTTTTCCAGTTTCAAATTCATTTTCGGGCTAATCATTTTTCTTCTAGTATTGCCTGTCTGCCAGGAACTTTAAGATTGAATCAATTTACAGCTAAAGTTGTCTGCTTCTCTATCTATCTAATAGGCTAAGCGGTATTTCCCGGCTGTCTACATCAAAAATTGAAAAATAACGAACAAAAACTCGCGGTTTTGTTCATGTTCAAAAGTTGGACTAGCAACGGCATAGAATATAGAACACACCTCTATACACTAATAAATTGCAACATGTATTTGTATCTATTACTTATAGAGATTTGGTAGATGTCTGTGGGGTACACTCATTTCTCGTCTCATCAGTAGGAGGTTTGACTAAAAGAAGTCTTCACACTCGCCGGATTTTAATCCCCCAGATAAAATTCTCCAAAAGATAATATCTTTCAAAACAATTTCCAAATAATAACCGAAATGAAGATGACTTTCACAGGCCAAATCGAGGTAGTGCCAAGAGAGACATGTGGCAGAAGTTTTTACCATTTTTGCATGGCGTATCCAATTGCGCTTATTGTTGATCGGCGATAAAATTTATGTATGCATGTATGTATGGAGTATTGCTGTCATATTTGGGCTGGTTAATCGCTGTCCCATGCGAGAGTTCTTGATAATCTACACAAGCATATCTACTATTTAATTGACTCCACTTTATATTCTAATCTGCGGCCTATCACAGACGTAATGTTGCTAGTCTCAGTCTTTTCTATAAATACCAATATTGTATAGCTTTTCACAATTGTTTCATCTATACGCTGCTTCATCCCCCCCTCTTGTTTGACCCGTTAGTCTAGCGGTATCCATCAATTCGCAGTTTTTATATCTCATTGTGATACTGCTTCATATTCCAGTAGCTTCTTTCCAAGAACCTCAGGTTTGTAGAACTTTCTTCCTGCTGCCTGACTTCCCTTTACTTTTAACCTAGGTATTTTCAGAACTAAGGTCAATCGGCATTTCTTGATAATAATCGTCCGTTTTTGTTAACTCCTTACATTAACTTGCTTCACGTCTTGTCAGGAGCAATAAAATAAATAGATACTATTGGATATTTTGAACAAAATAGTCATAAGTACTGATGCACTTATTGTACTATGCTCAAATCAGATTATTAGTTCGAAAGCCATTCTTAACATGCACAGGGAAAGGTGTTTTGTAACCATTCTGCAATTTCACCTAACAATTGAATAAAAAAAAGATATCGCGAAACTTCCTAGTCACTGAAGAGAACTTGAATGCCTACAAGATACTGGAGAGAACTTGAATGCCTACTAGACATTGGAGAGATCTTGAATGCCTACTAGACACTGGAAAGATCTTTAATGCCTACTAGACACTGGAGATATCTTGAATGCCTACTAGACACTGGAGAGAACTTGAACGCCTGGCTACCGTAATATGATGGCCTAGCGACGACTATAATTTAGTCTGGTGACGTCATGAACATCGGTCTGTTGAAATTTGGTCACGTGTCTTATGACTAAACTGGAAGTTGGTTTAAAGTTTTGGAGGGTTAAATGAATTTAAACATGCCGTCGAGATGTATAGTTCCAAAATGCCGAGGTAACTACGAAAATGGACCAAAAGTTACCGTGTTTTCATGTCCCCCCCCCAAAAAAAATGAAATAATTTACCAGTGGATTAATGCAATAAAAAGAAAGGATTTTACTCCATCTAAATATAGCAGAGTAAGTGTTAAAATGTTTGAGATATTTAAAAAAAAAAAAAAACGCGCCTTTTTTATTTTTATGTATTTATTTTTTAGAACGTATTTTAAAATAAAAATGAAAGTATGTATATAAAAAATGAATTTTACATGTAATTTAAGTTATGTGCTGAAATAATAAATTATTATTTAGAAATTTATTTAAAATGGGGAGTATGGTGAAAATATTATGTACTTTCACCTAACAATTTAATAAAAGCGATATCGTAAAAACGGAATTCCTTGTTTAAATGATTCTAAATAAGAAAAATCATTTATCTTTTTAGTTCAACTATTTTACTGTGCAATATTTATATCAGCATGAAATAGATTAAACTTTTTTTAAGTTTATGGCCGTTTTTGTTATCCCAAAAGCTTATTAATAATCATTTGTGGTAAATGTCGTGGCCCTGTAGGTGTCAGAATTTTGGAGAATATACTTCCAAAATAAACTATTAAAATTGTTTAAAAAATAATAGAAATATTATTTTTTATTTAAAAAAAAAAAGTGTTTACAAAATGCCGGCAATAAAAAAAATAATATTTCTATTATTTTTTAAACAATTTTAATAGTTTATTTTGGAAGTATATTCCATAAAGAAAATAAATAAACCCCACTTTAAACGGAGAAATTACGAGTTTTGTATATGTTATTCGCTAGCAGTATCAGAATTTTTGTAGGAATTTTTGACACCCCTAACACGAAACTGCGAATACAATATAAAAATCTCGTAATTTCTCTGTTAAAAGTGGGTTATTTATTTTCTTTATGGATTATACTTCCAAAATAAACTATTACAGTTGTTTTAAAAGTAATAAAAATATTTTTTTTTTAAACAGTAATGAATTTTCCGAACTCAATATTTTTCAATTTTTAAACTCAATATTTTTCAATTTTTAAATTTTAAAAATCTATCAAAATTTTTCTATTGATTCTATTTTTACGATATTTTCAGGGTCAATGTGAAATTTTATGTTCTTTCCAATAAACCGAATATAATATTTTAGACAAACGTTTTTTTTTAAATTCACGCCCCCCCCCCAAGTGTCACCCATTTTCAACTTTCTCTTAAAAAGTAAATAATTAATTTATGTCGTGGAGTTTTATATATCACAAATTGAAGAGAAAAGGTCAATAAATAATATATTCAAATTTAAAACAAAAAAAAATCGCTTTTTTAGAAATTTACCTGTAAAGTCCGAAGTTTAAAACCTTATTTTATAAGAACACATTGTTTCTTTTTGTCTTTTTTTTTTAATGAAACCTTGGTCCTTGCTCCTTTAATTGAAAAAAAAAATTAGGGCTTGAATTACATTTTTCGAGGAGTTATAAGCTTAGAAAGATAGGGGGTCAAATAATTCACGCCTCTCATTTTGAAATGTCTATTAAAAAGTAAATAATTAATTTATGTCGTGGAGTTTTATATATCACAAATTGAAGAGAAAAGGTCAATAAATAATATATTCAAATTTAAAACAAAAAAAAATCGCTTTTTTAGAAATTTACCTGTAAAGTCCGAAGTTTAAAACCTTTTAAAAAAAAAACACATTGTTTTGTTTTTTTGTTTTTTTTTAATAAAACCTTGGTCCTTGCTCCTTTAATTGAAAAAAAAATTAGGGCTTGAATTACATTTTTCGAGGAGTTATAAGCTTGGAAAGATGGGGTGGAATTATTCACTATTTTCACGAAATTTCTGACACTGCTAGTTATTCGCAGTTTTGTGTTAGGGTTGTCAAAAATTCCCCCCAAATTCTGATACTACTAGTGGCGCTGTAAACTAAAATAACGTTTAAAATTACGGCAAACGAGTAGTTTCCAAGATATGAAGAAATGTTAGTTTTTAAAAGTGGAGGATCACTTTTCTATAAAAATTTAACGTAAAATGAGCACCCACTTTATGGCCATCGTTTTTTTTTTTTTTTTTTTTTAGGGCGCTTTCTTTTTAACAAATAAAAGCGAAGAAAAATGAGTATGGCCACCTTTATGTTGGGGGTTGGGAGTCAACGCACAATGAACACAGTTTAACGTAAAATGAGCACCCCCTTTCAAAAAGTGTAAACAGAATTTTTGTCGGGGAGAAGGGGTCAACTGTAGGTGCTCATTTTACGTTTAGTTGTGTTCATTCCTATATCAAAGAGGCACTTCGCCTTGTTTGAGGCGAAAATGTAATTTTAAAAAAAATTGCTCGTTGCCCATGTAAAAAAAAAAAAAAAAAAATTTGCCATAAAGTGGGTGGTCGTTTTAGGTTAAATTACCCCCCCCCCCTTTTTTTAACTAACATCTCTTTATATCTTGGAAACTACTAGTTAGCCGTAATTTTAAACGTTATTTTCGTTTTCAGCACCGCCGAAAACCTATAAAAGTAGTAATTTAAAAGGATTTTTCGAGGGTGGACTAAGTCTGCACATTTACCTTATTTTTTTATTTTATTGTTTTTTGTCATGTAATTTTTTTTTTGTATTAAGTCAAACATGGTACGATTTTCTTTTAAATTATTTCTTTAGGTATGTGAACTTCATTTTCGACCTGAAGACATACAGCGAGAAGCATCAGCATTTGATGAAAAGACTGGAAAGACAATTAGTGTTAAATTAAAAAATCCCTATCTTAAGGATAGTGATATTCCTCGAATATTACCAAACTGTCCCTCCTATTTATCGTCATCAACCACTTTTAGAGAGTCTCCTAACGCAAAGAAAATGCGTTTAGAAAATTCTGCTCTTAAGCGTGCATTATGTGAAAGTGTTGCTGACAAGTTAGTTACGGAAACGTAAAACTTTCCATAATATTGATGATTTAGAAAAAAAATTAACGTTTATAGATAAAAATTATTGGACTTCTGTTAGGCAAGATAATACCATCATTATATGCCATAAAAAGAGATGCCTATGCCCAAAAATAAAAATGTCTATGGTGATTGAACCGGACTTTGCCGTTAGAGTATTCTGTAGTGATGTGGAAATGAGTGCTATAGGAGAGTATAGAATTCCTAAACATGTAATAGAGGAAAATACTCTGCAGATTTTGATGGAAAACATGAAAAAAATGGACATCGAAGAACAGAAAATTAAAACTTCTAATATAAGTTCTTTATTAAAATTAATTTTATCATTTTAGCTATTAGTGCAAGATGAATCATTTAAATATTTTAATGCCATTAAGTTCATATATGAACAAATTAACATAATGACAATGAATAAGGTTAATTATTCAAGTGAAATGATGATATTTTCTTCCTTATTATATAACTGCCCCCCTAGAGGGTACAGACTGTTAAGATACACTAAAAATGTAATTTTACCATGCTTTTCAACCATTCGAAGATTAACCGTATCAACTTCTATGAATCCTGTCATTGAACAACACGATAGCAATTTTCTCATGTATATTAAAAGTAAGTTCAAGTTACTAATGCAGAATGACATCTCAGTATCTTTACCTGTTGATGAAATACATCTCAAACCTTATCTTGATTATAAAGTTGGTAATATTGTTGGCTTAGCTAACAACAGCAATAAACCTGCCACAAGTGCATTTGCTTTTATGCTTAGCAGTGTATTCTCACAATATAAGGATGTTGTGCATGTTATGCCAACTAAATGTCTTCGAGCTGAGAACTTATTTGACATAATTAAACGTGTAATAATTGGGTTTAAGGTATTATCTGTTATAACAGATAATAATGCAATAAATAAAAAAGCTGTCTTTCTTTTGTAGCCCATCAAAGCTTTCAATTGTATATTCCCATCCAGTTAGAACGTCTAGCCTTCTTTTTTTCTTATTCGACTCAGTGCATGTATTAAAATGCATTAGAAACAATTGGCTGACCAAAAAGATGAACGTAAATGCATGATGTTCCCAAAGTTTTGTTATAATGGAAATCATGAACTAGATAACATCACAAAGTGCTCCATTTTCTAGTTTACATAAACTTTATGCCCTAGAATCTCAATCACTTGTGAAATATTGCTATAAGTTGACTTCAAAAGCTCTTTCTCCGACTACTTTTGCAAGGCAAAATGTTAATTTGGTTTTGCAAATTTTCAACGAATATACTATTCAAGGTTTGCTAACCTTAGGAAAACAGGGATGCTTGCCAAATTATGCAGAAATCGCAGAATACATTCAAATATTTTATATTTGGTGGACAATACTGAATGTGAAAACACCATATAAAGGTTGTCGACTTCGTAATAATCCACTTACATTAAATAGTGATAATTATAGTTTCCTAAATGTGTTCTGTGACTGGTTAGAAACTTGGAATAGCATTCCTAGAAGAACTGGTAAGTTAACAAAGGAAACATACTGCTTTGCACCATACTACTTACGCAATTTTAGAATTGACCAAATATTGTATAAATGTACTGAACATGGTGTATATATTACGAGGAAAGTTTCAGACAGATAACCTTGAGGCAAAGTTTGGCCAGTATCGACAACTTAGTGGAGATCAGTATAATATATCGATACGTCAGGTGTATGAATGTGAAAAAAAGCTCAGAATGTTGTCAGTTTTAAGATTGAGCTTACCAATTAATAATCGAACTATTGAATTGAAAATTTTAAAAGAAACTAACTGGTGTGAAACTTTTTACTGAAACTCATCCAATATTAATAATACCTCCTAGACACTGGAGAGAACTTGAATGCCTACTAGATTATGGAGATAACTTGAATGCCTACTAGATACTAGAGAGAACTTGAATGGCTCCTCGACACTGGAGGAGCTTGAATGCCTACTAGACACTGGAGAGAATTTAATGCCTACTAGACACTATCCTCGACTGTCTAAGGTTTGTCCAGACAATCTGACATGAGGATACTTTTTTCTATAAGTAAACCCTGACTAAATATTCCAAATCACATAGTAGTCCCGATCCAAATAATATTTCCTCGGTATGGTTAACCCATACTTGTTTTTACGAGGAATTATGCACCTTTGCCAATTGATGTTACCTCAAGTAACAGCACGAAACTTGATACTCTAATAAACAAAGGGAATTCCTGTCCTGGAATCCACTAAGACCAAGAGAGCACAAGAAACATATATTAAAAGAAAGATATATTAAAAGAAAGATATATTAAAAGATATATTAAAAGAAAGATATATTAAAAGAAAGATATATTAAAAGATATATTAAAAGAAAGATATATTAAAAGATATATTAAAAGAAAGATATATTAAAAGATATATTAAAAGAAAGATATATTAAAAGATATATTAAAAGAAAGATATATTAAAAGAAAGATATATTAAAAGATATATTAAAAGATATATTAAAAGAAAGATATATTAAAAGATATATTAAAAGATATATTAAAAGAAAGATATATTAAAAGAAAGATATATTAAAAGATATATTAAAAGAAAGGTATATTAAAAGATATATTAAAAGAAAGATATATTAAAAGAAAGATATATTAAAAGATATATTAAAAGATATATTAAAAGAAAGATATATTAAAAGATATATTAAAAGAAAGATATATTAAAAGAAAGATATATTAAAAGATATATTAAAAGAAAGGTATATTACAACTAATTAAAATAGTCAATTCAAGGAAGGAAAATTATATTCCCAACTGCTTTATTAACTCAGTGTTTGTGATGTTAAAATCTTTAATGAAATATTCCAAGATCTATGTATCTCATACGGACATTAGGTGTTAGTACCTGGAGGGGTTCCTTGATTTTCTGAGAACTTCAACTGAATTAAAATGAAACAACGAGAAAAATCCTAAACTAATTCTAAACAAGTTGTTTTGTGTATTATTCCAAATTTTTGCCAATACAAAAAAAAAAAAATGAAAACCTGTAAAAATCGTAGTTTCACTGATTCTTCTTTAAAACAAATATTTTGTTTATTGAGAATAAAAACACAACGTATCAAAAAAAAAATATTTAAATGTCACGTAAAAAAACAAATTATTTCATTAATTTTATCATCAAAAAATAAATTGTCATAAAAACATAGGCTGAGTGTTTCCCCCCACCCCGTCATCATTTTTTAAGTCACAATTTTTTTTTTTTTTTTTTTTCTTTTTGACGACTGCTTGCATATTTTGACGGCTGCTTGCATATTTCTGCGCCAGCAAAAGTCAGTTTTGTCTTGTTCAAAATCGATAGAACTGTTCTGCTGTGCCGAGACTATCCTCCTAGGCATTATCATATTCTTTGGTTTATACCTACAATGCCATTAAAACTTTATTATTATTATTTATTACACTGTTTGTTTTTGTTTTTTGTTTTGTTTTGTTTGGTTTTTTTTTTCGTTTTTTCGGGAGAAATGTGAGGTGGGGAGGGGTAATTATAGATTATTTGGGAAATCCCTAAAATTTACAATGATTTTCTTAAATATATGAAAAAGGATTTTTTTTTTCTTGTGGCTTGGTGGGTAAAAGGTTTATGTTTTAATGTATAGCTGAATCGATTACCGGTTTCTGGAGTTAATATTTGCATCACTGCGTTCTTTATTGGCGAGCTGAAGGTGCTGGGGTACGTGTTTGTGCACATGTGTATTGAAATGAGTCATACACGTCTTAGAAATTGCTCAAGGAACGAGAAAAAAGTGAAAGTAATCGCTGTGACAATTACTGATCAACTGAGCAGATGTTGTTTGTTTACTGCGAAAAGATATGCTTGGCTTGCAACGACCCTACAAACATTTCTGCTTTTATTATTATTTTATTTTTTTTATTTTTCCTTTTTTTTTTTTTCATGAAAATTAGGCTCGTGTAGGGACTAATGGCCCATATTATCCAGTGTCGGATTTTTAGTCGACGAAAAATAGAAGGGGGGGGGGGAAACTTAGGCAACGCGAAGCACCAAAACCTGAACTCAACGTGACAGATAAAAACAATGAAATCGTCACTTTGAGTGGTGAATCCTTCATGACTTTTGGGCAAACTTATCTGAGTTGCAACAAATTGCCTCGTTGCTTACAACGACAACTCATTCTTGTAATTGCAGCAAAACGGTAAAACCGTCATTAAACAAATGAACGAACGACCTAAAATTGACTAACTAATCACGGATTGACTATAGGGATGTTTCCTAGTCTATCTTATGCAAATGTTGTCTCATCCAATCCAAATGCGTGAAAAAACGAACCGACAATACAAAGTCAGTTGATCAAGCAGTTACCGATTTCTTGCGTGAACTACCGCTGCACTAGGTGTGTCAGAAACTTCGTGAAAAATATTGAATAATTCGACCCCTGTCTTTCCAAGCTTATAACTACTCGAAAAATGTAATTCAAATCCTAATGTTTTTTTTTCAATTAAAGGAGCAAAGACCAAGGTTTCATTAAAAAAAAATCCAAAAATAAAAACAACGTGGTTTAAAAAAAAAGGGGGGGTTTTAAACTTCGGATTTACAGGTAAATTTCCAAAAAAAACTGTTATTTTTTTTTGTTTTAAATTAGAATATATTATTTATCGATCTTTTATCTTCAATTTGTGATGTATAAAACTTTGGCACATACATTAATTATTTACTTTTTAATAGGAATTACAAAATGGGGGCGTGAATTAATTGGACCTCCTGTCTTTCCAAGCTTATAACTACTCGAGAAATGTAATTCAACCCCTAATTCTTTTTCATTTAAAGGGCCAAGGACCAAGATTTTATTTTAAAAAAAAACAAAACAAACGTGGTTTTAAAAGAAAAGGTTTTAAACTTCGGCCTTTACAGGTAATTTTCCAAAAACTGTTCTTTTTTTGTTGTTGTTTTAAATTTGAATATATTATTTATTGATCTTTTATCTTCAATTTGTGATATATGAAACTTTGGCACATAAATTAATTATTTACTTTTTAATAGACATTTCAAAATAGGGGGCGTAAAAAAAACATTTGTCTAAAATATTATATTCAGTTTATTGGAAAGAGCATAAAATTTCACATTGACCCAAAAATATCTTAAAAATAGAATCTGAAATGGAACACGTACATCAAGTCTGTTGCCAAGGTCGCTGGAAAGATGGTGGGATCCTTCTACCGCTCCAGAAAATATCTCACTACTGATGCAATTCTCTATCTATATAAAAGCCTCGTACGTCCAAGGATGGAATACTGTTGCCATATCTGGGCAGGAGCTGCTAAAACCAGCCTATCCTGCCTTGACAGAGTACAAAATAGACTTCGTGGCTTAGTGGGGGATGCCCTTTTCTCTACCCTGCAACCTCTCTTCCACAGAAGAGACGTTGCGAGCCTATCCTTGTTTTATCGTTATTTCCATGGCAGGTGCTCCTCTGAACTCCAATCTCTGGTCCCCCCTCGCCAATCTTTCACGAAAAACACCCGTCTAGCTGAATCCACTGTGAAAAATTTTCCCCACTCTATATCTGTGCCTAAATCAAAATGCGGATTCCATGAACAAGGCTTCTTTCTTAGAACTGCACGCATGTGGAACTCTGTTCCGTCTGCCTGCTTCCCACCGGACTACAACTTGGATGTCTTCTAGTCCAATGTTAACAAATTCCTAATGAACCGCCCCCTTAAGTAAACACTTCAGCAAATCTCCATACTAACGTAATGTACTTGCAATAACCCTTATCCCTGAGTGGCTTCCGGGCCTTGATAAGTGGTGATCACTGTGTAAAAAAAAATCAATAGAAAAATTTGGATAGATTTTTAAAGTTTAAAAATTGAAAAATACTGAACTCATAAAATTCAATTAGTTTCATTACTGTTTTTTTTTTGTTTGTTTTTTTAATAAAAAATACTATTGCTATTACTTTTAAAACAACTTTAATAGTTTATTTTGGAAGTATAATCCATAAAGAAAATAAACAACCCACTTTTAAAAGAGAAATTACGAGTTTTTTTTTTATATTTTATTCGCAGTTTCGTGCTAGGAGTGTCAAAAATTCCTACAAAAATTCTGATACACCTACCGCTGTACTAGGAGTGTCAGAAATCTCCATGCGTGATAAAAACTTGAATAATTCGACCTTCATATCTTTCGAAGCTTATAACTCCTTAAAAAATGTAATTCAAAAATTCAACCCTAATTTATTTTTTCAATTAAAGGAGCAAAGATCAAATATTTCAATAAATAACAGGTTTAATAGCAAATTATGCAATATTTGTTTTTTTAAATCGGTTTTCTTTAAAAAAAGATTTAAAGAAAATCAACGAATTTTAACTTCGAATATAAAAATATATATAAATTCCACAAATTCACTTACCTATAAAAAATACTATTCAATTGGTACTTCCATTCTTCATTGTTAGGAATTTATCCATATTTATATTCTATATTCCATGTCCTTTTTAAATAAAATACGTTTTTAAGCGAGTATTAAAAAGTACCGCGACATAAGATGTTTCACAACTGGAATAAAAGGAGACAAACGCCGCCTTTTCTTCAAGTTGGGAACTTCGGTGGCCTTAGGCGCCAGAATTAATCTCCCTGTCTATGTCTGGCTGTAAACAAAAGTTAGTAAATATAGGCCACCATACTTTAAAAAATAGTAATATTTTGCTTATCAGTTTTTGCCTATAAAAACCCCACTCGACGAATTTTTCATTTTTTTTTTTTTTACTTTTCTCAAAGAAATACATGATTTTTTTTTAATATATTTTTTTTAATATCTAAAAATAAAAAAAAAAACATTGAATGAAATAGAAAAAAATGTCGTAATTCTACGAAATTTTCTGGACAATATAAGATTATAAGGTTTCACTTTTAAAAAAATCAACCTGGTTTTTAAAAAAAAGGTTTTAAACTTTGGACTTTACTGGTAAATTTGCAAATAATTGTTCTTTCTTTTGTTTTAAATTAGCTGGTTTTATTTATTGATCTTTTATTTTCAATTTGTGATATATAAATTTGAGGCGAGAAAATTAATTATTTTCATTTAAATAGATATTTCAAAATGGTGGAGATGATTAAAAAAAACGTTTGTCTAGAATATAATATCCGGTTTATTGGAAAGAGCATAAAATTTCACATTGAACCTAAAAATATCGTAAAAATTGAACCATTAGAAAAATTTTGATAGCTTTTCGAAGTTTAAAAATTGAAAAACAGTTTACTCGTAAAATTCAATTCATTTCATTACGTAAATACATGGCTGCATGAACGCGCGCAGGCACTTTGTAACACTGTTTATTTTTAAATAAAAAATAATATTTCTATTATTTTTTAAACAACTGTAATTGTTTATTTTGGAAGTATATTCCATAAAGAAAAAAAACAACCCACTTTAAAACGAGAAATTACGAGTTTTTTTATATTTTATTCGCAGTTTTGTGTTAGGGGTGTCAAAAATTCAAAAATAAAATTCTGACACACCTACCGCCGCACTGAATTCCATCATTTCACTCGTCAGCATCGAATTCTAGTAACTACACTGCACGTCCTGAACACTCAGTCTGTCTGATCAATCACTAACGGAGACTTGATATTTGTCGGTGTAAAGACTAAATTATATATACTGCACTAATGATTCCCGAAAGGATGAAACACTAGTGTCTGTAGGTATTTAATAATTATTATAGTAAATAATTATGTCAGCCCCTTCGTTGAGCACTTTCAGTTGAAATAAAGTCGGTCAATTTAGCTCATATGCGCAGATCATCATATAATGATTAGATAACTCTGACAGACGTTAAAAACATTTAAAAATAAATGTTTAAATTTCAACAATATTTCTCGCGGTTAATGGTGGCCGAATGGATAAGGTCCTTGGTAATGGAGTCAGGAATGGTTATCTATCGACCGGTGTTAATCGTGAAGCTCTGCATTGATGATTTCCGAAGGGATGAAACACTAGTGTCTGTAGGTATTTAATCTCTTCTCTTCTTCTCTTCTCTTCTCTTCTATCTATCTTCTATATAAATAAAATGAACTCATTTTTTCCCGTCGGATTTTGACCTTAATAGGATTAAAAATCAAGATATTTCATGCAAATATAATATGCACAAACGGCAGAACAATATCTGAGGTGTGTTATAGGCTTATTATTTCTCAAATTCCTTGATAATCTTAGATTTCTATACTTTTTCTGCTGAGAAATCGGTTAAGATCAATGGAAGTGGTAAAATATTTTCTCTCTAATAAATTCCTCCTCCCCCTGCCACCACTTAACACCGTTTGGGGATCGTTCACAAGGAACAGTTGAGAAGAGAACACCGGTTTGGTTTCGTAGTTCTTTCATGTGAAGTTATTTAAAATCACTAAACTAAGCTGCAGTGCTCTGTGGCGTAGTGGTTAGCGTGCTGGACAATTCACATTATATTTTCACGTTCGCGCCGACCTACCGTAGTCGTTTTTTTTTTTTTGTTTGTTTTTTTCCTAAACAACTGGAATGGACTTTTCTTGGTGGCCGAACTGTTAACGTTGCAGATGTTTTTTTTTTTTTTTTCACACTTTATTTTCCTACTTTTACTCATGACTCCGGGTTTGATCCTTCCTACTTACCTACCATAACATTTTTTAAAACTCCCCCCCGTCCCGGAAACAAACACTCGGGCAACGCCGGGTACCCCTGCTAGTAATTATTATAGTAAATAATTATATATATATATATATATATATATATATATATATATATATATATATATATATATATATATTCACCCCAAACAAGGCACAATGCCACTTTGATGTAAGTGGCTACTATCTGGGACATAAGTTTCAGCAAAAACCTAACAGCCAGCCATGGTTCTCTCCAGAATGTGCTGCTGCCATTGCGCACAGAAATCACTTTTTCCACTGCTTCAAACGTAATAGATGTATGGAAACTAAAGCCGTTTTCAGGACTGCCAGCAACCATTGTAAGAAAGTAATAAGGAACGCAAGAGTGTTGTATACTCAATCTGTTAAGTCCAAAGTAGCTGAGCAGAGGCTTGGTTCCCACCAGTTTTGGCAAATAGCAAACAGAATCCTGAATAAAAGCGTGTGCTCCATCCCAACTATTATCAATGGACCTGAGGTAATCTCGTCAGCATCAGACAAAGCCAAACTCTTTGTCAAGAACTTTGCAGCTAATTCTACCCTTTGCGACCAAGACCGCCAACCTCCAATATTTCCTCCTGTATCAGAAAACACGCTATGTGATATACGTATATCTGTACGTGATGTTGCGAAGCTAATCAAAAACCTTGATTCGAGTAAAGCAACTGGCCCTGACGGTATTCCAATTATAGTACTCAAAAAACTTCAACTTGAATTAGCGCCCATACTTACAAAACTGTTTAAACGTTGTCTTAAGGAGAATAGTTTCCCATCTCCCTGGAAAATCTCATCAGTATGCCCTGTATTTAAGAATTCAGGTGATCGCTCATCCCCCTCTCAGTACAGGCCAATAAGTCTCCTCTGCGTCATGAGTAAGTTGCTAGAATATGTGTTAAATACAGAAGTAATCAAACATCTCAACAAAAATAACCTTCTTAGTGACACTCAATATGGTTTCCGTTCTGCTAGATCTACAGCAGATGTCTTTACAGTTATATCGCATAGGATTAGCAAATCTCTCGACGGTGGCAATCTTTCTAGGGCAATTGCTCTTGACATATCTAAAGCCTTTGATAGGGTATGGCATAAAGGTTTACTTCATAAGATCGCTAGCTATGGTATAGCTGGAAAAGTCTTCTCAATTATTAAATCATTTCTTTCTGATAGGTTCATAAGAGTAGTAGTTGAGGGGCAAAAATCAGAAGCTCACAGTATTAATGCCGGTGTCCCTCAGGGATCCATCCTGGGCCCAACTCTTTTCCTGATCTACATTAATGATCTTCCAAATCATATCCTTACATCATTTGTAGACATTTATGCTGACGACACTACCATTTATGGTACCACATCTAAGACAGTAAACGAGCAAGTTCTCTCCAATTCTCTCTCCTCTGATCTTGAGCACGTGGTACAATGGGGAAAGGAGTGGCTGGTTACTTTTAATGCATCTAAAACCAAGCTTCTCTCTTTACATCATCAACATTCTGATCCACATCTGGCATCAATTGAAATGAATGGCTCTCGTCTTCAGGAGGCCTCAAGTTTTGACAAGCTTCTGGGATTGACCATTACTCCTGATCTTAAATGGAACACGTACATCAAATCTGTTGCCAAGGCCGCTGGAAAAATGGTGGGATCTTTCTATCGATCCAGTAGATATCTCACTGCTGATGCTATTCTCTACCTATATAAGAGCCAGGTACGTCCAAGGATGGAATACTGTTGCCACATCTGGGCAGGAGCTGTTAGAAAGGACTTGTCCTGCCTTGATAGAGTTCAAAATAGACTTCGTAGCCTCGTAGGAGATGTCCTTTTCTCCTCCTTGCAACCTCTATCTCACAGAAGAGATGTTGCGAGTTTGTCTCTGATGTATCGTTATTTTCATGGAAAGTGTTCAACTGAGCTTCATTCTATGGTCCCCCCTCGCCAAACTTTCACAAGAAACACTCATCTAGCTGTAAACACTATCAATAATTTCCCCCACTCTTTATCTGTGCCTAAACCTAAACGTAGATTCCATGAACAAAGCTTCTTTCTTAGAACTGCACGCCTGTGGAATTGTCTTCCGTTTTCCTGCTTTCCGGCTGACTACAATATGGTTGTGTTCAAGTCTAAAGTAAATAAGTTCTTGATGAGCCGTTCAATATAAGTTATTAAATTTACCAAATTTTCATTACTAATGATTACTATATTGACCAATTTCTACTGTACACTCTTTAACCCTTATCCTTGAGTGGCTTCTGGGCCTTGATAATGTGGTGATGCCTTTGTAAAAAAAAAAAAAAAAAAAAAGTTGCAGGGATACTATGTAGAAAGTTGAGCAGCAAGATGTTTGTTTATATTAAACTTGGAGTTCTTCAAGGGGAAGCAGAAACTTGGAAATAAGTTCCTAAGTCTAGCAGTTTTGGGGAAGAAACTATTAGAGTAGAAGGTTTTCTGACATCTTTCTGTGTAGGTGTGGGGCTTTGCTGCTTATCGGGTTTTCGGGGTATTTACGTCGGGGGGGAGTACAAAGGCTGGTAGTTAGTCACAGTATCTACCATTAAAATACTTGTAAACAGGCAGAGGGATGCAACATTTCGTCGATGGGGTAGAGGTTGAATCTTAGATAACAGTGGCTTTCTCTGTTTTGTACCCTGTCCAAGAGTGAGCGACTAGAAGCAGATGCACCAGCCCAAATGTGACAACAATACTCTATACATGGGCGCATGGTGGCCTTGTAGAGGTACAGGATACTTTCAGGCGTAAGTAAGAAAGTAAGTAAGTTTCTAGCACGGTAGAGAGACTCCACCTTTCTCGTAGCAGCCTTAGCAATACCCTCGATGTATCTGTTCCAACTAATATTCCCTGTGAACGTTAAGTCAAGGATTTTGAACGAAGTACTTTCAAGTAATGTATCTTTAGCCATATTAGTGTTTAAGAAGGTTTCTTGTAATTATTAACGGAAACGAGCTTATAATATCTTGGCAACATTTAGATGTTACTACTGTACTATCTGTTGATGCTCACGTTCACTTGTTATACTAATGCAGGTTAGTATATTATCTTTCAATACCCACCATACTATCTTTCAATACTCAATATACTATCTTTCAATACTCAATATACTATCTTTCAATACTCACTATACTATCTTTCGATACTCACTATACTATCTTTCGATACTCACTATACTATCTTTCGATACTCACTATACTATCTTTCGATACTCACTATACTATCTTTCGATACTCACTATACTATCTTTCGATACTCACTATACTATCTTTCGATACTCACTATACTATCTTTCGATACTCACTATACAATCTTTCGATACTCACTATACAATCTTTCGATACTCACTATACAATCTTTCGATACTCACTATACAATCTTTCGATACTCACTATACAATCTTTCGATACTCACTATACAATCTTTCGATACTCACTATACAATCTTTCAATACTCACTATACAATCTTTCGAGACTCACTATACAATCTTTCGAGACTCACTATACAATCTTTCGATACTCAATAAGGAGGTAGTATAGTATCATATACGACGTAACCACATTGACACACTGGTTCTTGTTAGATCATCGAAGTTAAGCGACGTTGAGTCTAGCCAGTATCAGATGGGTGACTACTTGGAAATGCTAGGCGCTTTATGTATTCATGTAAACGAGAATTATAATACCTCATGCAGATTAACACCCCTATCTTAAACAGCTTTATCTCACCTTTGGTCTATGTGTAGAACCTGTTAAGCACCATTTTATATTCCAAAAGGGATACTATACAAAGCATAGAAGAAGCTCCTCAGCCATAGTGAAGGCAATTCATGTAAGAGAAGAAGAAGAAAAAACACATGAAGGTAGTTACATCTAAAAGGTCGTGACAGTTATTATGGCAGTCATGGCTCCAGAAAATTATAACGTCTGCTTATGTAACATAGTTTTGCTAATACATATTTTTGTTAATTATATTATAATTGTGTTTGTCTTGATTATTACTCGGCGGAAAAGCCACAACATTAAAGAAACTTTGTAACTTCAAACTAATGATTTCATTTTTTTTTAAGCAGATTCAATAATATGCTTCAAACATGTGAATCCCATTCAAGATCTAAACTCTTGCTGATAAGACGAACACCAAAGTGGTCCCTTATCCATTCACAACGAATAATTTGAATGTTAGTTGCAAACCCATCAGAAGATTGGCTACGACCAAAGACTTGTTGGATATTTACGGTTGAAACTTGAGGGACAAGTCAGACAGTTGTATTGCATAGAATATTGTTGCTTTTATTAACAATTCTATCGCTGATATTTGGGATTGCGTTCAAGAATGGTAGGGAAATGTACAAATCGATAAGTAATTAAAACAAGTAAATCATGTCCTCTCTGTGATAAACATCATATCCGTATTTATAGTATTTTTATTTATACAGATGGTAATGTGTAAACACAGCTACTTAGAAAGAAAATAGCCGTTGAGTTTTTAGGGTTCGTCCAACAAGCCTTGTAAATAAAGTCTATGGCAATAGTTTCATACAAACTCAAGAAATAGCAATATTCCAACTTGTCATGAAGCTGGCTGATAATTTTGAAATGATTCAATGGATTGTCAATCATCGGTCAATAGGCAAGTTCTGGCATTGTGAAATCCATAATTTACAATGCGCATTAAACCGTTATTCACAATCAATTGACAGTTGTTGCTGAAAATATTCAAACAATGCATGTCGTCATTCAATACGAAAAACCTCCCTTTCTCTGGGCGAAGCAAACTTTCCTCACGAACTTATAATTTATATGTGAAGTAAAGATGTCTTTCAGTTTTTACATAAAACTCAAACTAAGCGGCTATTTTTTTCTAGGCCGCTATGTCTACACATTACTTACAGAAATATTGGCTACATATCTGTTTATGTGATTTAACTATGACTATGTTCAATGAGTAGCTTCCTCAGACCACATCAAAGATGTTGAAAAGATTAATCAATCTATGCTTGGCAAACATCGAATTCATTTATCTTTTCAGCATCTTAGTTATGATATGAGTAAGCTAGACTTTGAATAAAGTCGTAGCTGAAACATGTATGCACATATGTAGCTGAAAGTTTTTTATGAATAAAATGTTGTACTACAATACATTGCTTTATATCTGAATACAGTGCAGTTCTATGAGGTGCACTCTTCCAAATATTATCGTTCCTCTTTGATTTTATTGTTAATTGCTTTATACACCTCTAGCTGAGAATGTCACCATGTTCGGGTACATTTTTGTGAGCCAGAATGCATTTCTCTTGTGCGGGGGTGTTTCGGCGAAAAATACAATTGCGAATTACTTAGGACCTCTATCCAGTCATGGCTGACGAAACAAGAGCACGCTACCCCCGTGATGTAAATAAAGGGTTTCGCTCGAAATTCCGTCCGAATTCCCGAGTTCGACAGAAACATTCCCGAGTTCGACAGGATACACCTGAAGACGGTCGAAGGTTACATCAACCAAAACGTTGTGAAAATCACACTCAAGATGAGAACAGTAGTCCGATGAATCCAAATAATACAAAAAGAGACACTCTCAATGGAAACTTGTGACCTTGAAAGCTGTATAGTTAACAAACGGTATAGTTAACAAACGGTATAGTTAACAAACGGTATAGTTAACAAACGTGTATCACCAGGGTATGTTAGAGAAGTAAACATCATGATTCTGGGGCTATTACTGTCACAAATAAGCGCCACAAAATTTTCTCTGAGTAAGTCCATTTATTCCTGAGATGGGTAGATCAGCTTATTCCATAACAAAACTCACACCTGACAGTATCTTCTATCTCTGCAAAGCCACAATTCGCCCGTGCATGGAGTATTGCTTCCACACCTGGAAGGTGCATCTATCATTACCCCCTGTTATAGAGGGACAAAACAGCGTCTCCTCACTCAATAAATCCCGCACTATCAACCAAGCTTTAACCCAATCTCCGCAATGTTGAATGTCTTGTATTTGTTTTACAAGTACTTTGATGGAATCTCCTCTGACGAACTCGTAGCAATTATGCCTTTTGAGTGTAAATACCCCCCAGCCCACCCCGACAAATCTGAAAAGCAGCAGAATAGCACTTTTAAAATGCAGAGGTCTCTAGATGCCGGAAAGCCCTCTAGTTTAATAGTCCCTTCTCTCGGGTTATTAAACTTTGGAATTATCTGTCAACGCCCTGCTTCCCTGACTGTGCCAGGAATTTAAATGCAGTATGAACAGAATCCGCTGCTCACCTCCCTACATAGATCCCCTGTCGACATGATCCCAAATAGTAACCCCTTTACGTACAAGTTGCAACTTACATTGTTTGTGGCGAATACAATGGTACCTATGTACTCCATTCAGCACTTCCTCACAGATGGGAAGATCCTAGTAAGTAAGCAATAGGCACACATACTCATAGATAAGGGAGGATTAGTTCTGGACGGATGGCATCGTTAGAAAAAACATATACTGCACATTGATCCTAAGAGGAAATCCTGATAAAAATGCTGTCATATATTTGTCCTTTTAACTTGTCTCCTGTTGTTTCATTATTTTTATCATTTAATAACCATTTATTTTTAGAATCAACTCGTTCTTGAGCTATAAAGGCCGCGTTAATTTAAAAAAAACACATGATTTTCGGTTCAACTCTCTACGATTCGCTTTTATCTGAGCTATATTTGGATACTAGTTCGCTTGCTAATTCTTCGATACTTGAAATCAATTTTAAATAATAATTAGTAAATGCTTTATTCCCAAGTTAATTGTAAACACACGGTAAAATCTTTCACATTCTTCTATAATAAACAAACATTAATAATAATAATAATGGAACTAATTTTTTCTTTGTTGGCAAAGACGGGCAGAATTTTTGCGTGTATATATATATATATATATATATATATATATATATATATATGCGTGTATGTTTGTACTAAAAACAAGGGCTGTGATTTCCCCCTTCCTTATCCCTACACTTTAACTGGCCGACAGCGACCTGGTATTTAATTTAACACAAGAACTCTGAAAGGGAAGGCTTAGCACATGCGTGCCGGACGGGTTCTTTAAAGGAAACCATCGAAATGCGAGTTTAAGTTTTTAAAACAAAGTTAAAAGTTACTCCGAATTTATTTCAAGAAGCAGTATGTGTTTGTTGCGATATAAACATAGAATATTGCACTGTTTTAAAACGAGGGGTGGAAATACTAACTACTACTGCGGCGGGGAAAATTGTCTATCTCATCCACCCCTCCCCCGACAGTTCTAGCGACTAAGCAGCATAGTGTAAGGTAGACCTATCTTCAAATGCCTTCTTTCAAAGCATTACTGCCGACTTTTACTAAGTAAAATACCTAGATGAATTTTTTTCGTGCCTGTTCATGTCTATTACATATGTGTGATAGTGCACGATACCGCCTGTATACATGAGAGCTATACACTATCCCTGCGTCAGAACCACAGATAAAACAATTCTGGGACCAGTGTTGCCCCAAACACCAAAATATGAAAAATGTCAATTACAAATAATCCAAACCGTGGGACCAAAAGAAAGATCTATGTGTCATGATCGGCAGGTGCTCCTTCGGTAGCCAGCATGGGGGACCCGGTCGGTATCCTGCGAATGTTGGCCAACTCTCGAATTTCAGAAACTCAAATGGCATGGACGCTGAACAGGTAAGTATAACCTCTAATTTCAGGGAACAAAATGATACCGAACAAACAAGCACAGAAAAATACGAAGAAAGAAATGGACAACAAAAGAGAACAGACTCGTAATGGAATGCTATTATAGAAGCCATCCTAAATATAGATATGGAGGTTATCAGAAACGAATGAAAGCACTATGGGACCTGTCCAGTGACTACCATACGACAGAACAAAGAATTGCGGACCAAGCAAGACTGATACTCAAGAGGTTGGCTCTCTAAACTAGAACTAACAGAAATACAGCGAAAAATAAATGATGAAACTGAACAAGAAGCATCCCCCAATGGAACTGCACGTAGAGCAACCCCACAAGTTGAAGCCTCACAAGTAAAAACACCAAAGGCCGAGGACATACGAAGGCCGAACTCTATAAACGTGAAAACCGAGAACAATGAAACAGAACTAACAGAGAATGAAACAAATAAAATAAATAAAATAATACAGCTAATGAACGAGGAAAAACAAAGCTCCCATCGTTAAGGAACCAAGAGCAGAAGAAATTAAAAACAGAAACAGAGAAGGTTAACAAGCTCCTCCCACACATCCCAACAAATACGATCACAGACTTTAACAACCTAATTTATGCAGGCGCCAAAATGGTAAGTATGAATTTCAAATAAAAAAAATAACCGGAGACAAGCGGACCGACAAAACATGGATGGGAAATAAGACTAGAAACTTAAATGCACAAACATAAAAAAGAAACCAAAATGTTTAACAGGAAGTAAGCAATGTGGAGAAGATGGAATATTGAAAATGTGACTGGCAAGGAGAGGCTAAACAAGAAACATGACGAACTGGACCAAAAAATAAAAGCAAAAGAAGCAAGATTGAGACGATATAGATATAAATATGAACAATGCACACAAAACAGAACATTTGAAACTAATGAAAGCCAATTCTACCAAAATGTGAATGGAGGAAAAACAAAAACAGAACAACCAAATCCGACAAAAACAAAACTCTACTGGAGTAAAATATGGGCAGAACGACGAAATCACAATAGAAATGCCAAATGGCTGAAAGACATGAAAGAAGAGTTACAACAAACAGAAGAAACAGTAAATGAAACCAAAAAGAAAACCATAGGAAAAACTGCAAATTGGAGAGCACCAGGGCACGACGGGATACATGCATACTGGTTCAAAAATTTCACAACCTTACACGAAAGGCAAGCCCAAAACCTGAGAAGATGTATACAGGAAGCAAGCGTGGCAGACTGGATGACAAAATGGTAGAACCACATTGCTACAGAAGGACACAGAGAAAGGAACCATCTCTGGCAACTATAGGCCGATCACGTGCTGACCCACCAATGTGGAAGATACTGACAGCACAACTGAGGGAACAAATCTATCACTCCCTGAATAACCGTGGACTCATCCCCGATGAACAGAAAGGATGCCAAAAAGGAAAAAGTGGAACACATGACCTGTTATATATAGATCAAATGATCCTAAAGGAGGTAAAAAAAAAAGGAGAAAGAATTTAGCCATGGCATGGATCGACTACAGAAAAGCGTACGATAGGATCCCTCAAGCATGGATAATAGAATGCCTAAAAATGTATAAAATATCAAGCGGGATTACCAACGTAATAGAAAATGCAATGAAAACATGGAGACTGGAACTGACAGCTGATGGGTAACACATAACAGAAATTAACATACAAAGAGGATTCTTCCAAGGAGACTCACTATCACCATTATTGTTCATCATAGCCATGATGCCCAGAATAGTATTCTTAGAAAGTGCCAAGCTGGATACAAGTTCTCCAATATGGAGGAAAAAATGAACCAACTGATGTACATGGACGATTTTAAACTTTTTGCAAGGACAGAAAAGGAGCTAGAGACACTAATTAACACTACCAGGATCTTCAGCCAAGATATCCAAATGGAATTTGGAATGAAAAAGTGCGCGCTACTAGTTATAAGAAAGGGAAAACTGGACACAACAAGAGGCATGGAACTACCCAACGAAACAGAAATTAGGGAACTAGGGGAACAGGACGACTATAAATACTTGGGAATTCTGGAAGCGGACACCATCAAAGCAATAGAAATGAAAGAGAGAATTGGAAAGGAATAGCTCAGGAGAACAAGAAAACTCCTAGAAAGGAAATTATATAGCAGAACCCTAACAAAAGGTATAAATACATGGGCAGTATCTTACTAGTGATACTAGGGTGGACAAAAGAATAACTGAGACAGCTCGCCACGAAATTCATGACCATGCATAATGTATACACCCAAAGGACGATATTGACAGACTCTACGCGAAAAGAAAGGATGGCGGGAGAGGACTGGTCTGCATAGAAGACGGTGAATGGCACAAAGAAGAACTAGAAAAATACATAATGCAAAACACTGAAAGGATAATTATGACAGCGAGAGACACTAAAAAAAACAAGACAACAGAGAGACAAATGACAAAACGAGAAAAGAAAAATGGGAAGAGAAACAACTCCACGGAAGATTCATAAGAATGACAAAAGATTAGAATAATGAAAACATCTGGACATGGATGCGAAAAAGGACATATAAACCGAGAAACTGAATCTCTAATAACTGCAGACAAGATAACTCGATAAGAACCAACCATATGAAAGCAAAGATCGATAAAACACAAGAAAACAGCAAATGCAGACTCTATGGACAAAGAGACAAAACGATAAACCATATAGTAAGTGAATGCTGCAAACTGGGTCAAAAGGAATACAAAAACAGGCACGGCCAAGTGGGGAGGGCGGTGCACTGAAGAATTGTGCAAACAACTGCATTTTGGAAGTACAGACAAATGGTACAAGCATAAACCCGCAACAGCACTCGAAAATGAGAACCACAAAATCCTATGGGACATGGACATACAGACGGACAAACCCATCCAAGCGAGAAGATCAGATGTCGTAATAATTAACAAGAAAGAAAAATGCTGTCAAATCGTAGACGTCGCTGTCCCAGGCGACCACGGGGTGAGTATGAAAGAAAAGGAGAAACGGAGCAAATGCACAGAGCTAGCCAGAGAGTTAAAAGGGAGTTGGATGATGATAATACCGATAATAGTAGGAGCGCTAGGAACAATTCCGAAAAACTTTGAAAAAAGAATGGCAGAAATTGGAATCAGAGAAATAGCTGCAAATATACAATGACTAACTAAAATGAAAACGACTGAAATATTAAGGAAAACCTTTGAATGCGGAGAATAATGCAAGTATACAATATAATGAAGAGGCGTTACAGGCAATGAAGAACAATGAAGCTGCATATCTACAAGTTCTACACCCCTATCACACATCCCCTCCCACTGTCTCATAACCGCTCCTCCCCCCAAAATGTGATACCAAAGAGCCGAGAAGGGTCAAGAAGGATGGAAAGATCGAAGAGAGAGCGTTGACTAGACCTCCACTGGACAAACGCGAAGAGAACTGCGACCTTAGGGAGGCTTTAGGCCACTTAAATTCCAGTATAGACTAATTGCCACTACCAGCGAAAAATCAATTATATATATATCTATATATATCAAGTGTTTGAAATTCTCAATCAAGTTTTCATAGGAGGAAACATAACAAAGTCATATTTATATATACGATCATTTTGGAAACGATATCCTTTTATTCATTCGATATTTACAAATAAAACCATCGAGAAATAAGTAAAATATTTCTAGATATCATCTCTTCATCGGCATGGGAAGAGGGGGAGACACCAAATTTTAAATCTAATAAAAAATTTAAAAAAAAACTCCCAAACTGTATTACTTCAAAACCTGGTTAAAATTTGCTTCCCCCCCTCCTTACCATTATATTTAGGCTGATGAAGAGATGGTATCCAGAAATATTTACTTATTTCTCGATGGTTTTATTTGATCAATTACGGCGAAATAAAAATAAAGGAGGTATTACTTCAATATATATATATATATATATATATATATATATATATATATATATATATATATATATATAATGTTGTTTTGAAAAAAAACGAAAAACCGAATGGATTTATAAAATGATCAACGTTTCGTCCCTATTGCAGATGATATCTTCAGGATATTAAAAGGAAAAATACAAAAAAGAAAACCATCATAGACCATACGAAAATGAAAAGGAAACAGTGTTAGAATCCTACCCATATCGGGAAGGAAACTATGTGTGTGTATGGGAAGGTTGGGTTGTTCAATGTCTATATATACACTTTTAAAAATACGTTAAATAAATATGTAAACTTTTTTTTCTCTAAACTTATTCATTTTGTTGAATTATTTAAGGATTAAGGAAAAACGGTTAACCAGGATCTGTTTTGATATTTTGTTCTTTGATTATTATTTTCCCTATACTAGGGGCTAAATGGTGGAAGCCCTTTCTTTGCATAATAGTATTAGTGTTTAATATTAGTGCTGACTCTAAAAGTCTTCTTTTAGCTCTATCTATCACGTATTTTATAATTTTCGCATGATCTAAATTAAATGAATGATCGTGTTCTGCACAATGGCAAAAGAGTGCATTTAGGGCGTTACAATTCCTTATATCTCTTCTATGTTCGTAAAGACTTAGTTTCAATTTACGCTGTGTCTCACCTATGTATGCTTGTTGGCAATTGTTACATGGGATGGAATATATATATATACATATAATTTTTAATAATTATTTGTAATACATGCAGACACAAGTATTTCATCCGTTCGGAATCATCAGTGCAGGAAATTATAATTGCCTCTGGTCGTTAGATTTAAACCCCCGCAACGAAGCCATCTAAAAAGCCTGCATGGTATTTTTTTATATATATGCAAAAAAATACAACCATAAAATTATGAATTAATAACATGAAATGGTAATATATTGTGAATTGTTTAAAATGTAATTCTGAAAATTACGTGTATAAAATGTTTTCTTTCTTTTTTTTTGTCGCTATGATATATATAGGTATTTCAAAATATGTCTTTTTTATTGATTTAAATAATAATATTTCGATATAATATAAGAGTGACAAGCGAATAAAAATCTTTAGCGCTTATTCGTTTAGAAAAATTATTTCCGTTTTTCGATTTCCCTTTGTCTAATGTTCCTCTTATAATTATATATTTATAACTAGCCTGGGTGAGCGACGTTGCCCGGGTGTTTGGAGGTGTGTATTGAGCAAAAAGAAAGTGGTAGTAAGCAGGCAGGCTCGAACCCGTATCTCGAAGGAGGAAAAAACATGAAAAAGAAGTGACGTCTTTGCTGTTGCGCCCATCACCAAACCGGAAGTGGCGAATGTTCAAATTAAGGCTAGTCAATCGAAAAGAGGGGATGACTTTCGAAAATATCTGCGAAAAAGGCGAGGCTTCCCTGTAGAAAAGTGCGCAGTTCAGGGTGAAGGAATTAATGTTTTTAACCAATTTTTCGATATTTGTCGTCCGAAGTATCGAGCTTCAAAACGATACCGATCTCGTGAAAAACCGACAGACATACCAACATACATACATACAATACATACATTTAAACAGACAGGTGAGATTTATATTATAGCTGTTTCTGGATTTTTAAGTTGATGATTGATAATTTGGATTATTTGGATTATTCTGACTACTGGTCTCTTAAATAGGTATTCTTCAAACGTAACGATCGATGTACACTTCAATATTCTTCATGTGTATCTTGTCGAACTCTAGAATCTTTTTCATCGAAGTCAGGAAGCTGCACAAAATTTTGAACAGAGCCTTTATTTAATCCACAGAGGTAGCATGCTCTCTTTCGGTCAGCCTTGATCGGGCAGAAGTCTTACGTAAGTCGCAGTTGTATTCTTAGTATCTTCAGTACCATGGATAACGGATAAAGTACTAAGTAAAACTCAGTTGTGACATTCTTCTAGAAGTTGAAGTTTCAATTCTAATTGGTGTAAAGGAGATAACACTGAAAAAAATCAGTGTTATCTAGTGGATGGAAAAAAGACTTCATGATAACATTAAAAATGTGTGTACGTTTTGACAACATTCTGATTAATTCAATGGTTGTATGGTTACTTTTACAATGTAGTTCTTGTTGGTCTGACAAGGTGAAACTTGAAATTGACAAACTGAAGCTTATATAATTTGTCAGGATTAGATTTGAAATAGAATTTTCTATTATCTGTCACGATTAGGTTCGAAATGATATTTTCTTTGTCACGATTAGGTTCGAAATGGTATTTTTTTTGTCACGATTAGGTTCGAAATGATATTTTCTTTGTCAGGTTTACGTTCAAAAATGTGTTTTCTTTGTCACGATTAGGTTCGAAATGATATTTTCTTTGTCAGGTTTACGTTCGAAAATGTGTTTTCTTTGTCACGATTAGGTTCGAAATGATATTTTCTTTGTCAGGTTTACGTTCGAAAATGTGTTTTCTTTGTCACGATTAGGTTCGAAATGATATTTTCTTTTTCCAGATTTTGTTTAAAATTGTATTTTTATTGCTATGATTAGGTTTCAAATGTTCTTTTCTCTGTAACGATTTGGTTCGAAAATGTATTTTCTTTGCTACGATTATGTTCGAAATGGTGTTTACCGTGTCACGATTAGGTTCGAAGTAATATTTTCTCTGTAAAGATTAGGTTCGAAACAATATTTTCTCTGTAAAGATTAGGTTCGAAACGGTATTTTCTTTGTTATGATCAGTTCGAAATGGTATTTCATCGCCATTAGGTTTTCTTTGTTTTGATTAGGTTCAAAATGCTATTTTCCTAGTTGTGATTAAGTTCGAAATGATATTTATTTATTCACGATTAGGTCCGTCATTATATTTTCTTTATTACAATTTGGTTGAAATGATGTTTCTTTTTCTGGATTAGATTCGAAATTGTATTTTCTTTCTGATGGATAGGTTAAAAATGATATTTTCTTTATCACATTTAGGTTCGAAAATGTTTGTTACGATTAGGTTCGAAATTGTATTTTCTTTGTCACGATTATGTTCGAAATAGTAGTAATATTTTCTTTGTTACAATTAGGTTCGATATGGTATTGTCTTTGTTAAATTAGGTTCGAAATGGTATTGTCTATGTTAAATAAGGTATTTTTGTCACAATTTGATTCGAAATGATATTTTTGTCACGATTAAGTTCGATAATGTTTTTTTTGTTACGATTTGGTTCGAAATTGTATTTTCTTTGTCACAATTAGGTTCGAAACGATATTTAGTTGAGTGTTTGACGATTACGTCCGAAATGGTATTTTGTTTAGTTTGTTACGATTATGTTCGAAACGATATTTTCTTCATACTGTCACAAGTAATTTCAAAATGGTATTTTCTATGATCTGTGACGATTAGGTTCTTTTTTTTTTTTTTTTTTTACAAGGGTGTCACCACTTATCAAGGCCCAGAGGCCACTCAAGGATAAGGGTTAATAGGTATACATTAGTCATTGTGATTTTAGCATAGTAAACAGTGGGAATTTTGAAACTTGGATTACTTAGGGGGACGATTCAATTAGAACTTGTTCACATTGGACTTTTTCTTTTTTTTTTTCATAGGTATCAACTCATTATCAAGGTCAAAGAGGCAACTCAAGGATAAGGGTTAAAGAGTGTACAGTAGAAATTGGACAATATAATAATCATTAGTAATGAAAATTTGTTAAATTTGATAACTTATATGGAACGGCTCATCAAGAACTTATTTACGTTAGACTTGGAGATAACCATATTGTAGTCAGCCGGAAAGCAGGAAAACGGAAGACAATTCCACAGGCGTGCAGTTCTAATAAAAAAGCTTTGTTCATGGAATCTACGTTTAGGTTTAGGCACAGATAAAGAGTGGGGGGAATTATTGATAGTGTTTACAGCTAGACGAGTGTTTCTTGTGAAAGTTTTGCGAGGGGGGGACCATAGATTGAAGCTCAGTCGAACACTTTCCATGAAAATAACGATACATCAGAGACAAACTCGCAACATCTCTTCTGTGAGATAGAGGTTGCAAGGAAGAGAAAAGGACATCTCCTACGAGGCTACGAAGTCTATTTGAACTCTATCAAGGCAGGCCAAGTCCTTTCTAGCAGCTCCTGCCCAGATGTGGCAACAGTATTCCATCCTTGGACGTACCTGGCTCTTATATAGATAGAGAATTGCATCAGCAGTGAGATATCTACTGGATCGATAGAAAGATCCCACCATTTTTCCAGCGGCCTTGGCAACAGATTTGATGTACGTGTTCCATTTAAGATCAGGAGTGATGGTCAATCCCAGAAGCTTGTCAAAACTTGAGGCCTCCTGAAGACGAGAGCCATTCATTTCAATTGATGCCAGATGTGGATCAGAATGTTGATGATGTAAAGAGAGGAGCTTGGTTTTAGATGCATTAAAAGTAACCAGCCACTCCTTTCCCCATTGTACTACATGCTCAAGATCAGAGGAGAGAGAATTGGAGAGAACTTGGTCGTTTACTGTCTTAGATGTACTACCATAAATGGTAGTGTTGTCAGCATAAATGTCTACAAATGATGTAAGGATGTGATTTGGAAGATCATTAATGTAGATCAGGAAAAGAGTTGGGCCCAGGATGGACCCCTGAGGGACACCGGCATTAATACTGTGAGCTTCTGATTTTTGCCCCTCAACTACTACTCTTATGAACCTATTCGAAATAATATTTTCTTTAGTCTGTCACGATTGTGCTTGAAGGTTACTTTAGATATGTTATACATTAGTTTTCAAATTTTCTGAGCTATTGCACAATTTCTATTTCTTACTTATTTGCTTCACCACGGGGACAAAGTTAGACAACAGGTCGGTTTTGAATGCGAGAAAAATTCCGCTTTCCAAATTCTTGGTAAGCACAAAACATTCTATTTACTACAGTCAAAAAGAACGAAGTATAGTATTCGAACAGATACTACACTGTATTTTTAGTCGATTGGTATATTTATTCTTCTAATTTTATAATGTTCCAAAATTAGCGATCGGTGTATCTTTATTTGTGTAAATTACAAACTTCTATAAGCAAAGTTTTCGTCTGTAGGACACATTATCTCAGAGTTACTTTCCAGCTGACTATAACATGATGTTTTTCAAATCAAACGTTAAATTCTTTTTGAGTCTTCCTCTTATATCATCAAATTCTGCCAAGTCACAACTATCGTTAAGGAAATTAGGGAGTGGACATTATGTTTACTTTCGGTAGTTTCGTAACTTCCCTTTCTTTTATTTTGTCCTTAAGCGAAGTTTCTGACAAAGGGGGAAGAATTACTGTTTTCGTGGTCACAGTTTATCGATCTAACACTTATCTTTCGCTAATTTTATTTGTTTGTTTGTTTGTTTGTTTTACCTTTAAGTCGTGTTGTTGTTCTTTTGTTTTGTTTATAAGTTCCTTAAGTGGTTTCATGCTTTGTCTGGAGTGCTTTTGAAAATTTGTTTTACAATGGACCGAGGTACGAAAAAGTTGTAAAGAAACAAATATATAACGTAAATATTTCCAAAGGCAAGATAACTTACTCTTCTACCTACTTGAAGTTTTTGATGTTTTATCTGATGTTAAATTGTTTTAAGTATGAAACACACTTTGTACTAAGCGCTTAAGTTCAATGATCAATCCGTTCAGTCTTAAGAGACAATGGATAACTCCTGCAAGTGTAGCTGTGCGAGTACTTGTGAGCCAAGGGTTGAGTAATCTCCAACCACACTTCACCTAAATCGGCAGTGCGTGGATCCAGTGGCAAGAAGAAGTGCTCGACAACTGGAAACAATGCCGAGACAAGCAGAGAACACATACAGCACCTGGAATTCCCAAATAGTCACCCACTTTAGTACTGACCAGGCTCAACGTTGCTTAACTTCAGTGATCTTATGGGAAACGGTGTTTTAACGTGATCATGTTTCAGTTAAACGAAAACAAACATTCGGAGTTATGAGAATCGGTGAAAACTTCAAATAAAATTTGAAATGCTGACAGAAATTCACCGAATAAATGTCACCATAACATTTATCCGTCGGATTTCCGTCGACGCTTTTATATTTTTCCGAATTTTTTAGGTCCTCCCGAAATTCCTAAGGCAAGAAAGAGCACGTTTTAACTTAATCGCTCAGCACTACTTGCGTTTCACTCTTAAAATACACTTTTATATCGGTGAAAACACCGAAAACTTATCCAGGTAGTTAGAAGAGTAAGTTATTTTGCCTTTGGTAAGATTTATTTGTTATATATTTATTTCTCTTTGGAATTTTTTCGTACCTCGGTCTATTGTAAAACAAACTAGATTTGCATTTTTTTTTTAAATTCATGTGATGTTTTCTTGAGAAACTTGGTAAGACGTATCCTTAAGTGGCTTTTAGCTCTGGTAAGCGGTAACTCGTGTATGCGATTCTACAAACATTTCTTTCCAGATTAGGAGCCCGCAAAACGTAAACCTCTAACAATACATATGTGAGTCGGTCAAGAAAATATAACGATTGTTTTTCTTCCCTTCCTTCTTTTCGCTTCTTTTTATTTATTTTTTTATTTTTTTCTTAACATTGTTAGCCCTGCGTTGTAGTAAAAGGCGAGAAATGGATGTCTGTTGGGGATTGCAGCGACCGTCCACCCACCAACATCTCTCTCTCTCTCTCTCTCTCTCTCATACACACGAACTCAGTTCAGTTTTATAACAATTACTGCGCATACAGCGCCGGCACGTGTTTAGCGAGGTTACCCGGCTCTCCTGTTCGCCCCTCTGTGTATAGGCAGCTTCTGAGTCGAGTCGGTGAGGGACGGTGGTAAAACGTTAAATGATGATTGCTGGCGCATTCTGTGGGAGGAGGGCTCCGTCAATAGGACGAACGTCGTTCGAACCGTAAACACCCACGGAGTAGGAAAAGGGCAGCGCCGATGTTACAATCCGTGTTCGCCATTTTGGTTCCCATCTTTGTACAGATAAAACACGAGTGATAAAAACAAAGATGTGTCGACTTCTCATTTTGAAGTTTTCTATCAATCTGTTCTTTTTTTTTTTTATAATTATTTTTCAGTTTAGTCTCTTTGGACATTTTTTATCTTTGTACTTGTAAATAAGAGGATTTCAGTAGTTAATCACGAAGAATTCTGAGTCCTGGAAATTGAGTAGTTTACGATTTGAAAGCCATTTATTTTTTCAACTGTTTTTCTTTTTAGTGGGTAATATTTTTTTTTTTGTTTTGTTCATCCTTAACCCTAAAATAACCCTAAACTAACCCTAACCTAACCTTTCGCATGCTTTATACCGTCAGCCTATTTACATTTTTTCGTGCCTCACAAATCGTAAACTAATTTGGCTACTTCCGGGACAGGTTTGATCATCTCAATATACAGATCAAATTCTGTTAAATGTAACAAAGCAGTAGATGCAGCAGTGCACCGGGCCGTGTGCGAAATGGCGTCACGGTAAAGAAAAATAAAAGGAAGAGAGTGAGCACGTTAAAGAAGACGATCTTGTTAGAGACGTGGATGACGTTCGAGACCATGTTCGAGAGTGGGTTCGGGAGCACGTTAGGACCTTCGAGAGGACATAGGTCAGAGAGGAGTACGATCACGGTTTATTCAGGAAAGTATCCAGAAGTAAATGTCGTTGCTACAACACGAAAAAGCGAGTCATTCTTTGTGTTGGTCTCCTATGCGACGTACACTGCATACAAACGTGGGTAGCGGTACATAAATATCCCACCGGATAGCTCCATCTGACTGAATTTAATTCCATCTTTAACTGCCCTATGCTCTTGCTCTTCTTAACCGGACTCGGCAATAAATATATATTGCTTTATTTACAAACAAAAACAATCAATCAGGTAATAGATCTAGTTTTTTTTAAATATTGTCAACTAGCATAGCCGTGCCCCGGCGTTGCCCGAAACTGTAGCTTAATTCACGAAATTCCGTTTTGCAAATTAGGATTAACAGTTTTCATCTAAAATAAATTATTGGATCCTTCCACTGATCCTGTCCTAGCGGTAGGTACCTTTCGTCTTTCTGTTTTCGTTTGTCAAAAAATAAAAAACATAAATAGGAGTGCGATGTGGAATAAGAGATAAGTGTATATTTGCTGCAATAAATTTCAAATGGATTATTTTATTGTCTGTATTCGATTGTTAAGAATAACAATTGAATTGCTATTGAATAAACTATGAATAAGTCAGGTGTTCTATTTAATGCATGTTCTGTAATCGCCTATTATTAATAACAAATTAGTTTATTATTTTACTGGTTAATTCATATTAAATTCCGAAATTTTCACCGTAGTGGAATTCGTCCGACTCTTTTTACGGAGAATCATTTGCGGATTTCGCTTTCATTTTGATGCAATCATGGATATAGTGAGGATCTCCGTTGTTTTCGTCGGGATTGGAAATATTTTCAGATTTTCACCAGCTATGGACAAATAGATCCACTGCCTTTTGAACGCCATGAGAAATGCAAAGGCTAAGGTTTAGAGTACCGATAGGGGAAAGATAAAGCACTGCAACACCTTTCCGGTAACTCCTGCAGCTGCGTTGACTCCGACCATATTGGTTTGTTTTTCTGTCAGTGATTAGAACCAAAACTGGTGGAGGAGTTTGGTAGAGTCTATAAAGGTCAACTCTTTCAACTTTGACCTCTTGGTAGCCAAATATTTGCCCCAAAACTGATTAAAAAGCTTGCTGCATGTCTGAATATCCTTTATGTAAAATTTCAAATGTTTAGATCCAAAATTTGCTGAATAGTTTGCTAGAGACTACGAAAGTCAAATCTTCGAACTTTGACCCCTTGGTAGCCAAATTTTCGACCAAAATCCGATTTAAAAGCTTGCCCTATGTCTGAATACACTTTATGTAAAATTTCAAATGTATAGACAAAAAATGTGGACAAATAGCTCTACTGCCTGGAAGACGCCTTGGGAAATGCAAAGTCGAAGGGTTTAGAGTACCGATACGCGAAAGGTTAAGCCCTGCGACACCTTTCCGGTAACTTCTTCAGATGCGCTGGTTCCGACCATATTGGTTTGCTTTCCCATCGGAATTTGTTTGCAACATTGATAGAGGGACCCTGATAACTAGGCAAGCCTAGGTCTCCTTATCACCTGCCCAGGCCTGCATCAGGAGAACCAATTCAAACTTCAACTATATACAGTAAATGCAGCAGTGCAGTAGATGAAAAAATGTTTCGAAAGACGAAAAATCTGGATCATTTTATTAATATAGTAGATAACCTTTCAGAAAAGGGGAAAATCTTTAGAAAATCCCCAGCATATTAATTATTTTCAAATTTTCAATTAAATGACCTCTCGTGTAATATATTTATAAGTGACTTTATCGTGGGGGGGGGAACGGTCTTTATCAAACTACTCTGTCAATTTTTAGTCTAAGGATTTGAAACTTGATTTATAGGTGATTCACACATGTGGAACAAATTTGATTTGGGTTTTAGCCGGTGAATATAGCTGCTAGCGAGACAAAATTGAAAATAATAAACTTGGTAAGCCTAAGTTAACGTAAATGTATCATCTATGAATGCATAGATAAATATTTATACGTTTAAGTCGGTTAATTTATGAAGTTTCTATATGCATGGGGATTTAGTTCAGATAAGATCGAATACGGTTGGAGTACCAAAAGTTTGGATTTCGATTCTAGATGATGACATCCAAATCATATTTTTGTAACTTTTGAAATCATTACAATATATTAGGTACAATATAATAATCAATAGAGAATTGGCTCAATAATAATAATAATAATAATAATAATAATAATGATAATAATAATATTATTATTATTATTAATAATAATGATAATAATAAATACGAAATTTGCATGAATTAAAACATCATATTTAAGCGTATTTTATGTAAAATACGCTTAAATATATTTTAATTTATGCAGATTTTGTATTGTGTGTGTGTGTGTGTGTGTGTGTGTGTGTGCGTGTGCGTGTGCGTACACGATTAATTGGAACCCAGAATCGGGCATCGGAAAAAATCGGAATTTTTGTGGGTATCGGAATCGGAAAAAGTTGTGACTATTTTCCGATGCCAAAAACAATTCTTTTAATTGTATCTTTTTTTTTATTCTGTTTAAAACCAAATCTTCGGCTGCTGATAATAATGATATAAAAAAAATTATTTCAAACTAACAATTAAACTAAAACTAATACAATTGTATTTGTAAGCTTGGGAAAATATCTGCAAATTCAACAAGTGTTTTTTTTTTTTTACGGTAATCGAGAAAAATAACAACAATATAGTGAAATATTTAGAGATTTACAAAGAACCGGAATCGGTAATTGTATCAGAATTATCCCATCATTATGGTTAGAACAACAGCATATTCTTTTCATTGTTTTGACTCTCGAGGGTGTATCTTTCGATATCTTATATGATTTTATATAGAGTAACCTGGTTCTCGATTGATGAACTGTGTCGGGTATATACTAGAGAGTCAAAACAATGATAAGAATATCCTGTTGTCATAGCCATATCAATCACTGATATATTAGGCTGGTGCAAAAATAATGTTGTTTTTTATCAGATATATATACGTAAAAAATCCACATACACAAATATATATATATATATATATATATATATATATATATATATATATATATTTGTTTATAACCGTTGATGGTAATTTCATTTCTAAGAGTGTTCGGAATTGAATTAAACGTGACTCTTGCTCTTGGTTTCGAATTGTGTGGATGCTTTGAACGGTTAATTCTTTGTACTTTCCGTTCAGTTGCGCCCTTTAATGTGTGGTAATGAAAGTCATCCAATCTAAACTATAAATGCAAGTTCGTTTCTGTTAAACAGTGTTATGTCGGCTGCTTTTAATTTGCCGCCTGCTTAGCACATGAATAGGATTTATTTCTCACCTCGTTCGTAACCGTTAAAAGTAGCCTCATTAATGAAGGCGCGCGAGACTGAGTTCAAACTGATTCTTGTCCTTGGTTTCGAATCGTTCGATTGGTTTAAACGGTCATTTCTACACTGATGACCCCGTAAAATGAAACAGATACTAATGTAAATAAGAATTAAATATTTATTATTAAATAACTATTTGTAGTTACCTTTCGACTGGACCCTTGCTTAATGATAGAAATGATGAAATATAAGATAAATATTAGTTATGGGACGATTCCAAATTTTTTTCCCTCGATTCCAACACAATTACCGATTCCGAGCTAAATTCCAGATTCCGATACAACTTCCGATTCCGATTCTTTATAAATCTCTAATTATTTAACTATAAAATTGTTATTTCCTCCAATTTTCGTAAAAGCACATGTTAAATATGCAGATATTTTACTAAACGTCTAAAATACACTTGTGGAGGATGATCTATTGATTTTAGCTTTACTGGTAATTTAAAATCAATAAATATTTATTATGCTATCATTATTACAAGCAATGGAAGATTTTGGTCTAAACAAAATCAAATTAAAACAGGCAATTAAAAGAATCGTTTTGGCATCGGAAAATAGGCTTCAATTTTTCCGATTCCGGTACCCCCAAATCTTCCGATTTTTTCAATTTACGATTCTGATTCCAATTAATCGTCCAAACACCAGTAAATATGGACGTTCTTCCTGTTGAATACATAATTAGGGTTATGAACATTGTTTTGACTCTCGAGTATATATCCGACACAGTTAGACAAGTAAATCAATCGAGAACCACATCATTCTATCAAAAACCTATCAAATATTAACTGATATATACTCGAGAGCCAAAATAATGAAAAGAATATTATCTTGTCATAACCTTAATTATAATCGATAAAGAATTGACTATAATTATATATAAGAAATCTTTGTAAATTAAAATATCGTATTAAGCGTATTTTATGCCCGGGCAACGCCGGACGCCTCCTGCTAGTGTGTGTGTGTGTGTGTGTGTGTGTGTGTGTGTGTACATAAATATATATAGAGAGAGAGAGAGAGAGATATGCGATTGCCACTGTCTGTATTGTCCTGTATCCATTTGCACGCATGCGCGAACGTTCAGCTACACGTGCCAGTCATAGCGATAATGGCGCCACTCGGCGTTGCCCGGTTCAAATTACTCTGCCGATCAAACAGGCAAGTGGGCCATAAACCAACCAACTGTGATTTAAAGTTTTATTGGAGGGAAGCGGGTGTCACGTATCATGAGTTATGTAGTTGCCTTACGTCGCTTTGTTGGTAATAAAATAACATAAATAAATAAAATCTTTTGTTGATTCTACTTGTTGTGTTAGTCGCGGAGTGCGGGTGGTAAATTAACCACTGGAGGTATAGAGTTTGAAAATGGCTAAGGCGAGTTCAATTCCGATCAAATCCGTTACGCCTGGAAAGTATTTTTTAATACTAATTTAGTCTGTGATAATCGCAATCTATTAATACAGGGTGTCCATAAAGTCCGTGTGCACTGTAAGAATCGACATTTCCGCACTTTAACTTTTTTTTTTTTTTTTAAGAGTCCGATTCGTGGCAAGGGGATGTAATCATGCAATTTACGAAATTATTGCGTAAGATTTTAGAAAATTAAAACAAATACGTTAAGTAACACAACAATAATTTTTAATTACTGGGGTATTTGTCGGATTAAATGATTTTTTTTATGTGGGTGTGGGGAAGAACAAACAGTTTTCGTAATAAATTAAAATTTCGAAATAAATTAAAATTTCGTAATAAATTAAAATTTCGAAATAAATTAAAATTTCGAAATAAATTAAAATTTCGAAATAAATTAAAACTGCTTCCACTTAAGTAAAGATGTTTATATAATTTAAATAAGTTTCGATTGGAAGAATGTGTGAGAATGCATTTTATTTACAAGAGAAATTTCCGTGATTACCTCCACTTAGCCCCCAACCTAAATCTTTAAAAATAAAAATTTTTAAAAATCTAAAATGAAAAAGTGCTTTAGAAATTACTTTACTTGTATTTGCGATAGAAATAATATGGAAAAGATGCTAGCAAATGTCATGTATACCGTTTTATGCATTGTTATAAGACGGAGCTTTGTTACATTAGCAATTTGCCAAGAGATGGATCGGAAGTGGTGGATCATTTTATTGACATGCGCATTGGCCCGGTTTGATTTCATTATATTTTCATCGGAACATGTAAAACAATTGTGTATGCAATCAAATTTGAGCCATTAAAAGATTTGAAAGTTAGAAATAATCCCCTACATTGATTGCGGTATACTTAACTCTCTCAAACAATTCATACATAAAGGAAGTCGAAGTAACTTTTACTCACACGCAAAAATGTACTTCCACCACCATCACCTTCTACTGGTACTTCACAACCGCAACTTTCTAGATATCTATTCCTTAAAAGAACAAAAACACATACTCTCATTCCCCCTTAACAATCCATACAAAATATTGGGGGGGGGGGTCAGAATGAGAAGTGAATATTAAAATACAAACTATTGTGTTTGCTCTTGAAAAAGGCGCCCAAACCACAAATTCAATAAAGCAAACGATATAAACTTAAGTAACACAAAATTTTAATCTCCCTATTAATATTTAAATAAAAAGTTCTGTTCCACGTCTCCGTAATATCTTTAAATGTCCAAAAAAGGCGTGCTTATTTGACGTTGAATTTATATATATGAAAGTGGTCCCTAATTTTAAAAGCTTAAATAGTTATTTTTTAATTCCTTTATTGCGGTTTTTTTTTTTTTTTTTTTTTTTTTTACTTAAATCCTTTTTCCATATTCCCTCAAGCAACACTGGGACAATATGACAGAAGACCGGAATGTGAGAAAACCTAATATCGCTGAAGAATATATACTATGGTCGCGTATACTCTTTGGAAGTGGCGCCTCAAAGAATCGGCAATAAGCTCCGCTCAAACACACCTAAGGAGTAAGTATTGCCTGGGAAGGTGATTTCTAATGACTAAGCCAAACTACAACTCATCCCGACAAAAATGAGGCCGATTTCCAGCGAGATATTTTCTAGTTTGCCGGAATATTGCCAAGGCGAACCTTGGCGAATATGTAATGTTTCAGAAAAGTACTTGTTTCTCCCTTGTAAAATGCTCTGAAATATCCCTAAATCTATTCATTAATATTTACCCCATACCAGCCAAGTAGCAATTGTGGTAAAGTGGATACCAACGTGTAATGGCGACATGGACGTACCAAGTTCGAATCCCGATAATTCCATAGCACCACCTTAACTGCGAATGTTTGTCACCTTTACGTGGTCCATCTGTTACATAGCAACGGCTGTGTTTCAGTGGGAACGTTAGAATAACACTTTTAAGGATTAGAGATGACTCCAGGCAGAAGTCGCATAGCCAAGCGATTTCCAGACCAAGACTTTTTGTCTCTTTGACTGGCGAAACTACGAGCAAACAATATGTGCCTGGACCTAATTGTGAAGCAGCAGGCAGCGCACACAGTGTGTAACGAGGCGAACTATTCGTCTCTCTCTCTTTCTCTCTCTGTCTCTCTCTGTTCCTCACTCCCTCCCTCCCTCCTACCCAAGTGGCCTGCCGTTCTAATGTTTTCTGTCAATCTCTCTTTTTAAAAATAAACAAACGTTCTTCTCTTGAATATTTCATTCCGCTTGACGGCTACACTTTTGCATTTCCTTTTGATTAAGTAAAGGCTTTTTTTTGGGGGGGGGGTTACATGAGGGTCACCACTTATCAAGGCCCAGAGACCACTCGAGGATAAGGGTTTAGTCATTGTGATTTTAGCGTAGTAAACGTCAGTGGGAGTTTTGTAACTTGGATTACTTGGAGGGGGGGCGGTTAAGAACTTGTTCACGTTATTCTTGAAGACACTCAGGTTGTAGTCAGCTGGAAAGCAGGCAAACGGAATAGAGTTCCACGGGCGTTTCTTATGATATTATAAAATGCCTTAGATCATCTCGAATATTTTGATTAATATTCAGTAGTAAGTCTTATATTTTCTCATTTGATATGTGAAAGATCTTTTGAAAAAAAAAAAATAAGTGGATTTTATAAAAATTCTAACCCAAATACTGTCTACGATTATTTGTTTATACTTTTTGGACCATTACGTTTGTTTGGTTTTTTTTTTTTTTTTTTTTTTTTGTTTTGTTTTTTGTTTGTTTGTTTTTTGTTTTGTTTTGTTTTGTTTTTTTGTTTGTTTGTTTTTTTGTTTTGTTTTGTTTCTTTGTTTGTTTGTTTTTGTTTTTTTGTTTTTTTGCATTGTTATCAGCCTTCACAACTGTTTTGTAAATATTGACGGCTGAATAGGGTTTTTAGCAGATGAATAGATTGACGACGATAACCCGAGTGTATAATAGTTTATACACCCGTCGGTTAGTGAAAGTTGAACGTTTTCTGTAATTACATGTTTCGCGAAACAAACGGAGAAACCAATAGCAACAACTGAATAGTACTGGTTAAAGTTATAACACGGCGATTCATACTTCATGTGTGAGACGGGAAGTTGCCAGTCTAATAGAGATCACAAAAGCTATGAGTGATTAACGCTATCTCCTTCGTAGCCGTGAACCAACAATCCAACGACTGAAGTTAAGGAAAAGCTTCCTCAACCCTATCGAACAGTTAACAGCACCTTAGGAAGAGACCAGACTACAGATGTAGACTAAGGGATGTACCTCCTCATACAGACATGGAAATGCCTTTCTTTTCAAATAAGAAGCAACCTGACTTCAATGAAAAACGCTCAATCGACTGAGAACATGAATGGGGTGATCAAAAGGTGCTTTGACCAGATGAAATTACAAAACTGAGCCAATCACCTGCTAATGTGGAGAGGAGGATTATACGATGCCACATAATGCCTTGTTTGATCTCCCGTGTGTAACCGGTGCAGCTTGAAAGATAATGTAGAATGCAACAATAATGCAAAGGACTGAGTAAATAGTGGGAAACTATTATATTTTTCCCGATTCCGATACAATTACCGATTCCGTACTAAATTCCCGATACGATTACCGATTATTACTACCAGAAGTGAAAGATTGTGTTTTAAGCAAAATCAAATAAGAATGGCAATAAAAAGAATCGTTTTTGACATCGGAAAATAGGTACATTTTTTTTTCGATTTCAATACCGATTCCGATACCTGTTTTTTTTTCCGATTCTCGATTCCGATTAATCGTCCCAACACTAATGACAAGGTGTTTCAAAGACACGCAAAGAACACACATTTGCGTTTTTAACCCCGTATCAATTATTCTAAAGTAATGATGACCGCGGTTGGACCACACACGTTTTGTTTGTTTTATTCAATTTTTTTTTTTTTTTTACTTTATTTATTCATATTATTTTGAGCGCATTTCTATTTTTAATTGCTTTAACATTTTTTTATTTCTTTCAATTTTTTTTTTTCATTTTTTTTACTTCTTTACATTTTGTTTAGTAAATCCATGCATCGGTCGAATGCTGTTTATTGCATACCGTCTAATCGATTACGTCAACGTGTTTTGGCTGCGGAGGTAACGTTCCTAGCAATTTGGGCAAATACAATAAAGGCAGTTATTCAGATTAATGAATCGACTTTAGGCGGGTTACTTTTACAACAATGTAATTGTTAACCGTCAATATTACGACAATCGGTATAATAATTGGATTTTGCAAGGGTAGCTCTTCTGTGTTATTCATTTTTTTTTTTAACATTGAACATGAAAAGGAAACTTGTTTTATTCCCTTTTATTTATTTTTTATTATAATTGTTTATAAACCAGAGAAATAAACATTATTATAGTTATACTAGCAACCCGACCGGCATTCCCCGGTCGTAAAATACGCTTAAATATGATATTTTGATTAGTGCAGATTTCGTATTTATTATTATATTATATTGGACCCAATATAAAGTAATGATTTAAAAAGTTAAAAACAAAATGACTCGTGCACAACCACCGAGAATCGAAACCAAAACGTTTAGCTTACGATTTACTTTTTCCTTTGACGTTAATGCCTGAGCTATGAAGACATGTATGCTGCAAGGCTAAAAATCAAAATATGAACCAATAGCTATTACGTTACGCATGCATATTCGTAATGCCGTCATTCGACCTTCACCTGGCAAATAGTATTCTTTGAAACTCCGCGGAATAAGGACTTTGTAAATTGTTTTTTAGAGTATTCAGTCGAACAGTACATTTTGATTGTAAATTTCAGCTTAGTTTTGATTTTCTTTCTCATATATATATATATATATATATATATATATATATATATATATATATATATATATATATATATATATATAATCAGCAGGTCCGATAGTGTGCGGTTGTAAAATGCGCTTGAATATGATATTTTAATTCATATTTTTTTATTAAAGAACCAATTCTCTATTGATAGGTAGTAGTTTCAAAGATTAAAAAAAATATGACATGGGTGCCATAAGTTAGAATCGAAACCAAAACATATGGCTCTCCAGTATTATTCGTTACCATTAGAGCTCAGTCCATACATACATGAAAACTTTAAAAAAATGTTGTTAAAGTTATAAGTGTATGCTTTACGCTTGCCAAATTCCATTTTTGTTTTCAATCTAGACGCTGAGTAGTTATTTTTACCTGTTAACAATCAAATCAAATTTGTTCCACATGTCCAAATCCTCTAAATATAAAGTTTCAAACACACACACATCCACACGCGCGCACGCGCGTGTGTGTGTGTGTGTGTGTGTGTGTGTGTGTGTTCTTTCCTTTTATCGTTTTAATGTTTACTCGACGCGCTGTATGTACAGTGCCAGGGCGTAGAAATTTCTAGGTTAGTGTGTGGAGACGCGTTTAAACTACTTGGAGAGAGGCATCCTCCCTCTTCGTTAAGGCATCTAGGAGAAGGAAAACTTTGATATAAAACATGGGGTCTCCCGTCTACTCTGTCCGTAAAAACCAATTACACCGACTCAGATTAGCAATTATATATATATGTGTGTGTGTGTGTGTGTGTGTGTGTGTGTGTGCGCGCGCGCGTGCGTGTGATGAGAATAATGGGAATAGTATTCTGACAAAATTTGTATTTCTCTACATATGTGTGTGTATGTATGTACGAGGTGACTTAAATAAGTTTTCAGGCTTTTTCGTATGCCACTTTTATTGATAGTACACACATGAAACTCTAGTCGTCTTCGAAGTAATCTCCTCCGGCTGCAATGCTCTTGTACCGTTCCAACAACTTCTGGAAGGCCCATGCAAGTCCTTCCATCTTGGTCAAATAGTCTGTGACAAGGATGGAGTTTAGAACTGGTGCATTGTTTTGGTGGAAATGTCACTGCCCCCATTCGAGGAATGCTGGCCTCTTCTGACAGAATCTTTTCCTGAACTCCCTTAAAACCTCAACATAGTATTCCTTGTTAACTGTCGTTCCAGTGGGAACCCAGTGCAAGTACATCATGCCCGTGCTGTCAAAAAAAGGGATCATAAGTTTCTGGGTGGATTTGTTCTCTCTGGCCTTCTTGGGTCTGGGAGAGCCAGCATACTTCCACCAGAACTCTGTCTCTTAATCTCTGGGTCATAAGCAGTAGATCCAGTTTTCATTGCAGGTCACCAGATCATCAAAAACTGCGGAATCTGAATTGATCAGCTCGACCATCTCACTGATGTCATGACAAAGTCTTTCTTTCTGGTCTTATCTTAGCACCTTTGGGACAAATTTCGCGCAAACCTTCCGCATATTCAATTCCTCGCGAATAACTGTGTGTACGGATCCCACACTGACATCAAAAGGTGTATTTATTGTCTCTATAGACAGACGACGGCCCTTTTTCATTAAATTCTTTATTCGGCCAATCAACTCTGGTGTTCTTACTTCTCTGCTCCTCCCACACATCTCAGAGACTATATGCTTTCCTTGTATCTCTTATGCCATTCAAAATCTGATGCTCGGTTTGTACAGGATAGTCTAAAAGCAGTCTGAAGCATTTCAGACGTTTTGTGGCATTTTTCAAGTTTAAAGTAAACTTTCATTGCATATCGTTCTTCTAAAGTGTCCTTACATCCAGATTGCATTTTTTAAATTCACCAGTTGTTGCAATCAGGCTTTAGTAGGGTGTATTCCAATTTCTGCTGGGGCTGTTTATTTAAACTTAAAGCCATATAATTGGCCAGTCATCTCATAAGATGTATAGTAATAAGATACTGAATTTTCAAGATTTTACGATAATCTTACATGCCTGTAACCTTATTTAATATATATATATATATATATAATTTATTATTTAAATATTTTTACGTGCATAAAAGTAAGTTATCTATAGACATGCGTGTTTCAAAATATCACTTCTCCTCAGTATAGCTAAGCTTGTTGATGAGACTCGAACTCGTCACTGTTATATAAGTAGCCTGGTGTTTTACCACAAGACCACGGGATCTCGTCAATTTTCATGCACGATTTTTATCGCTTTTAAATGTAAGATGTTGATTTATTTACTTATTATTTATAAGCGATTCTGTGGCATTTTTTCTTTTCGCTCCCTGAGTTATATAGTGTGTGCGTGTTAGTTTGTTCTTTCCTTTTACCATTATTACTATTTACTCGTACAGTTTCAGGACGTAAAAATGTTCAAATTAGTATCTGCAGGGGCGTTTAAAATCACTCAGAGTAAGGCATCCTCATGTTTCGTTAAGGAGAAGGAAAACTCATATATAGAACAGAATGTCTACGGTCTACTCTGTTTGTAAAAAAAAACAATTACACCGACTGAGATTAGCAGTTGTATATAAATATATGTATGTATATACGTGTACATGTATTAGCCATTTGAGGTGGTTGTATGTAACATTGCACCACTGGGCGTAAGAACTTCATCTGAGGTTACCGGCCAGAGGGAATGGGCTTCATGATGAGCACATTGGCCAATATGTTCCCCGTGCCTCCGGGGAAGAGTTTTGGAGCCAGAGAGTAGGTCAAGGACAGTCTGATATAAAACCTACGACCTGTGGACCTCGCTGTGACCGTCCCAGCTTGCTGGCCCATGACGGATGAGCCACGGGTGTAAAGGGTTGGACCGGTACCGTGCACACTGCACTTCCCCATAAAATCCATTGCACAGGCCTGAAGAACACGTCCACGTCCACTTGCCACCAACTTTACCAAGTCCTGTAGCGATGGGAAAGTGGAGAAAACGGCAGGTGAAAGATGATCACTGGCGGTTCAGGATATTGGTCGCCTGATGTTGACTCTGGAGACGACAACATCACTCGGCAGCACCCTGAATGATCAAACAGCCTTATCTAGGGACAGCTCTGCTTGCTCCACAAAGAGAGGGGCCTTGAAAATGTGGCCTAATAAAAGCTCGTTTCCATCACCCCCAGTTGGCTTGCCGCGGTCAACGGGCATCTTCCAATGCGGTCGAAATAGTACAAAGAAAGGAAGGTATGCATCCACCTGTAAGGGTGCAAAAGCACTGAAGCTGGCATGTTGGAATATCAGAACTATGCTAGACAAAGACAACAACAAATCTGAGCTTCGCTCTGCTTTGATTGCACTTGATCTGTCCTGACTTGATATCGACATCGCTGCACTTAGCGAGGTTCACTTAACTGGGGTTGGCAGCCTTCAGGAACACGGCGCCGGTTATACCCACTTTTGGTCTGGGAAACCTGCAATGGAGGGGCATTTCTCGGGCGTCGTCTTCTTGGTCAGAACCTCCATCGCTTCCATACTGGAAAGCCTTCAGACTGGTCATTCTGACCGCATCATGTCAATGCGCCTCCCTCTGAGGAATAAGTCATTTGCTACGCTTCTCAGTGTGTACGCCCCAACTCTTCAAGCTGAACCTGCAAAAAAAGACAGATTTTACTCAGAGCTCCGCTATGTACTGCGGCGCACCCCTGCAGCCGATAAGGTGATAATCCTCGGCGACTTTAATGCTAGAGTGGACCGGGATGCAGTTGCCTGACATGGTGACATGGCATTGGTAACTGCAACGAAAATAGGCGTTTGCTGCTGGAGTTTTGCATCGAGCTGCAACTCATCACCACAAACATCATCTTTCAGCAAAAAGACAAACTAAAGACAACCTGGATGTATTTTCGGTCCAGACATTGGCACCTCCTAGATTACATTCTAGTACGCCAAAGAGACCGCTGACATGTCTTACACACCCGAGTGATGTCTAGTGCAGAATGCCATACTGACCACCGCCTAGTGCGTTGCAAAATCCGGCTACACTTCAAACCCAAACCAAGAAAGGGAAGGTCACCCAAGAAAACGTACGAGCTTAGCAAACTACAATTAGCTGATATGAGAACTGTCTTCCAGGCAGACTTGCAGTCTAAGCTCAAAAACGTCAGCGACCCAGAGGAAAACCCTCAACTGAGTGACTCTAGGATAAACTGAAAACAGCCATCCTGCAGACATCTGAGGAGGTCCTGGGGTTTTCCATTTAGAAGAACCGGGATTGGTTTGATGATAACAATGAAGAAATACGAAAGGAAGAGATCAGCCGATCGAGCCTACTTGGCTCGCCCGTCCTGTCCACTGAGGGGAGCAGCCTTCCGTCACATCTGCAGCAAACTCCAGCGCAACCTTAGAATCTTAAAGAACGAGTAGTGGTCCAACTTCGCAGTAAGAACACAGCAGTATGCAGACGCTGCTGATTACAGAGGCTTTTATGAAGCCCTTAAGACAGTGTATGGCTCCACGCACTGCGTCCAGAGTTCACTGCGTAATGCGGACGGCCAGACGCTCCTCAGGGATGGAACATCTATCCTGAACCGTTGGTATGAGTATTTCCAAACTCTCTTCATTCAGGGCTCAGCAATCTTTCGCATCCCTCAACTGCCAGCCAAAGTAGAACTGGATGGACCTCCCTCTATGGAAGAAGTCAATGTGGCCACAAAACAGTTGAAGAGTGGAAAGGCGGCAGGAATAGATGGGATCCCACCAGAGATCTGGAAATATGGAGGCACAGCATTGCATAGCAGACTCCATGAGCTCCTTGTATGTTGTCGGGAGCAAGGACTTCCCACGGGACCTCCCTGATGCAGTCATTGTTACCTTGTACAAAAACACCCTGCTCTCCATCGCAGTTAAAATCCTTGCCCGTTTGCTCCTAAACAGGCTGATACCTTCCATCGCAGAAGACCACTCCCAGAAACGCAATGTGGTTTTAGAGCAAACAGAGGTACCACAGACATGGCCTTCGTCCTCAGACAACTGCAAGAGAAGTGTCGTGAACAAAGCAGTGGACTCTACGTAACATTTGTGGATCTGACCAAGGCATTTGATGCAGTGAGCCGGATTGGCTTTTGATTGATTTTGGAGCACCTCGTCCCTCCCAACTCCTTAACATGATAGTTCAGTTGTATGAGAACTAAAGTGGTCACGTCAAAGTAAATAACAACCTCCCAGAACCCTTTCTAATCGTCAATGGCGTAAAACAAGGATACGTTCTGGCACCGACTCTGTTCAGCATCTTCTTCAGCATAATGCTCAAGCAGGCGACCAAATATCTTGACGATGACGATGCTGTCTACATTCGCTGTCGCCTCAACGGCAGTCTGTTCAACCTCAAAAGGCTGCAAGCCCACACAAAGACCTTCGATCAACTGATCCGAGACCTCCTCTTTGCCGACGACGCTGCCCTTGTTGTCCACACCGAAACAGCATTGCAGCTCCTCATATCCTGCTTCGCAGAGGCTTCCCAGCTCTTTGGACTCAAGGGCAGCTTGAAAAAGACGGAAGTTCTCCACCAACCATCTCCCCGGGTATAGTACCGCCCTCCCCACATCACCATTGGCGAGACTAAGCTGAAGACCGTTCACCAGTTTACCTACCTTGGATGTACCATCACATCAGATGCCAAACTCGACAAAGAAATAGACAACAGACTGGCCAAGGCAAACAGCGCTTTTGGCAGATTGTACATCAGAGTCAGGAAAAACAAACACTTAAAAAATCGCACAAAAATCAGTGTGTACAGAGCCGTAGTATTCTCCACCCTCTTGTACGGCTCTGAGTCCTGGACAATTTACTGCCACCAATTACGACTCCTCGAGCGTTTTTATCACCGCTGTCTCCGCACCATTCTCAACGTCCACTGGAGTGACTATGTCACCAATGCTGAGGTCATCGAGCGGGCGGAAATCACCAGCATCGAGGCCATGCTGCTGAAGTCACAGCTACGCTGGATCGGGCACGTCTCCAGAATAGACGATCATCGCCTGCCCAAGATAGTCCTATATGGCAAACTCTCTACTGGACGTCGTGACAGAGGGGCACCGAAGAAAAGATATAAAGACTTTCTGAAGAAGTCCCTCGGTGACTGCCATATTGACCACCTCTAGTGGTCTGCTCTTGCTGCTGACCGTGTTATCTGGCGACGTACTATCCACCAGGCTGTCGCCTTCTTTGAGATCTCCCGAACAAAGAATCTGCGAGAGATGCGCTGCAGGAGGAAGATTCGGAAAGCCTCAGCAGCCACACCTGACGTGATTTTTGACTGCAACCGCTGTGGCCAAACCTGCTTGTCCCGCATCGGGCTCGTCAGCCACAAGCGTGGTTGCAGTCGATGTGGAAAACCCCCTTCATAGAATTTTCGTTTGCGAAGTACTGCATCGTTGAAAGAATAAAAAAATTAATAAGCCACTTTTTCTTCTTCATCTAATACGTTTGCACTGGTTTTAACCAGCAGAAATACACATTAAATAATTTATTAAAACTAAAGCTTTATTTTCTCATTCTGATCGCCTAAAAGCGGAGGCTAATATTTGCACAATAAATATATGCCGCTGTTTGATGAATACTGTTCGCTTATTTTTTTTATATTCATACTTTCCAGCTTGGAACATTCATTATATTCTTTTTTTACTTATTCATTTAAAGAATCGAACTGAAATAATGAATTAGCTGATATGAGAACTGTCTTCCAGGCAGACTTGCAGTCTAAGCTCAAAAACGTCAGCGACCCAGAGGAAGTATTCCCATTACAACCGTGAAATGGGAATACTGTGTGTCTACTATTTCACCTAACAAATTAATAACTAATGCTGTAATGAAAAATAATACGGAACACATAATAGTATTTAAAAACAAATACAACCATAATAATTGCTCAAAAAACATAAATTTAATGACTGGTAACATTATCCTATTATTCCTATTTACTTTACTACCCACGAGAGCAGAGTTACACATAAGGTCGGTTTTTAATGTGGGGAAATCCACCTCCTCAAAAAGGAGCACTCTGGATACGAACAAAAATAAAAATTGTCTCAGTTATGGAGGATTTTTCCTCCACTGACGAAAGACTGAAAAGGTGAACTGTAACATCAGAACAGATACTACACTATAAGTATAAAAAATATGCATAACCTCTTCAAACACTCGATAGTCGCACCACATTCGAAGTATTGGTGATCGATCACCATGTTAAGAACGGCTTTCTAATCAAGCACCCTTTGCAGGCTGGACAATCAGTGCATATGACCCATTAGTTTGATATAAGTTAAAACACAATAATATTATGCAGGTAGGTTTCAACGTACCTTATATCGACTATGGAAACATTTGTTATATATTTGTTTTCTTAACACTTTTTCTTTCTGTGAAGTATGTTATTATTAAGAAGATGTGTTACAGCTAATTTTAGAAAAATGCTTGCAGTATACCGAGAAGAAAAACATTGGGTGACTTGAAATATACTGTCTTCGGTAGAAGGCAGTTATCTACCTCTGTTTTCGCTAAATGTAAAAACTTAATAAATACTTTTTTATATTATCACCCAGTACTTGCAGAGTATCACCCCGAACCAACACTAATGGCCAGTAACCAACAGTGCTGACAATCACAGGCAGTGGCTTTCACTAGCTGCCACTGGAAACCAATGCCCGACAGTAGATGCCAGATTATTTCATTTGGGTCTCGGCCGACAGTAACGATTCTGTTATAGATCTGTCATGATTCCACCGGGCAACGCCGGTTAACGGGTCCAGATAGTATATATTATATTATATTCATTGGAATAACATGGGGAGTAAACAACAACAAAAAAGAAAGAGATACAAAGGAACAAAATTAGGTTAGTAAACTCACCCAATCCTTTCTAAAACCCATTGTTTTTTTTTGTTTTTTTTTTAAACAAAAAATAAGCGAGTCAATCTCTTATGATATATTTGAAGTTTTAAAGGAATTTCGGTCCTATAGTTCCCTGTAGTTATACGAACACTTAGTGATTTGGGACCATTTCCATGGTCTTCCTATATATATATATATATATATATATATATATATATATATATATATATATATATATATATAACGGTTGTATTGATTGGTTTCCTAGATATAAATCCAATGATCCTCGTGTGATTATTAAATAGTGCTCAATGCAGAACAGAGCTGGTATATAGTCTGTTTATTATACAAACATTATTGGTTACATGTGCATTTTTCAGTGGTGACCACACCCAAATATCTTATAAAAACCAATATAATCTTGGCACCCGCTATGGTTTGATGATGCGTTGCCCCTAAATTGGGACTCCATTGAAACATGTATACACATATGTAACCAATAATGTTTGTATGATAAACAGGCGCATATATATATATATATATATATATATATATATATATATATATATATATATATATATATATATATATATATATATATTTTTCATACCCCTCGGATCTTTGAGATTTCTATAAGAATATTGCTCAAACCAGAAGGTAGACAATATTAAAGGGATTTCAAACAATAAATCAAGCATAAGCATTTAATTTAAACTCAACAAATAAATAAATTATGCAAGTTTGAAACATTATACAAAGAAAAACAATAATGGCACTAGTTCAAAATTATTCATACCTCTCTTACTAATAGTCAATAGCATGCCCTTTATTCTTAATAACTGCCTGTAACCGTTTTGGATATTTATCAACAAGGTTTTTACAAGCATCAACACTGATTTTTGACCATTCTTCAATGCAGTAGTTCTCCAAATCCCTCAAATTTCTAGGTTTCCGCTTTTTAACCTCAGTTTTCAATATGTGCCAGAGGTTTTCGATAGGGTTCAAGTCGGGACTCTGGCTAGGCAATTCCAAAACATTAATTTGATTATCCTCAAACCATTTCTTGACTATTTTGGCAGTATGTTTTGGATCATTATCCTGTTGAAGGACCCAGTTTGGTCCTAAATGGAGCTTCTCCGCATCCTGTCTAATGTTTTTCTGGAGTATCTCCAAATATTGCTCCTTCTTCATGGTTCCATCTATCTTGACCAAACTACCTGGACCACTAGCCGAAAAGGAGTCCCAAAACATTAGGCTACCACCACCATGTTTCACCGTGGGTATGGTGTTCTTTGGGTTGTAAGCTTCTCCTTTCTTCCTCCAAACGTAAGAAGCATCCATATGGCCAACCAATTCAATTTTTGTTTAGTCAGTCCACAAAATACTTGAGAAAACGGACTCTGGAGAATTCACATGGGTCCTAGCAAACTTTAGACGTGCTGCAGGGTGTTTTCCGGTGTGCAATGGAGTCCTTCTTGGTCTTCTTCCTTTCAGACCATTTTCATGCAGAGTCCTTTGCAATGTTTGCCTTGATATTTTTATGCCAGAAGACTCCAGATTTTCTAAAATGTCCTTAGTAGTGGTGGTTGGATTTGCATTAACACTTCTTACAATATTCCTGGTGGCTCTAGCAAACAGTTTCCTTTTCCTTCCTCTACCAATCAAGTTGTTTATTGTGTGGTGGCTCTGGAATTTTTTGATGATGCTCTGTACTGTTGCTGTAGGGACCTCAAATTTCTTGGAAATTGACTTGTAACCTAAACCATCCTTATGTGAATTCACAATTTTAGTCCTAAGATCATTACTAAGCTCTTTTTTCTTCCCCATTCTAATAATTTTTATTCTTTTATTGGTTTTCAGTTGATATCATTTTAATTTCTGAAAAATGCAAAAAACGAAATAAAATTAAACAAAGGTTGTATAAAAGCATTCAAAATAAGAATCAAACAGGAAACAAACAGTCAGAAACTCGATTAATACTGAAAAAATAAGGGGGTATGATTATTTTTTAACATTGCAGATTTTATAAATAGCTGTATATTTCTTTTATTACAAGTATCCCGAGATTTTAAAATGACGAAAATGATCAGAAGAGGTTTATTAAGAATATGTATCAATATGGACGTAAACAATAAATTCTTACGAAGTTACACCTAATAAACTCAATTTTCAAGGGGGGGTATGAATAATATCGGGCACAAGTATATATATATATATATATATATATGAGAGAGAGAGAGAGAGAGAGAGAGAGAGAGAGAGAATGATTTAAAATTCGTAAAATAGATACATTTAAAGTTTAAAGGATGGTATGTTCTTTTATCCCCGCCGGGGTTCACTTCCATTGTCTTCCCAAGTAAATTCACAGGCGAATACATTTGCACGTATTATGTAGATCCTCTAACTTTTGTTCTATATGAAACACACACACATGTACACAGACATTGTCTTTATATAGAAGATTATATGTCCAATATCATCGGAATAAGATGGCTGGTGAAACAGCAAAATCGCCCAAAAAGTAAGAAAAGAAAGAAATTAGGTTAGCAAGACTCACCCAATCCTTTCTACAAAGAGGCCGCCCATTGTTTTCTGGTTTGTTTAGATAAGAAAGCAAGCAGGCTAATCTTTTAATTGGAGCGGGAATTAAGTGGGTGCAAATAAAATAGTTATGGGATTGGTTTTAAAAGAACTCAAAAATGCATCTGCCATGCTCATGCGAATTTATTCATGATGCATTTTGTACTCACAACTCGCAATTTGTAACTGGATTTTGTTGAAGTTCTTGGAATGTAATCTTTTCCTAGTCCATCTTATTTAACGTTTAAGCTGGTGTTTGAAGAATAATTTATTAAGGATTTTATTTGCGAAAAGATATCAGGTTGACAAGAAAGTTCTTGCGGTTTTTAATTTTTAAATTTAGATGAACATATCTTGACTCAAGCAAACATTTATTGATCGAAATAAGCACCATCGAAATAAGCACCATCGAAATAAGCACCATCAGAATCAAGACATTTTTGCCAACGCAACGCAAGTGTATTTTTGCCAGTAACGTACAAATCTTCTGTTCTGACGGCGATGTCGCTGAAGGCGTTTTTGATATCGCTTAGGTTTTTGTAGCATTTCTCAAGCAGAATGTGGCCGAGATGCTTAGAAATGGCAGTTGACAGGTAAGAGGTTTAGGGAGTATGGCGGATGAAGCAGAGTTTCGAAACCCAAATCGTTCAAGTTCTGCAGGGTCGGTTTACCACCGTGCGGTCGGGCGTTGTCAAGAATAATTTGTCCTTTTTTCTGTTGACTAATGTTGGGTGCTGTTGTCGAAGTTTCTGATACATTTCATCCACTTGTTGGCAGTACTTCTCCGCCATAATGGTTTCGCCTGCATTCAAAACTGTAATGGATGAAACCGGTCGCTGACCACCAAACAGTAAGTATGATCTTCTTTTGGTGCAACCCTTGCTTCGAGAAGTATCGCGGACCTTCTTCGGCGTCTTACCACTGAGCTTAGCGTCGCCAGTTTCATCACAAATCATAACCCGGTGAAAAAATAGGTCGTTCTTGTTGCGTAAAAGAATGGAATAGGATACTTCATAACGGCATTTCTTTTGGTTGTGAGATACCAATTTATCAAGTATTTTGTCTTTCCAATCTCTCTTAAGTGGTTGGGAATCGTCGTATACGTTACGTCTAATTTAGAAGCAAGTTCTTGAACAGTTGCGCGTGGATTGGCTTCGACTAAGGTTCTTGACAACATCGGATGGCCAACTACGACGCTTATTATTTTCAAGACTCTCGTCGCCGCCAGGAAATTTCTTGAACCAATATTATGCTCTGCGTATATTAGTGGTTCCTAGGCCAAACGCTTCGTTGATGTCGCGACCTTTTTCAACAGCTTTTCGGTCAAGCTTGAATTGAAATAAGAAAATTGTACGAATTTTTTTTTTTTCCATCTTGTATTGAACGTTCCGTAAAGAAGACAATTGTTTTAAAACGATTGTAATTTAAACGATTAAATAGAGCGAAAAACGTTCTTTAAAATGATATCTAAGTAAAGGTATTATGATGAAAACTTATTTGAAAATACGCCATTTGAAATCAAAATTTAAAATTCAGCAAAACTTTCTCGTCAACCTAATACAATTTAATTAATTAGAAAAAAGGGCCTAAAATGTGTGACATGTGCGTGTCATCGTTTATCACACTCTTAACTAAACATAATTGAATCCATTTGTCGAATCAATTTTTCCTTTTTCATTGTTTGCCCATAATTTCTATTTTGATGTCTGTATAATACCATAGTTATTTAAAATATATCTAATCGTTTGGATTAGTTCTGTTCATATCTTCTTCTACATAAATGAAACAGCAGATGTGTGTGTGTGTAGATATGTAACAGGTAAACTTTTAAACTACTGGTCAAATAACACTGAAATTAACAAGAAATAGTAATTATACACCAAGGATGGTTTATAATGAGTAAAATCTTTGTTGTGATGAATAATGCGTTGTATTTTTGCAGTCATTCCTTTGATGTCAATTTCTCACATTCTTTTTTCAAAGTTTTTCGGGATTGTTCCTAATGCTCCTACTATTATAGGTATCATTTTTATTTTCTTCATCTTCCATATCCCTTTCAGCTCCCTGGCTAGCTCTGTGTATTTGCTCCGTTTCTCTTTTTCTTTTATATTCACTGTCGTCAGCTGGAACAGCAAAGTCTACGATTTGACAGGATTTTTCTTTCTTGTTCATTATTACGATATCCGGTCTTCTGGTTTGGATGAATTTATCAGTTTGTATGTCCATGTTCCATAGAACTTTGTGATTTTCGTTTTCAAGTACTGCTGCCGGCTTATGTTTGTACTACTTGTCTGTGCGCTCGAGTTGTCTTGTGCTGCAGTTATTAGGGATTTAGTTTCTCGGCTTATGTGTCCTTTTCGCATCCATGTCCAAGTGTTTTCGTTATTTTCATCTTTTGTCATCCTTATGAATCTTCTGTGTACTTGTTTCTCTTCCCACTTTTCTTTTCTTGTCTTATCCTTCGTCTCTCTGTTTTCTGTTTTATTGACTTTTTCTCCTGTGTCTCTCTGTACTATGATTATTCTTTAAGTGTTTTATATTAAATATTTTTCTAGTTCTTTTTCGGTGTCATTCGCAGAGTCTTCTATATTAACCAGTCCCTTTACGCCGTCTTTCCTGTTTACGTAGAGTCGGTCAACATCGTTCTTCGGATGTACTGCCTTGTGTATGATCATGAGTTTCCTGGTCTTCTGATTGAGTTGTCTCAGTTCTTCTTTAGCCCACCCTATGAACGGTCCACAGTATCTTACTAATGATACTGCCCATGTATTTATACCTTTTATTAGGTGTCTGCTATATAATTTGGTTTCGAGAATTTTTCTTGTTCTCCTGAGGTATTCCTTTCCAATTCTCTATTTTATTTCTGTTGCTTTGATGGTGACTGCTTCCAGTACTCCTAGGTATTTATAGGCTTCTTGTTCCCTTAGTGCCCTCATCTCCGTTTGGTTGGGTAGTTCCATGCCTTCTGTTGTCTCTAGTTTTCCCTTTCTTATAACTAGTAGTGCGCACTTTTCCATACACAAATGCCATTTGGATATCCTGGCTGAAGATCCTGGTGGTATTTATTAATGTCTCTAGTTCATATTTTGTCCTAGCGAAGAGTTTCAGATCGTCCATGTACATCAGGTGATTCACTTTTTCCTCCGTGTTAGAGAACGTGTATTCCGGCTTGGCACTTTCTCGATATATTGTTCAGGGGCATCATGGCTATAATGAACAGTAGTGGTGGTTGTTGTTATTGTTGGTGGTGGTGGTGGTATTATTATTATTATTATTATTATTATTATTATTATCATTATCATTATAAGAGGAGTAGGAGGAGGAGAAAAGCAAAACTATCCATATATAAAGACAGGTGATATTTAAAAAAAAAATGGTAAACTGTTCAGTTTTCTTTGTTTAGAATTCAAAAACAAGCGTGTTAGTCGTTAAATGGAAGTAGAGCTTACATGGAAAATGAATTTAGATAAAAGTGGAAGCTAATAGAGTATGATATCCTTTAATCCTCGTGCGAAGGAATAGTGTACTAAATGTTATACGATAAAGCCACCAAGTTTAGGTCATTGTTGAAATTGCCTTTTCCCTGTTGGCTGAAGTGTGCCTTTTGATCCTGTTCATTACATTTAATTCTAATCCATAGACCAAATAAACCTGTACTAAATATAATACAATAAGAATGAAAAGCTAAACGTTTTCGTAAATACCTTAGCCAGGGGTTTTCTCTCCACATCTAAAAACACTAGAATCCAGACTATTGTTGAGAGTTTCTTTTTTTTTTCTTTCTTTTTTTTTTTTTTTTTTTGTTGTTCGTTCGTTGTGACCTTCCTAGATTTTACTTTTTCCCTTTGAGAAGGGGTTAGTTTATTGCTAATCGCCTGAGGTGTCCCTGCCAGAAATGAGGTCGGGGCTTCTTTTTAATATATAGAAATTACCACTTATCAATGCCCAGAGGCCATTCGAGGACAAGGACAATGTCATAGTAAGCGTTAGTAGTGTAAATTTGGTAAATTGGTTACTTAAGAGGAACGGTTCAGCAAGAACTTGTTTACGTTGAACTTAAAGACAACCATATTGTAGTCAGTTGGAAAGCAGGCTGACGGAAGGCAGTTCCACAGGTGTGCAGTTTTAAGACAGAAGTTTTGCTCGTGGAATCTACGTTTAGGTTTAGGCACAGATAAAGAGGGGGGGATTATTGATAGTGTTTTCACCTAGACGAGTGTTTTCGTGAAAGTTTAGCGAGGGGGGGTAGATTGAAGCTCAGACGAACTCCTGTAATTGGTCCAGGCTAGAAATTTCTTTCTCCAAGGCGCTGACTTTTCTAAATTTCCCTTTCTGACTACTGTGTCGCATCACCCTACCGTGTGTGCGGGAGATAGATATCGACAATACTTAGTTTTAGAAACTGAGTGTCGATGTGGATCAACAGTGAACATATGGGTAGGGTATCAACAGTTGGTCCATTTTGAAATTATAACAAAGTCAGTCTAGTATTTTAGATCTCTGCTATTTGGTACACGCGCTATATTTTTTTTGTTTTGTGTGTGGGTATAAGGAACAATCGTGCACACAGCTTTGGGTAATGGGGTCGACATAATTGAGACGAAACGGAGCCAGTGTTCTTTTTCTTGTTGAGTGAATAATAAAACAACTGATCAGGAGTGCGGGGGGGGGGGTATTATAAGCTGAATCATAAAGTAGAATGAGGAACACCTGACCGGTTAAAAGAAGCCATCTTTTAACGTTGGTCACGTGTGCTTACAGTAATGTCTGCCGGAAACGTCCTCCCAGGGTTGATAAAATACTAAAATATAATAGAATTTAAAAAAAAGAAAAAAGAAAAAGGAAACAGCAACCCGTTGCCCATTCCAATAACCTGTCCTTTGCTTCACTTCGTTCCTTTCTTCTTTCTTATATGGCCAACACACAACAAACCGACCGGCGCGTGTGCGGAACATAATACTCCTTTTTATTTTTATTATTATTGATGGTCTTAACCGTGATTTTCCAATCTGACTGTTGATTGTTCGGACCACACCCAACTCGAAACCCCCAGGCGCATTTCAGACGGGGTGGATGGCATTCAACCAGCAATTTATTCTACAGTTACTTTAGTCATCAAGAGAAGGGGGTATAATTTCCGCTGCTCGCCTGTTGCTCATGGTTCAAGTGCTGCGGCCGCGTGACCGGAACCGGCGTTTGCGCATGCGCACTTTACGCCGGTCTTATTTCTACTTAGGTGTAGAACAAAAGCGCTTGAGCATGACACCTTGTCATTTCAATCATACCGTCATATGCAAGAAAATATATCATTATTTATTCCACGCTTGAACAATCAGTCATTTTCTTTTATTATTATTATTGCCATTATCATTGTTGTTGTTGTTTTTGTTGTTTGCATGTCTGTCTATTTATTTATAAGTATGTCTGTTTGTTTAAAATTCGACTTTTAACTTTCTGTCTATTGAGCCAATTATTCATCGATCCCGGTTTCAAATCAACGTTCATTTCGATTTATAGTTTAAGACGAATTTATATTATTCAACAAGTTAGAATCATAAAAGATATATTACTTACAAGAAAAAAAAAATCTTATGTGTGTGTATGGGAGGGGTCGGTGATTTCTCAGTACGTTTTGTTGTTTGTTTTTGTCGGTTTGAGTGCTTATTTTTTTGTCTTTTGTTATTTTGTTTGGGGTTTGTATTACTACTATACACATAGGTTCGAAAAAGTTGTCAAAAACAAATATATAACAAATAAATGTTATCAAAGGCAAGATAAGTTTATTTTCTATCTAACTGAATATGTTTTTAGTGTTTTTTATTTAATATAATATGTTTATTCAGCTCGAAAGACATACAGTGTTTACCGATGTATTGGAAAATTAAAAATGATACCCGACTCTTTTTTTTTCTTTGACACGGTAAGTTTGGGAAAATGAGTTAAAAATAAACAACTAGACAAAATACTATTAAAACTTCGCTCAATATATGTTACCATGACATAGGCTGATATATAATCGGTGGGTTTTTAGCACTATTTTGTCTAGTTTTTTTTTTTTTCTTAACTCCTTTTCCCAAACTTACCGTGTCAAAGAGAGAGTCGGGCGCCATTTTTAATTTTCTAATACATCAGTAAACACTGTATGTTTTTCGAGCTGAATAAACATGTTACATTAAATAAAAACACTAAAAACATATCCAGTTAGGTTGAAGAAAAGTAACCTATCTTGCCTTTGATAACATTCATTTGTTATATATTTGTTTTTTGACAACTTTTTCGAATCTATGTGTACAGTAATACAAACCCTTTGTTTGTTTGCTTTTTTGTATTTCCTTTCTCATTCTTTGTTATTAAATGTATCTTTGTTATTAAATGTATCTTGTGTTTTATTCTTTGATTTGTCTGCTTTTATGTTCTTCAGCGTCTCTGTACTTTTTTTGTATAATATTTGCTTTTTTACGCCTCGTCTCTGCGTCGTTTTATGTCTCCGATATTTTGGTCTATAATATTTCTTGTCTCTTCTCTTTCTATGTTTCTGGAATTTTTTTTTTTTTCAATGTATTTTTATACTATTTGTCTTTGATTCTCTAGCAATGTGATCCTATATCCAGTAATTTCTTCTGCATTGTTACTGGCAATTATTTTATTTTATTTATTTATTATTATTATTATTATTATTATTATTATTATTATTATTATTATTATTATTATTATTATTATTATGCAATAACATTGTCACGTTTTTTTAATGTCCCTTACATTTTGTACTTTATTATCCCTGGTACTTTGTTCTTCAATACCTCTCTTTCTTATCCTCGACCCCTAAAATCAACAGTTTAAACCATTCCTGTAACGACCTGGTCCCTGTTGACTGTGGTGTAATGCCAGTTCTGTACAGTTCTAGGAGGTCCATCCTCCCAGGCTCTGCCTTCTCTCTTTAAGAAGAGGGTTATTAATTGCTAATCCCCTGAGGCGCCCTCACCGGGGAATGTCGACAGGGCTGCTCAGGCACTTTTTCCAGGTCAGAGTGCATCCCCCTTCGGGGGCGCTTATTCCTCAATCCCACCTCCCGACTCTGGTTAACAGTTTTGCAGTGAGATAGAACTAAATACCCCCCCACCTCTAATAAGTCGTCATCCAATGCCTCTGATACTCTTTTTAATTTTTCTAGCATTTTGTTCTCCAATATCGCTGGTACGTTATTCTTCACTGCCGCTCGTATTTTGTTCTTCAATGTACCTTGTACTATTATTTTTCAATCTCTCCGGTACTTTGTGTTTCAATGTCTCTAGTACTTTGTGTTTCGATGCTTTTAGTTTTCTATATATCCTCTACTATGTCCCTCTGTGTTTCGGTTATGTTTTCTTGTGATGTCTCTTGCAATTTTTTCTTTTATATCTCTGCTATTTTTGCTGCTGCCGTTTTTTCCGTATCTCTTCTCTTCTAATGTATGCCTTTTGTGTATGTTCTTTAATATCTTTGTGTTCTGTTCATCTGATAAATTGTTTTAATGTTTCTAATATGTTTTTTTTTTTGTATTTTTGTTTATTTCATACAACGGACAACTGTTCTTCTACGTTGTCAACTTTGTTGATGACACCGAGCTCGATAACAGACATGAGGAGAAAACGAATGAACGCACATGTAAGGTAATGGCTGAAACTTTCTCGGAATGCCTCCAATTTGTAGGGGATTGTAACATTCAATGCTGCCGAGGCTAAGCTTCTTTATTTTAATAATTACTGACTAGCGGGACCTGTGGAAATTCCACAGGGGACTCATTCATATGAAATATATTGATGTTGGCATTCTGTAGATGTTCAGTGTAAGTGGAGACGCTCTGATATTATTGCAGCTTTTTTATTAAAACGGCACAAGTATTTATCTAAGCTAGCACTAACGCCCGGTAAAATCCGGTCGTAAAGGACTCTTAAATATGATATTTTAATTCTTGCAGATTTCGTATATATTATTATAGAGTTAATGTTCTATCGATTTTTATGTTATAAAGTTGCGATTTCAAAAATAAAAAATATATCCATATGACTTGGGTGCATTAGCTTGAATCGAAACCGAAATAAAAACTTATGAAAAAATATATGTATATATATGTATAACTTGAGTTCCTTCAGCCATAAATTAAACCGAAACCAAAACTTATGAAGAATTCTTGATAAAAAATTTTATAACAAAAAATAGATGAGTTAAGTGCCATCAGCTATAGTCGAAACCGAAACCAAAACTTATGAAGAATTCTTGGTAAAATTATTTATGACAAGAAATTGAAGAACATAGCAATTAAACGACCCGGATGTAAGAGTGACAAAAAAACACGCTATCGTATTAATATATAGATGACATTGACTAATAATATGCTCTTCGTTCAGATTCTTCTGCATAACATTCACAGGCAGCAGGAATTGGATCAAATACACTGAGGATATTGCCAAGGCTGCTGCAACGAAGGTGGGCGCTTTCTACCATGCTAGTAAATTACAAAGAACATCTTATACCTCTACAAAGCTACCATTTCCCCATGCATAAAGTATTGTTACCACATCTGATCCCCATCAACGCTCTGATCCCCATCTGGTATCAATTGTGATGGATGGATCTCGTCTGGGTGAGGCCCCGTGTTTTGACAAGCTTCTGGGTTTTACCTTTACTCCTGATCTGAAATGGAACACGTACATCAAGTCTGTTGCCAAGGTCGCTGGAAATATGGTGGGATCCTTCTACCGCTCCAGAAGATATCTCACTACTGATGCAATTCTCTATCTATATAAAAGCCAAGTACGTCCAAGGATGGAATACTGTTGCCATATCTGGACAGAGTACAAAATAGACTTCGTGGCTTAGTGGGGGATGCCCTTTTCTCTACCCTGCAACCTCTCTCCCACAGAAGAGACGTTGCGAGCCTATCCTTGTTTTATCTTTATTTCCATGGCAGGTGCTCGTCTGAACTCCAATCTCTGGTCCCCCCTCGCCAATCTTTCACGAAAAACACCCGTCTAGCTGAATCCACTGTGAAAAATTTCCCCCACTCTATATCTGTGCCTAAATCAAAACACGAATTCCATGAACAAAGCTTCTTTCTTAGAACTGCACGCGTGTGGAACTCTGTTCCGTCTGCCTGCTTCCCACCGGACTACAACTTGGATGTCTTCAACAAGTTCCTGATGAACCGCCCCCTTAAGTAAACACTTCATCAAATCTCCACACTAACGTAATGTACTTGCAATAACCCTTATCCCTGAGTGGCTTCCGGGCCTTGATAAGTGGTGATCACTGTGTAAAAAAAAAATCTATGCTGGCACCGCTACCACTAGTCTCGCTCTTCCAAAATAGTCTTCAACATAAGTCCCGCACTATCAAAAAAACTCCAACCGCTGTGCCTGTGTTACAATTATTTTAATGCTATGTACTATTCCTAACCTATATCATTTGCATCCTCTCGACATAAATAAATCCGACTAACCCGACAAGCAGCAAAATCGTACCCTTTCACTGTAGAGATCCATAGATGCAGGAAAGTTTTCTACTCTAATAGTTTCTTTCTCTTGAGCTGCCAGACTTTGGAATTCCCACCCGGTTCCTGCTTTCCTGACTGTACTGACATACAGAAGTTCAGATGTAATGTGAACAGATATCTCGCTGTTCAACTCCCTACATGTAGATTTGGTATCAAATAGAAGCACCCTTTGTCCAAATGGCATTGTGTGTGCTCATAGGGGGGGGGTAATAAAAGTTTTTAAAAAAAACTTTCATATTGTTCCGCCTGTGAGTAGCAAATTCTTGTAAGAAAAGATGAAATACAAAGACAAAAAACAGAATCAAACCGCCCAGAAAAAATGTTGTAACATGCTAACGCATAAACTCTTCATTTGTTGGAGTTCCTCATGCCGTGATTTGAAAAGGGTTAACAGAAGCACATAATTACCCGAGTGGATCAAACAAATAAACAAAATAACAAGAAACCTGCTTCAAATATATATGTTGCCTCTATAAACCCTTGTAAACTTGCCTAGTCGATTCTAGTGACTGTCTTGATGATACTGGCCACAACGACCTAATCCATGATGGTGAAACGGCGAAGTAAAAAACCAAGTAAAACCACTAATATACGTCCATGGGAAAGAATATGTAACAATATTTACAGCACACTTGCTGTTTGATAGGTTATTTTTATACAGCTTCCTATTCCATTAGCTTTAGAAAAATAAAAAAAATTAATCAATTTTCTATATAAAGGCTTGTAGGACTGACCTGTGTCACTCCTAAAAGCCAAGAACTAGGACGTAAATAATACCATTCCCCAAGAAATAATAGTTGCTTAGCCCCTCTCTTTCTCATAAACCATACACAAACCTGGAACTGCTATCCAGACTCCCTCATCATCTCTCTCTATCGCTCTTTCTACTTAACCAATCCCTAGCTAGTATGACAGGCGAGTAAGCAGTATACTCTTAATCCCGAAACCAACAAGACGTGTGTTGCCGGTGAACATTATAAGAAGTGTACTCACTCCAAATTGTAAAAAGGCAAATAAAGTTCTTTCCTTTTAAATGTTAACATTTGTATTGCTTTTATTATTCCAACAACAACTAATGAAGACAAGTGTAAGTCAATGTTACAGGCTAAAAGAAAAAAAAAGCCTTTTTTAACAAAATTACACCTTATGACTAGGGCTATGACAACAGCATATTCTTTTCCTTGTTTTGATTTTCAGGTATACATCCATTGATATCTTATGTTTTTTATGTAGATTGGTGTGGTTCTCGGTTGATTAATTGTCTCACTGTGTGGAATATATACTCGAAAGTCAAGAGAATGAAAAGAATATGCTGTTGTCATAGCCCTACTTCTGACGATCATTGATTGAAAGCGCTAGAAACAAAAACAAATGGCTGTCAAAATATACTGGAGCATTATACACTTGAAATCACCAGCACAACACGTGCATTCTCTTCTCTTCGCCATAACACAAAAATGAAGAAAAAGAAAAGAAATTCATGAACTGGAGTTTCGACCCTGATGAGGCTATGTATTAGCTAAATATCGAATTTACAAGAAAAAAAATCAGTAAATAAAAATGATTTTATCATTATATTCGACACTTCAAAGTTTTCAAATTCCCATTTAAATTTTACTTTAAATCACGCTCGAAACGTGAGCATTATACACTTGAAATCACTGGAACAACACGTAAATTCTCTTCTCTTCGCTATAATACCATTATATTCGATACTTCAAAGTTTTCAAATTCCCATTTAAATATATATATACATATATATATATATATATATATATATATATATATATATATAGTCATCCACGTACAGTACAGTTTCGCTGTTTCACAGCTCATCAGTGCGGCTAGATAGGCAACTGCTTCAAGCCAGGATCGAAACCCGACCGCCCAAATGACAGCCAAGGCTTCTCACTGTTGCGTCATACGTCTGATGCTGTGTGGGTAATGAATTAACGATGTTTTGACATATATAATAAACTAACGACGTTTTCACACACACACACATACATATATATATATATATATTAGTGGTGGGACGATTCCGAAATTTTTACCGATTTCGTTCTAAATTTCCGATTCCGATTCGATTCCCGATTCCAATTATCTTAATATTTATAAATATTTAATTAGAGATTTGTTTTGTTTTTTGGGGGTTTTTTTTTGGGGGGGGGGCGGTTGTAAATTTTAAATTATGACATAAATCCCCGCGTAATTTCCGAGTATATTTTTTCTCAAATGTTTTCCTTGTATTGCAAATTTAAAGACAGCAAAAGGTTTGTTTTGATTTTAAACAAAGCAAAAACCTATCTGTTCGTCGTTAGTATACAACATGATACTTGAAAAGTCCGATACAGATTCCAATATCCCAAAACTTCCGATTTTTCCGATTTCGATTCCGATTAATCGTCCCAAGACTAATATATATATATATATATATATATATATATATATATATATATATATATATATATATATATATATTAGTGGCGTGTTTAGGCCATAGGGAACACAGGCAAGCAAAAAAGAAAACAAAAACAAGCAAATTTCATCCCAAAGCAGCAAAACTAAAGCTGGCTTGCCATGACACTATATATATAAATTGTAGGCAAATTTGGTCATATTTTATTAGTTTGAAAATATAGGTTGTTTTCCCCCAATTGTCATAACATTTTAGCAATGCAGTAGTGTTATAATTTTTAAAAAAATTACAAATTTCTATGTAGTTTAGTTCTATAGAACCAAAGATATGAGCATTTCAATATTCAATTCGGCTATGAATATATATATATATATATATATATATATATATATATATATATATATATATATATATATATTGGCGGCAAGTCATTATTCAAGCACGTCTGATTGAACACAACAGTTATTCTTTTTTCCGATTTTTCTGGATATATTTTCCATTCGCCGAGCGGTCGTTTTTATTTCGGCTGGCATGTTGTATAAACTGGCGTCCAAAAGTTGTTGTTCAGCCATATTCTTCTCAGGCGCTTTCTATCGGTTCATCCGATTATCACCAGGAGCGATTGTTGTTGTTGTTGTCATTTTCTTTTTCTTTTCCTTTGAAGCGTGTTGTTTCTTTTCTTTTTCTTTTTTTTTTTATTCGTTATAAAGGTGGGTGCAGGATAGTTAGGGGCGAACTATTTTATTTTTAATTTCGATGTCCTTATTTTATAGTTTATTTATAAAGTTTCTTGTAGTTATTAAATACTTTTAGTATATTTGTTCGCAGTGTTAAATGAGATCCGATTAAAAGGAACTGTAGTTTTTGGTAAGTGTAGGTTCTGGTAATTTTAGTCGTCGTGTGCTTTTGGGTGCTATTTCATTCAACGGGCCAGCCGAAAAAAAAACAAGGGAATACAGTACAGTGTGTACGGTTAGGACAGCTTTTTATGTCAAATATAAATAATGTTCGGAACCCATGGTTTTAACGGTATACTTGATTAGTAATGAATTTGTGATAAAAGAAAGTGTATAAACAAACAAAACGTTGTAGAATATTAAAGAAATCGTTGGCCAGTTTTGGAGATTTAAGTAATATTTTTTTCTTTAGTTCTTTACATCAAATAGCTTCATGCTTTGTCTTGTGCCTTATATATACATATATATGTTCAGACTACGCAGACATCATGTATGTATAAAGTTAGAAATTTTATTTTGATAACTTGAATAGATAAGCATAATTAATCCAGAGCAAAAATAGCTGGATCTAATATTCAGAATGTTTTTTGTTCTTTTGTTTAAGGGAGATAGTATTTGAACAACACTGCTGGGGAACCATGGTTTAATATACTGTTTTGTTTTAAAATAGCCGAAACAGTGTTTCGTGGTAAACAATTAATGATCCTTGAAAACTAAAAACTATATACACTTAAAAAAAAAACAAGTCGATTCAGCGATTGCAAGAGATTAAATAACTTACTGACAATAATTTTCCAACGAAGGACTAAAAATTAAAATTAAAAATATTTTTTATATAATATTCAAGGTTAGCTTTTTATCTTTGGTTTCTTCTCTTTGTATATCCACCCATCCATCCATCCAGCGCAGTCGACATTGAACTTACTACACGAGTTTTGTAGTGTAATTCAAATCTTGTCGGTAACTGAATACTTGATCCTTCATCAGGACTATCAAGGGTAATTTTTTTATCGTGACGCCATCACTAGATGGGGTGCTTGCCACGGCTTAAGAGATTCTCATCTACCCTCGAGAGAAGCATAGATCTTGCCAGTTTCTCAACCTGGTATTTTTTTCTCGCGTACATACACCGCTTCGCCTTACCAAGTGGTCACCCATCTGGTACTGGCCAGGCTTAATGTTGCTTAAATTCGGTGATCTGGCGAAAACCGGTGTGTCAAAGTGATTCTGCCGTATTAATTCAAATCTTGCCAGTAGCTGAATACTTTATGCTTCGCCAGGACTATCAAGGGTATTTTATATCGTGACGCCATCACAAGATGGGGTAGATATAAATGCTTAAAATCTTAAATTTTAGATGTATATTTAGATCTGTATTGTTTAGCTTTCCGTCTTGGTGTCTTAATTCCTACCTGGTTCCTAACGTATCTAATTTAAGGGATGCAAAAGCAAGGGCGAATGAAGAATTGGAGAGCGGGGGGGGGGGTATAAATGTTGTAAATAATTAAATGGAAGAGGATAAATAAGAGAGAGGGGCGGATGACAAAATAACAAACGAATTGTATTTATCAAGATAGAAATATCTATATGTACATTGTATTGATGTGTAAAGGAGAATGAAGTAAGAGAAAACAGGAGATGCCTTCGATAAAAATTTTATCGACTTTAAATTAATACACGCACTCTGAATATAATCGAGTTAATATGGCGGAATAGCGACTTCCGGCCAAGAGGGATAACTACAAAAGTTATTATAGCTAAGGAACCAAAGGTGATTTAAATTATAACATTTTTCCCTCCAATGATTATTAAGTATCGTTATAAAGATGATAATTAAAGTTAGTCTCTCCAGCAAAAAGTCCTTATATTTATAGCGTTGGCAGACCCTAATCAACACACCAAAATTATTAATGAAACCATTGTTGACATTGCTATAAATAATAAGAACCATCCTGGAATTACAGTGGAGGTAATCAAGAATCTCTTTATTGACATAATTATTGGGAAAGACATTCTAAAAGAGTACAAAAGAGTGACCCTGAAATTTGACGGTATTGGGGATGAATTTGTCATTGGAGTTGTTAACAAGAACGACTTTTCCATCCATAAACATTCCTCCTCCACCTCCTCTTCCTCCTCCTCCTCCTTCTTCTTTCTTTCCTCATCTCTCTCAACATACTGACAGGGCTGCCGACTTCCTTTCTGGTGAAATTAGGCACTAGTTACACGAGAAACGTATTGCTACCTCGAAAACTAGTCGATATCATCCCGAAGGTAATGGGGCAGGTTGAGAAACTCGATGGAACCTTATGAAAGGCCATCCAAACAAAATTACACTCTAGCAACATGAAGCTGACCTATTGGGAAGACATAATACCTGGGGCTCTTCACTCAATTAGATCGCTACTCTGCACTGCCACTAATATGACTTCTCATAATAGGCTACTCAAATATAGCCGTAAATCCTCCTTCGATTCCGTCTTGGCCAAAACCGGGCCCGATATATACCAGAAATCATGTTAAGACTAGTAAACTCGACCCTCTTGTAAATCCTGCTACCCTATTAGAAGTGAACCCCTACTATGCTCATGTGCGACTACCCTCTGGTGCTGAAACTACTGTTAACGTGCAAGACCTGGCTTCTAACTCCTGCAATGAAGAAGACCTTCGCACTGAAAGCAATCCTGCAAGTCCTGGGGCCTATGAACGACCGCCTACTGATTAAAACATGACCAATGTGAAGGAAAAGAATTCTTTGCCCGGTCCTGAAGAAATCAACGCCTCCCAAGAAGTTGACGCTGTGGATCAAAATCCCAGTGAGGTCATCCAGAATGCGATGATTCTCAAGTAAATATAAGGACTTTGTAACTTAATGCTAGACAAACTAACTTTAATTATCCCCTTTATAAGTCGATACTTAATCCTTGGAGGGAAAAATGTTATAATTAATGTTATAATTTAAATTACCGTTGGTTCTTAAGCTATAACAAATATATTATACAGGGTGAACAGAAAGTCCTTGGACCAATTCAAAAGTGGTTTATTAATAGAAAATTACAAAACTATAAATTAAACATGAATGAAAATTATAAGTTAGGAAACCAAGAATAAATTCAAATTATTTATTTTCAATGTGATGTCCCTTCCTTTCGATTAGACGTTCGATTCTCTGTCTGAAGTTACCAATCGAGGCACGTAGCGTTTCCTGAGGTATTTTAGCCCATTCACTCAGAAGAGATGTCTTCAAAGCATCAACACTTGGATAAGCAACAGAAAAGACCTTTGCCTCCAACAAAGACCACACCGAAAAATCCATGGGATTCAAATCAGGCGATGCAGGCAGCCACATCTCCTTACTCCTGAATCTTGGAAAATGACGTTGACACCAGTCCTGAGTTTTTCTGGAGGTGTGGGATGGTGCTCCGTCTTGTTGGAAGGTGAAAGGCTGGTCTTTGTAGTGTTTCTTCATCTCTTCAAATGCTGGAACCAAAATATCGTTAATGTAGCGATCTGTGTTGATCTTAACCCCCTGCTCCACGAAAATCAGAGGCGACTTCCAAGATTTGGAGACTGCAGCCTACACCACGAGGGAAGACGGCTTTTCTCGGCGGAAAACTATTCTCACGGAGTCATCAATGTCTGCTGAAGATTTTGCGTAAACTCTGTCGTTCTGATTTTTAACAGTCGCTTCAATTGTGAACAGTTTTTCATCAGAAAAACGATCTCTCGCTCTGCCGTGCCAGCCTTCAGTTCTCCAAGAAGAATCTTTGCTCTTTCAAGTCTCTTGTGCTTTTGGACAGGTGTGAGGTACTGTCTCTTTCTCATCTTGTAGGGGGACAACTGGAGATCGTTTTTTACGATGGTTTTCATCGAGGTCATGCTCACATTCATGTCTTTAGCCATTTGTCTTGCAGATCTCTTCGGGTTCCTCCTTACCCTCTCTCGGACAGCTTTAATCACCTTCTTTGTTCGAGCAGTGCGAGGTCTTCCACTCCTAGGACGGTCTTCAGATGTACCTTAAATCTGTTCACAACATGGTACACGGTGGATTTAGCCACTTTCAAGAGCTTAATAATCTCTGAGTTTGTCCTTCCCGCGCAATGAAGCTGAATTATGGCCTCTCGTTTGCTCATTTTTCTGAAAGTTTAAACAAAATTATTTTAATATTTTTGTTGAAAATAATTAGATCAATAGTTAGACTAAATACTTACTTTATTCGAAAAGAGAAAAAGTGATTTTAACAATATTTAATTTTAAAACTAAAAATAGTCCAAGGACTTTCTGTTCACCCTGTAGTTATCCCCCCTTGGTCGGAAGTAGCTGTTCCGCCATATTAACTCGATTATAGTCAGAGCGCGTGTATTAATTTTAAGTTGATAAAATTGTATTGATGTGTAAAGAAGAAGTAAGAGAAAACAGGAACGCCTTTGATAAAGGTTTTATCGACTTAAAATTAATACACGCGTTCTGACTATAATCGAGTTAATATGGCGGAACAGCTACTTCCGGCCAAGGGGATAACTACAATATTTATTATAGCTAAGAAACCAAAGATAATTTAAATTATAACATGCATGAGAGTGGGTGTCGTCACAAAATAAGGAAGATTTTCTAAAAAGCTGATAAAATCTAACATTTCTACTTTATTAGGTCATCCATTTTCAACTGTATTTTTGTATAATTATGATCATTAACAATGTCACAGTGAAGAAATTATCTATATAATAATGCGTTAAGCAATTACATGTTTTTACATACGTTATGACTAGGGCTGTCGCAACAGAATATTCTTTGCATTGTTTTGACTCTCGAGTATATATTTGACACAGTAAGACACGGTCAATCAACCGAGAACCACATCAGTCTATATAAAAGCATATAAGATATTAACAGATATATACTCAAAAGTCAAAACAATGAAAAGAATATGCTGTTGTCACAGCCACAGTTATCACCTTTCATGCACATTGAAAAATGAGACCGTCTGATTTACATTATCGTTTCGTTTGGTTCTTTTGTTTTACGGCATATTAACCCTTTTCGGGTTATTTAATGTCAAATCCAGTAATTTCGGAAAATGCTTTTATGATTTCAGTTGTGTACATTTCCAAATACTTATTCCTAGTGTTTGGTTTGGTTGTTTTATAGAAGGAAATTGTTGTTTTGGACTTTGCAAAACACGATTGAGTTTTTCAAAAGAAAAGGGAAAAAAGCAATAACGTCAATGTTTGGTGCATTTTTGGTCAGAAAGCCAGTATCTACAGACAACCTAATCTGATAGCACCAGACGCCCTTACATGTATTACAACTCCGGGATAAAATGGACCTCGCAGTACTAGTAACTAAACAGCAATTCTTCTTCCTTTGTCAGAAACACCGTTAATGAAGGAAGCGAGAGTTACAAAGTTGCCGAAACTAAACGTGTGGCTCACTTTCTATAATACTCTCCTTAATTTGAATTTCTATATGATTCCGCTACCGTATTTGATAATATATCCAGGGTGTCCCAATAAATTGTATACACTTTTAAATGACAATACAACCAACATTTATTATAAGAAAGAAAGGTTTCATACATCAAAATACTGTGAACAAACATAGACACCAGCTAATTATCGAAAGTGTTCAAATTATTGGCCATTGTGGTCCATGAACAGCTGACAACGCTCACTGATTGAATCATAAATGTTTCTAATGAGTTTAATTGGTATGTTGACACATCTTACTTCAATGACTGCTATCAACTCATTTATTGTAGCTCGTTTTGTGGTGTGAACCCTGTGTTTAACATGCCCCCTACTCCTCGCCACAAAAAAGAGAAAAATCTAGTGGGGATCAAATCTAGTGAGCGTGAACAGTACTCGATACTTCCTCTTCGTTCTAACTATGTGTTTTGCAGGTGACTATCAAGATATGCTCTTACGTCATGATGAGAGTGGGGAAGTGCTTCATTGTGCTGGAAGTGTTATTCTTTATTCATAAACATCTCTTGGGAACGTGGCATTGCGTATTCATGTAGCAAGTTGAAATAGTTTAAAGAGTGTACACATTTTATTGGGACACCCTGTATCTTCTTCTATACGTCTATAAATTTGTCTTTTTATGTATTTATATTCATATTTAAAAACCTATTTTTCTATTTATTTAAAAAAAAAAAAAAAGGTTATATATGTGTCGTGGAATTGTTTTCACTAGCAAAATATCCAGGTAATTTGCATATTCTTTTAAACATTCATTTTAATTAATTACGACCGGGCAATGCTGGGCAGCCTGCAAGCATTATATATATATATATATATATATATATATATATATATAGAGAGAGAGAGAGAGAGAGAGAGAGAGAGAGAGAGAGGGGGGGATAGATAGATAGACAGATAGATAGACAGAAGGAATTCGATATAAACTCTGTAAATTAGAAATTACAACAGTTCATTATTCGACAAGGAACTCTATGGAGTTTGAAAGAATGGCGCTTATCCTCAGAGAAAATTGTTAACAAAATAATATTCATAGTAACTTATAATTTTGCTGGTTAGTATATAAATCTAAAACTACAAATTATGAAAGAATTTATATTTGTATGAAAGTTGATGATAATGCAGAAATGTTTCGGTTAAAAAGATTTCAAGTCCAGGTTTGATGAAGAAAAAAGTTGAAAAATGTGGTATAATCTAAAGAAAATGTTGATTGATCAGATCTAAAGATGCAAATGTATTAGATAGATAGATAGATACATACATACATACATACATACATATATGCATACATAACAAGGGCCCATAGTATAACTAATAAAGTGCTAAGGAATAATTAGTTCTGGAGGTTGAAGGTTCACCTCTCAGTGAGATCAATACTAAGAATATTATTACAAGATGTCCGAGTTCCACAACATATACCTGAAGAATGCCCGAGGGTCCATCGGCCGAAACGTTGTGAGAACAAAATCCAAGATGAAAACAGTCGTCAGAATAAACTTAAGAACACAAATATTTAGCAAACATTGACGTGTCACAGATAGTTTAGTATATCATAAATGGTTTTGGATATTTATCTGTTTTTTTTGGGGGGGGGATATAATTAGCTTAAGAATTGGAGGATGCGGGGGACGCAATTTTGGAATAAGTCATTATTAATGAGAATTTAAATATATTTTGTCAAGGAAGCTTTCATCCCAACACCGAGCTGTTGTTTCAAGAGACGTAAAATGCCTAATTAAAAGAAATGCAACATTCTCTGTCCGCGGAACAATCTACTACAAGCGGTACGAACGCTGCTTACCATATTAAGACTATTTACGGCCGAATAATTTAACACATGGTCAGGAAAGTGGGGCTTAAAGAGCCAGCACCTTAGAGAAAGAGCATCCTGACCTATAAATATTGCCAGAGTAATTCCTCGATAGAGGTGCCTCATGCGATTTGCAATAAACTAACCCCTTCTCAAACGGTGAGAAGGCAAAGACTGGGAGAATGGACCTACTAAAGTTAATCAGAATCACGCTTCAAACAACAAAGAATCACGGGGCGGTGGCGGTGGTGGTGGCTAAGTGACCAACGACACGATCTGACAACTCTGATTTGGCAAGTTCGAACCCAGTTCGTTCAACAGAAACACTTTCATCTAGGAATGTTGGAAACCTTCATGTGGTCCTTTCAGCGAGTACCCGATGTGTTTCTAGAAAGAATTCTAACGAGAAAGATAATGGAAACGAATGCAAACTATAGTCATCTGATTTCATACGCTCAGCAACGACAACATAAACAATGACCTAGACACTAGTTTATTTCTTATTTATGGAAATCAACCCAGACAAGGCATGAAACTACTTGATCTAATGAGTTAAAAAATACTACTTCAAAGTAAATAAAATATCCAACAATAAGTTTTAGATGAATGGATTTTAACCCAGAAGGCAGTAATTTTCATGAAATTGGAAGACTGAGTGAAGTCGCATTGGACAAACATTCATACAGTGGATAAACACATCTTCTAACTGTCCTTTAGTCTGTAACCCTTTGCTATTCGTTTTTCTTTTTCTTTTTTTTTTCTTTTTTTTCAATAAATTTGTTTCAATAAATGTTTGAAATATCCATATGATTGCTATCAGCAGAGGACTTCGATGGCTAAGCGTTACCGGCTATCGTGACAGGTCCAAAGCCCCTACCGCCTGTAATTGTCCGTGTGGTTGCTTTAATTGAAATTACCACCCGTAATATCGTGTGACTTTTGTTTCTATTTATACAAAACGTAGATAAAAGACTTTATGAATCATACGTTCGACGATGCGTAGATCATCATGACGTTATGGTTCTTTTGAAAATGGGATGCCTCGATGATACACACCATTTAACGGCTATGACAGCGTGCGACTTCTTTCTTTTCCATCTAGTGGTGAAAATATAACACATATAAAAGTCCTACAGCAATCCTACACACATACACACACTCACACACACACACACACACACACACACATACACACACACACATATATATATATATAGAGAAAGAGAGAAAGAGAGAGGGAAAGAGAGAGATAAAGTGTGCTTATAAAAATATATTTTTAAGGCATATATCCTTTATAATATCCTCCAAATTATTCTAATTAACAAGCTCAATAAAGTTACTTACACCTAAAAGTATCCTGTATCTTTAGAAGGACACCATTCATCTATGTCTGGAGTGTTGTTGTACCATTTGGTCTGGTGCATCTGCTATTAGTCTCTCGCTCCTGGACAGGGTTCAAAAAAGAGTCGTCAACCTGATAGGTCCTGGACTATCATCTGGCTTCAGCCTCTGTCCCCTCAGCGAAATGTTGCATCCCTCTGCCTGTTCTACAATGGTGGATGCTCCGACGAACTACAAGTACTTGTACCCCCTTGTCGTAAATACCCCCAACAAACCTGACAATCAACAAAATCTCACCCCTACACAGTAGAGATCACTAGATATAAGAAGACCTTCTACTCTAATAGTTCCTCCCTTAGAACTGTTAGATTCTGGAGATACATCCCGGGTTCCTGTTTTCCCAACTGTACTGACATGCAGAAGTTCAACTGAAATTGGAACTGACATCTTGCTGCTCAACTCCTTACATAGTATCCCTGTAACTTATGTTCCTGATAGTAGACTCCCTGCATCAAAATGACACTGCGCCTTGTTTGTGTTACAACTGGAAAAAAAAGAAAAAAATGTTTTCGGTAAATAACAAATGAGATACATAGATATTCGACAATTCAATTCAATTTCTTTTTTGCCTTTGAAACACTGAATTAGTAAACACTTTGCGAATATAACTGTCCTTTTCTTAATTGGTTTTACTGGATTTCAGGACAAGAATTATCCTCGTCTGGTGGAATATCCAGCTTCGTGATGTTACATACTTTTGAGTATTTAGTCAGGGACCACTTGTACAGTAATATATCCCCATGTAAGGCTATGCTGAGAAACATCTGTACGGAGAGACCATAGACAAGGATAGTTCCTAGTAGGCATTCAAGTTCTCTTCATATATATATATATATATATATATATATATATATATATATATATATATATATATATATATATATATATATATATATATATAAATGCTAGAAAAGCATTTCATCCAAGGCAGGAAAATTGTTAAACAAAATGTTTTTACTATAGGCTTTAAAAATAAAGGCACAAGATTCAATTTGAAATTTATTTATCTTCAAAGTGCATTTTTATAAATTTTACAAAGTAAGGTATAAAAATTAAATTAAAATTGAATCAAAAAATTACCTTGGATTTATTTTATGTAATGTACATTCTGTTGCACTTTAAAAAAAATCTTTGAACATTTTATATCTATATCATTAATTGCTAGATGAAAGATAATGTTTTTAAATTGCAACAACAATTTTCAATTGTGCGGAATTTCTTTTTGCCTCCACAATTTGAAGTTATTTGTTTTAAATTGACATGAACACTAGAATATTAAAATTGAAAGTCAAATATGAATAGGTAAAATTATAGAAGAATAAACGGCCGATCAAATGAGGTAGAGTTTGTGTAAACAGTTACATTAAATTTAGCTTAAATTTGCAGTTTTTAAAAAAATTACAAGTGCGG
>NC_136509.1:46414898-46439898 GCF_053919585.1 Euprymna scolopes
CAAAAGATGCACAGGCCCCCGAAAATAGATCCATCATACCCTGCATATCCCTCTCAGCATGGGCCACGAGATCGACGTCATCCGCATAAAGCAATTCACAAACCAGGTGCTGAAAGGTCCTTGTAGAAGCATGAAAACGACGAAGATCAAAGACCCTACCTGTGGTTCTGAAACGCAAACAAACACATAGAGAACATTCCCTAAAGGCATACGATAACATAGTTGTAAAATAAATTGAAAAATTGAAAAAAGTGTAGGTGCTAGGATATCACCCTGCTTCACACTATTGTCAACCGATATGGGTTCCGACAGGCATCCGTTGAAGTTCAGTCGAGACTTCATATTAGTGTAGAGCTCCCTGAGTAATCGTAGAAATTGAGGTGGGCATCCCAACATCCCCAGAATTATCCATAGGGCACTTCTGTTTACCGTATCAAAAGCCTTAGTCAAATCAACAAAAACCTGATAAAGCGAAACGCGGTGTTCAGTACATTTCTCCTGCAATTGCCGAGCAGAGAAGATCATGTCCGTGGTTCCTCTGCCCGGACGAAAGCCACTTCGGCTTTCTGGAATGACGGATGGACAAATATACTTTAACAATCATTTGAGTAGAACTCTGGAAAATACTTTGCCAACTGCTTCCAACAAACTTATGAACGGGTGCTACTTTCTACGAAAATACGTTAAGGAAAGGGTTTTCCCAAAATGCACTAACAAATGCTATCAATCTGCACACTACATTTTCCCAGATCATATCAAAGACAACGTGCATGTGTTAGAGTTCTTACTCCCACCACGTCATCCAATGTATAAATATTGACTCTGTTGCTTCATCATGCTTATTATTGATAAAGTCTTCACGCATTTTGTTTATCTCTACAAGAGGTTAGGCACACGGTGCGGGTGTTAAGTTGAAAAGCCAGTTCACTAGGATTAACGCACTATGTCCTACTAAAAATGCCTGAGCGGGCACGTCGGAATTTATTGATAAATCTGTGACGACAACTAACGATAAACGTACTTTTCTCAAAGGGTGAGTAAAGTATGGGAGAATGGACCTCCTCAGACTGAGCAGAAGCACACATATGCCTAACAGCAACAAAATCATGTTGAACTGATTGTCGAGTACGTAGCCCTCACTTATGTCGAAATATTGAATCAAATCATAATACTGCGTTAATTCTTCTTTGTTTATATTATTCGCTTTTTTCTATATTTCAATGTTTGTTATTTATGCATTCTGTCGAATTAGTATCCCTTAAATAAACCTTACATATAAAATACTTTTTATAAATTGTAACATGAATAGTGTTTCTGAATTTTTGAGATGAGGATTGATTATTCGTATTATTCCGACTACTATTCTCATCTTGAGTGTTATTTTCACAACGGTTCGCATGAACAAAATCATGACCAAGAACTGTGTGTATGAGATTCCATGTAAATGTGGAAAACTATACAAAGCTGAAACACGTCGTCCACTAAAACTAAGGTGAGAACATCGAACAGCCGCAATACTTGGAAAGATTGAAAAGTCGAATATGGCTGACCATGTATGGAGGGAAAAGCGGCAACTTAAAAGAGTAACACGACTCAAAGAAGAAACGATTATGCTGGAAAACGATCACCAACTAAGTAGAATCAAGAATCGGCGACTCAAAGAAGAAACGATTATGCTGGAAAACGATCACCAACTAAGTAGAATCAAGAATCGGAAAAAACAGATTTTTTTTTTTTTTTGAGGTATCGGAATCGGAAAAATGTGTGCCCATGTTTCGATGTCAAAGACGATTCTTTTAATTGCCTTTTTTATTTGATTTTGTTTTTGTATGGTTTGCATAAGACCCATAAAAAGGGAGTACCGTTGAGACCCATATTATCTATGATAGGGTCCTGTCAACATAAGTTAGTAAAATGGTTGGCAAGCATTTTAGAACCCGTTTTGGAACGTTATAGTCCGTTTTACATTAAAGACTCTTTTAGCTTTACTGACTTTACGCAAAATTATACTCATTCAGACAAATTTATGTGTTCTTTTGATATTTCTAGTGTTTTTACTTGCATCCCATTGTTAGAGACTATTAATATTTGTGCTGACGCCTTATATCGGAGTAAACTTCCAACACCCCCAATTCCAGAAAATATTTTTGTAGAATTGATAAAATTCGCCACTATGTCGGTAGAATTCAGTTTTAACGATATTATTTACAGACAGACACATGGTGTGGGCATGGGTTGCCCATTGGGACCAGCGTTGGCTAATATGTTTGTGGGTTTTCATGAATAGGGTCTACTGTCTGATTTATTTCCGTTACGTTGATGACATTTTTTGCTTATTTGACAACGAGACGAATGCGGATGCTTTTTTTGTGTCCCTCAATAACGTTAATCCAGCCCTTAAGTTTACGGTAGACAAGGAAACGAATTCTACTCTGCCGTTTTTTTGGATGTTCTTGTGTCCAAGACATCCCAGTGTTTTCTTACTTCTGTTTATCGTAAACCAACCTTTACCGGTCTCTATACGCGTTGGGACTCTTTTTGCCCTACAAACCAAAAATACAATTTAATTAAGACTTTAGCACATAGGGCTTGATGATTTATTCCAAAGTTAATCTGGATGACGAGCTTAAATTTATTACTAAGACCCTTTGTAATAATGGTTACCCCTTAGATATTGTTAAAACTACTATTGATAAGAAATTTCCAATTTTTATAAACCTAAAGAAATCATAGCTAATAGATTTCCTGTTTACCTACGTCTACCTTGGCTAGGTAACACAAGCGACCTATTTGCTAAACACATTTCTTTGTCTGTGCAACGGTGTTATTTTGCATCGAACCCGCGTGTTATTTTTTCAACCAGATCTATGTTGCCGTCCATTTGCAAAGATGTTCTCCCCCCCCCCCACCATAATAATTCTATTATTTATTTATTTAAATGTAGTTACAGTGCGCACTATGTTGGGCGAACATCGCAAAGATTAGATTTCCGTTTCAAACAACATGTACCATCAAAGATTCGTTTTGCAAAATTTTCACCTTCGAGTATTCTGAATAATACGTATGGTTCTTCGATTTGCGACCACCTCATAAATAACTATGCGTGTGCCATGAATTTCAGTGCTGACATGTTTACGATCTTGAGTAAGTCCCACTCGCCCTTTCATTTGAAAATTCTAGAGATTATTTTTATTAAGTCTTTGAGACCTTCTCTTTGCAAGCAAAAAGAAAATCTTTTAGGACTTAATTTAGTCTCTTTGTAATTTTCCCCCATTTATTTTTCATCCGCCCCCCTCCGCCATATTCATGACTTTTTTTTTATCGTATTTTCCTCGATTTAGCTCTGTTGAGCGAGGAACGAAACCTGGTTATCTAACCTTTATTTTCATTTATGTTTTTTAAGTCATGTTGATTGGTCTGTATTTAGCCATTATATATATATATATATATATATATATATATATATATATATATACTAGCAAAAGTAACCGTCATTGACTGTGTTCAAAAACAGCCTATAGAAAATGGACTCTGATTTATGAAAATATGATAGATTATGAAAAGGAAGGGTTGTAAAAAGATAGCTCCGAATTTGGAGGTATCAAAACCAAAGCAAAATATGATGAAAATAAAATTAAAATAGATAAACCCCGTAATTTATTATACCATACCTGTTCACACTGAAACACTTATCACAATATTCTCTGGGTCTATATTAAAAAACCTTGTTAAACTTTGTAACATATTTCCATTCTATGATGGTCAGGCGCGAACGAACACTCCATAATTTTATTATACCATATTTCTTCAAACTGAAACATAATTATCAAAGTTTACTTACGAAGATAGATATGAGAAGTCCATTCTATGGAGGCCAGGCGCGAACGCAGACCCCACAATTTTATTATACCATCCTTATTTAAGTTAAAACATACTTATCAAAGAATTATTATGTACATCTATATCAAAAACACTTGTAAACATTTTTTTTAAATTTTTTATTTTTTTATTTCCATACTTTGTGGACCAGGCGCGTACGCAGACCCCACAATTTTAATGAATCATCATTATGCCAGATCAAACATACCCATTTATATGTGATCAGTTTTCTATAATAGTCAACCATATAGGAGCCTATTCGTGACCAGACACACACACAGACGTTCAGCTTTATATATATATATATATATATATATATATATATATATATATATATATATATATATATATATATATTCCTTTCTTATTGTAAGCACTTTCAGTTGAATTAAGTCGGTCAGTTTAGCTCTTATGCATAGATCATCATATAATGATTAGATCACTCTGACTGACATAAAAAAAAACATTTAAAAAAATAAAAAATGTTTAATGGTAGCCGAATGGATACGGTCTTTGCAAATCAAGCCAGAGATGGCTTGTGTTGCCGGGTTCGAATCTATCGACTGGTGTTAATCGTGACACCCTGCACTGAAGATTCCCGAAAAGGCGAAACACTATTATCTTTAGGTATTTAATTAATACAAAATAAATAATATATATATATATATATATATATATATATATATATATATATATATATATATATATATATATATGATTGTTGTGTCGTAACACAATAGTAAAAGAAGAAAATCAAGTCGAGATTGGTTTAACAAAGAACTGTATTAAGATCACAGGTACAAAGGTAGGAATACGGGTATAAGTGACTAGCGCTCAGCTAGGCGGTGGAGTACTGTCGCTCCTTCTCACCGGTGTAGACATTACTGGCACTCTATATATATTATGATGGGAACCCGTGTAATTTCCCTTATGCATAGAAACGCCGATATAACAATGATAAATTGTGATATTCAATAAGTTTGCACATTTAGAAAGCAAAGGCAAAAATGTCGCAAATTACCATAAGAAATAGCACACTCCTTACATGGTCCAGCGTTTTAACTCTTCAGCTTGACATTTTCGAGCAGTTGAATAAGTACATTAGAAGATTAAATGGCCTCAAAATGATTGATATTCCGTAATAGTATTTTCGATTCTAGGTTTAAATAAATTTAGGTTTAACTCACCCATCCACCAATTTTTTAAAAGTATTTTCAATTTTTTTTTCCTTGTGTGTGTGGGGGGGGTGAATTATTTTGTTAGTCATAAACTCTTTCGTTTATTAAAAATAATGAAAATCAGTAGATGCGAAATCTAACGACATATCAACCCTTTTTTACTCATATTTTTATGAAAATAGCTCTGGACAAGACATGAGGCTACTTGATGTAAGGAGCTAAACATACATTTGAAGTTAAAATAAACAACCAATGATGTGTTATATTGAATAAATTCGTACCCAGAAAACAGCAATTTTACCGCTTTGTCAGAAACACCACGCATGGAATGTGAGAATTAAGGAAAATATAGGAAAGTGGAGTTTTACTGCCAAAACGTATATAAACGATGCATTGTATACGATTAATTGAACGTAAGTTGTCATTTTATTCATAACTTTGGTGGAAACTGTTTTTACACAAATAAGTCATCATTGTCATAACCAGAGGATAAAATTTAATAAGTTTCATAAATAAAAATTAATCAGTTGAATGATAAAAAATATTATGAGAGGATTGAAAATAATAATTGGGTAGTCAAAAATTTGATTGATTATGAGGACATTTTCTAGCAAGTATTTGTTTACGTTAGATTTTAAAACGACCAAGTTGTAACCAACCGGAAACTAACCCCGTGAGTACTTGTTCCGGAGATGTGAAGTCATTGGAAAGAAAACTCTATTAATATAACCCCCGTTTAGTGTTAGATATAAAGAGGGAAAAGGAAAGTTCTTTGTATTTTTGGTACAGAATATTGTTTTTGCTGTGAATCTCGTATTAGGAGAAAATAAAGATTGGAGCTCGGGCAAGCATTTTTCATTGAAAATAACGATAGAGCAGAGAAAGACTAACAGCGTCTTTTTGTAAGGGACAGAATGAAAGTTTTTTGTTTGTTTGTTTGTTTGTTTGTTTTGTTTTTGTTTTTGTTGTTTTTTTTGTTTTGTTTTTTGTTATTGTTGTTTTTTTTTTGTTTTTGTTTTTTGTTCTTTTTTTTTTTGTAGATAAATTGGAAAGGGAGTTTTGTTTTTCCTTAAACGTTTTACACAGAGAAATGAAGATATTGGAGCTCAGTCGGGTATTTTTCATGGGATTAACGATAGAGTATTTTTCATGGGATTAACGATAGAGTAGAGAAAGACCGACAGCGTTTTTTTTTTTTTCTATAATAAAGACGTTGCAGAGAACAGAAGAATGCATTACCTGCAGCGTTGATGCTGTAGTTTGTCAAAGTAAAACTAGTGCTCCGAATGACATACTATCTTCAGTGTCTGTTTTCTTTGCGTGGCTTTGAAGCATATTGTCATACAACAGTTTCACACTTTTTTTACGCAGTTCTTTGCTTTATTGTTGCATTCTGTAAGATCTTTCAAGCTGCACCTGTTGGGCATAAAAGTCAGACAAGGCAGTGTTGCACCGCATGGTCCTCCTCTCTACATTCACTGATGGTCAGGTCAGTTTTGTAGTCTTATTTGGTTATAGCAACTTTTGATCACCCCCTTCCTGTTCTCAGGTGGTTGAATGCTTTCGAGTAAAGTCAGGATGCTTTGAACTGGTAGAGAGGGGGTAGAAGGGGAGATCACGGTAGAATTATTTATGTCTCGATTCCTGTCAAATAATACTTCATTCTACCAAACCCTTTGAGCATCAAAAAAATAAAAAATAAAACAATAAACGGGCTATGTTGATCTAATACCTTTAAGGAGCATATGATTCTTAGATAAGTAGATTGTTGTATCAGGAATCCAGGACTTTGTGTAGCGGTAGAATGATCCAACCATTGTTCCAGCAACATTAGCAATATATGGGATATACGAATCCCATTTTGGATCTGAACTGAAAGTCAGTTCTAGGATCAAAGCAGGGATCTCATACCTTTCTTAACGGCGCGTCATTAATCACAACAAATCAGATCGAACTTCTATGAAAAGAGCTTATTAGTAAGATCTTCGCATCCATGGAACACAATACTACGGGACTGCTTTTCTGCTGATTAGAACATAGTCGGTTTATAATTTAATGTCAGCAAATAGTTGTATTGTATTCTTAAGTAATCAAGCATTTCAAATTTTCTCATATTTTTTTTGGTCCTGCGAAAAAGAAGGTGGGCCTGTGAATTCATCCTTGTTTGTTCGTCCGCCGCACTTTTCTCAATAACTATGCCTTGGAATTTTTTGAAATTTTGCACAAACATTAAACATGATATGAGTAAAAAAAATAAAGTAACAGAACGGATTTTCCGGAAAATCTCCGCCCCCCCCCCTTCCGGGTGTCTTTCGGGTTAATATGACTAAAATTGACACTTTTGTGCTAATTAGAAAAAATTGGTGCCTTGGATTTTTATAAAACTTTCTGAAAAGTTGTAACTAACTGATTTTTATATAACTAGCATGGGTGCCCGGCGTTGCCCGGGTTTTTGGAGATGTGTGCTGAGCAAAAAAAATAAATAAATAAATAAAGTGGTAGTAGGAAGGCAGGCTCGAACCCGAAGAAGGAAAATAACGGGGGGAAAAAAACCTGACGTCTTTGCTGTTACAACCACCACCAAACTCGAAGTGACATAGGTTTTAATTCAGGCTAGACAATCGAAAAGAGGGGATGACTTTCGAAAATATCGGTGAAAAAAGCGACCCCTCCCTGTAGAAAAGTGCCCAGTTGAGGGTGAAGAAATTATTGCTTGTAGCCAATTTCCCTATAAATTATAAGAAACCTTCACAACCACGATTGTAATGGCAGATAGCACTTTCTCGGAAATATCGACGTTTTAACTACTCGGCCTTGGGTAACATAAATTGAAACAAATACATAGAAGATACTGTCAAGTCTACTGCAAATAAGGTGGCCACATCTATTAATTCTTACATCTTTATAATGCCACCACTTAAACAAGATGAAGAAAAAACAAAGTTTTATCCTAAAAGGTTCCACACTGTCTGCCAAGCTCTACCCCCTGTTTCATCGCTGCAATGCTGCATCCCCGTGCTTATTATGCAAGTATTTCGAAAGAATATGCTCCGATGAACATATTGCATTTGTATCGCCTTCAAAGATTAACCCAACTTTCAGCAAAGCATCATTCGTAGTAGAGGTCCTCAGATGCCAGAAAGCATTCTACTCTAAAATTTTCTTTCCTCAAACCACTTGCCTTTGGAATTACCCCCCTTCTCCCCGTTTCTCCGACTGTACCAACATGCAGAAATTTGAATATAACTTTGAACACGTATTCCGCTGCAAAACTCCCCACTTGAGATTTCCTCTATAAATCTGGGCCTCAATTCCCAGTGCATCCTTTGTTGCGCGAATAAACGTAATAAAAATAATCAAAAGTATTGAAATTTGGTTACACTCATCGTCTATCTAACAGTTTAGCCGTGTTCGGAAAATTGTGACGCTTTGTCCGGCGATTAGGTCTACTTAAACTAGTTATATTGACAATGTTTGCAAATGAATGCAAAATGTTTCCTTAGCTTTATTTCAAATTCAAGTTTCTTAACAGCCTTTTCGTTTTTCTCCGGTTGAAAAGAGGCAAAATAATGTTAAACGAATAGGAATCGTAAAAGCAATGACTTTGTGCGAAATCTATTCTCGGTAACAGGTTGTGTTCGATGAAATGGGCCATGAGTTCCGTTGGTTTGCGCTTATTGTTAACAGCCGTGGGAAAACATGAACAGCAGTTAACTCCCATTCATTGCTGTTTGTTTGGAATTGAAAATTAAGTAATCGCAACGATAAAAATCAACCATAACAATTCGCATTCTTTATATATTTGTGCATTTGGAAAATTCATGTCTATATGTGTGTACGTAAGCGTATGTAATTCATGTACACACACACACACACACACACACATATATATATGTGTGTGTGTGTGTATGTAATTCATGCACACATACATTTTATATATATATATATATATATATATATATATATTATTTTAAAAACAGTAATCTACGGACACGCGTGTTTTGGAGCCCTACTCCTGTTCAGCGTAGCTTGACTGTTGTTGGGATTCGAACTCCGGACCTTATGTATTTCAGTCCAGCGCCCATTACGCTATGATGCCATAGACAATTTACTGTTTAGTTTCTTTATCGTTTGTTTATTTACGTTTATATATATATATATATATATATGTGTGTGTGTGTGCGTGTGTGTATATGCGTGTGTGTGTATATATGTGTATATATATATCTGTGTCTATATATATGTGTGTGTGTGTGTATGTGCGTGTGTTTATAGCAGGGAAACCGACGTTACTCGGGATTGAATGATGATCGACGAATGTTCCACACTCTCATATTTTTATTGTCGTCGAAATCGGTGAAATCGCCCATTTTTCAATCAAATTGATTGATTGCCTGCTATAGTTGGGGACCGATCGTGGTGCACTGGGAGAAAGTTTCACATGCCTCCCCGCAGTGATTTAGTCTGCCATACATTGTAGTCTACATTGCACTGTAGAGAATATACTGTCGATTTTATAAAATTATTTTTTATATATAATGGCTCGAATTTAAGTTTAAAATGCAAAAGTCAAGTATCATGCTTCAATGGTGTCGCATGTATTGAACGATATTCAAAAATATCGTCGTTTTGAGGTTTCTTCTATGCTACTTCTGCGCAACAAAAACGATCCATTTCTCGAGCGGATTGTGACGTGTGATGAGAAATAGATCCTCTACGACAACCGGTGACGTTCAGCACAGTGATTGGATGCCGGAGAAGCCACACAACAATTCCCGAAGTCGAAAGTACGTCCCCCCCCAAAAAAAAAAGGTTGTGATGACTGTTTAGTGATCTGGGGTTGGTTTCATCCATCACAGCTTCTTTAATCCGGGCGAAATGATTACAGTGGAGAAGTATTGCTGACAAATTGTCGAAATGCACCAGAAGCTCCAACGTATGTGCTCGAGATTGGTCAATATGAAGGGACCAATTCTCTTCCATGACAACGCTCGCCCACATATTGCTCAACTGACTCTGCAGGAGCTGAACGAATTAGGCTACGAGACTTCACCCCATCTGCCATATTCATCGGACCTCTCGTCCACGGATTATCACTTTTTAAAGCATCTCGACAACTTCCTGCGCGAAAAATGCTTCAAAAGCCGAGATGATGTTGAATCGGCGTTCAATGACTTCATCGCTTCCCAAACTCCGGATTTCTGGGTAAATGGAATAAATAAACTTGTTTTTCGTTGGCAAAAATGTGTCGGTTCTAATGGTGCTTATTTCGATTAATAAAGTTTATTATAAAATGAGTTATGATCTTTTAAAGTTTTACGCAAAAAAAAAACGAAATTATTTTTGCATCAACCTAATATATATAAATATCTGCATATATATATATATATATGCATATATAGAGAGATGTAATTATATATATATAATTATATATATAATGCATATATATATAATTATATGCATATGTATATATCTGCATATATGTATATATCTGCATATATATATATATATATATATATATATATATATCTGTTTATGCATATATGCATATATATATGCATGTATATATGTATATATATATATATCTTTATGCATATATATATATGTGTGTGTGTGTGTGTGTGTGTGTATGTATCTCTACTATTATATAAAAGGAACTTTGTGTGTCTGGTTGAAGTGAGTTCGTTCCCTATGGACTCGAAAAAGAACTTCATGTAACTGGCAGTATTCTTAGATAGGTTTTGTATCAGAATGTCTTCGATAAGTAACGATAATCGATAACTGAACTGATCCGATGAAGAAGGAACTTTCGATTTGGACCGAAGTTTACACCTTACACAACACTATAAGTACATTGGAGAAGTTTTATTAGCACACCCGCCGAAAGGCTCGACATATAAAATCAACAGTAGGTTCTTTGATATGACAGGGGTGCGTTCGAAATGAATGTTTCTGGCACAATTGGAGTAAGATATTTGACTTTTTGCATTTTAAACTTTAATTTAAGACATTATACATAAATAAAATTATAAAATCTACAGTAAGTTTTTCTCTACAGTGCAATGTAGATTACAGTGTATTTTGAAATAAGTCATAGCGAGAGGCATGTGAGCTTCCTCCCGGTTCACAGCCATTGTTCCCCAACTAGAGCAGGCAATAAATCGATATCATTGAAAAAATGGTCGATTTCGATGACAATAAATATATGGGAGTGTTAAACATTCGTTGATCAGCATTCAATCCCGGGTAATATCGGGTCACCATGCTAGTGTATGCATGTGCTTATATATCTATATATGAATGAATATATAATCATATATATTTATGTACATATTTGTGCATATATATATATATATATATATATATATATATATATATATATGTGCGAGTGATTGCGTGCGTATCTATCTATATCTATCTATATATATATATGTGTGTGTGTGTGTGTGTGTGTGTGTGTGTGTGTGTGTGTGTGTGTGTGTGTGTGTGTGCGGATGCATATTATGTATATGCATATAGATATATATGTAAAGTCATATACTAGCAGGGAGACTCGACGTTGAATGACAGTCAACGAATGTTCCAAACTTTCAATACTTTTATCGTCATTGAAATTGGTAAAATCGATCATTTTTTCAATCAAATTGTTTTATTACCTGCTCTAGTCGGGGACCCACCGCTATGCACTGGGAGAAACCTTGACATAACTCACCACAGAAAATTTGTCTACAGTAAATAGTAGTCTACATTGCACTGTAAGGGACTTACTTTTGATTTTACAAAATTATTATAAAATGGCTTGAATTTAAGTTTAAAATGCTAAAATCAAGTATGAATAATTCAATTGTACAATAAAGAGAAACATTCATTTCGAACGCGCCTCTGTTTTATAAAAGAACCTACCGTTAATTTCATACGCCGGGCTCTTCTGCTTGTGCAGTGATAAAACTTTTTAAATACACTTGTGATTTTAGGTTGTATAAGGATGTTAAATTTGATCAAAATCGGACTGTTTCTTTCTTTAATAGGAATTTTTCAATTATCAATGTATATGAATGCATGTGTATATATATGTATATGAATGCATGTGTATATGAATGTATGGACGTATATATATATATATATATGTATATGAATATATGTGCATATATATGTATATAAATATATGTGCGTATATATGCATATGAATGTATGTGTATATATATGCATATTAATGTATGTGTGTATGCATATATATGAATGTATGTGTGTATATATGTACATAAATGTATTTATATATATATGCATATGAATGTATGTGTGTATATATGTATATAAATGTATGTGTGTATATATGTATATAAATGTATGCGTATATATGTATATAAATGTATGTGTGTTTATATATATATATGTATATAAATGTATGTGTATATATCTATGTATATAAATGTATGTGTATATATGCATATGAATGTGAGTTTGTGTGTATATATATATATGTATATTAATGTATGTGTGTATATATGTATGCATATGTACATGTGTATATATTTATGCATATTTATAAAGATTAAAAAGATTGTTGATTGAATAAAGGAATTGTAAAGAGTGTAGGCAGTTAAAAAATAATAAGGGGGCTTGATTTTTCCAGAAGACATTCGACAAATATTTATTTGTTTTACACTTGAAGACAACCATGCTGTAGCCGGTTGAGAAACATGCTTGTGGTATCTGATTCCACAGATTGTATGTCGAAAAGAAACATATATGTGTGTATGTGTGTGTGTTTGTTTTATTTTTTTATTAACATTCTATCTGTTTGGTTACATATGTTTAAGATATTGGACCATGTTTACGATCCAACAGCCTCGTCAGACCTTAAAGAAGTTATTGTTAGTATTAGGAAGAAGTGTTTTAGAAAAAATACGGAAGAAGAAAAAAGAGAAAAAAGGGGGGTTGAGGTAGGAGATAATAAGGGGGAGGGAGACGGGTATTTACAATATTTCAGTTTTGAAGGTTAAGATACATTAGATTTTATTGTGTGTGGGGGGTAGCAGATTCATGTAGGCGTGGGTGAAGATATATGGATATAGGGAGGGGGAGGGGGAGAGAGGATAGTAAAGAAAAGAAAAAAGAAGGGGGTAAGGAGAGGAGGAGGGAGTTTCAATTTTTAGGTTTTAAATTTTAATTGCCTTTTGCTTGTTCAGCAATGTATATTAAGTGGATAAGAGAGAGAGGGGGAGAGCGAGAGGGAAAGAGAGGGAGAGAGAGACGGAAAGGGTTAGTGTAGATGTCATGTTTTTGACAAGTATAGGGTTCATTTAAAATTTTCATAGTCGCTATGCGTCGACTTGTTCATTTCAGTTGTTTTTTTAAATACATACGTTAACACACGCGCAAATACGCATACATACATATACATATATATGTACATTTCTACACATCCATATACAGACACATACGCACACACACACATATATAAACAAGGTATATTCAGACATACATGGATCCATATGCAGACATACACACACATACACACAACTCTTATACACATATATACACTCAGAAAAATATATAGACACATATAAATATATATAAATATATACACATACACCTACGTATATACATATATGTGGAGATATAGATCTCCAGTAAGAAGTAGATGTACATATACATACATATATACACATACACACGCATCTACCCCTATACACGTATATACAATTACATAAATATAGATATTAATAAAAATATAAACATATAGAAATATATAGACACACACACACACACACACACATATATATATATATATATATATATATATATATATATATATATATATATATATATATATATACGGACATTTATATATTTATACAAAGTAAACAAGGTAAAGTTAGGATAAATAAATAAATAATAAATAAATAAATAAGTAAATACATGGGTGTAGTTAATAAAGCGAGGTTAGGTAGACGTCTCGTTAAGTTCACATATATACATATATACACATATATATATGAGTTGAGCATATTGAGAAGTGATACACGAATTACCATTAGCGTATAAAGCGATGCTCTTTGTGTAAACAAATCGAGCTTAGGTATTTCGGACGATGTCAAAACATCGTTAATTCACGACTCACCCAGCAGCCGCCGATTAGCGTAATGGTTAGGAGCCTTGACTGTCGTACAGGCAGTCGGGTTTCAATCCTGGCTTGAGGTACTTGTCTGTCTAGCCGAAGTGATGAGATGTGAAATAGCGAAACAGTACTGTATGTGGATGACTATAATGCTCCTTATCTTGAGTTGAGCATATTGAGAAGCGATACATGAATTACTATTAGCGTATAAAGCGATACTCTTTGTGTAAATCGAGCTTAGGTATTTCGGACGATGTCAAATATCGTTAATTCACGACTCGCACAGCAGCCGGTTATGATCCTTGACTGTCGGGTTTCAATCCTGGCTTTAGGTAGTTGCCTGTCTAGCCGCATTGATGAGCTGTGAAACAGCGAAACTACTGTATGTGGATGACTATATATATATATATATATATATATATATATATATAGTGTTCGCTAAGTTTGTAGATTGCTCGCTTAGCATGCAAGTGGCTCGGTTTTCAAATCCTGAGTCCGGGTGTGGTCTAACTGATGAGCCCAAATGAAGTCGAACCTGAGTCTTGGACGTTATCTTGTCGGGATGACATCGTCCTTTCGAGTATATAAATTTCTACTAGCTTAAAGCTGGTTTGATACCTTGTCCCTTGTTCGATATGAAATAGGTTATTTCCACTGTTAATACAAGACGCGGGTTGCTTGATATGTATTAGTTAATTCATATATATATATATATATATATATATATATATATATATATAATGTGGATGACTATAAATATATTTTAAGCCCCCTAGAGCACTGTCGTAAATAATCTCACTGCTACTTAATTGGCTGAAAAATGCGAGGCTCGCTCCTTGTTTGTAAATAAAGCGATTTGAACACTATAAAAGTGGTGGACGAATGTTTGTTTAAAATTGACAATTTTATTTACGGGCGCCGCTCCCGTGCGTCGATGGGTAGAACTGGTTCAAGACGTGCTAGTCTAGCTGCACTGATGAGAACGAAAAAGTGCTGTATGTGGATGACTACAAATATATATATATATATATATATATATATTTATAGCATGCTTTCATTTCAGAACTTTTATATAGGTAAAGGAATGCATCAGAAATCAGATATATTTTAGAGCGATAGAATGCTACAACCCACCAGTTCTGGCAAATAGCAAATAGGATCCTGAACAGAAGCGTGCGTTCTATCCCAACCATTATCAAGGTCCAGACGTCAGCATCCGACAAGGCCAAACTATTTGCCAAAAATTTTGCAGCAAATTCTACCCTATGCGACGAAGGCCATCAACTCACCATATTTCCTTCTACAACACACAACACGCTAGGTAACATACAAATATCTGTGCGTGAGGTCGCCAAGCTAATCAAGAACCTTGATTCCAGTAAAGCAACTGGCCCTGACGGTATTCCAATTATAGTATTAAAAAAGCTAGAACCAGAACTTGCCCCAATACTTACAAAACTGTTTAAGCGTTGCATTAAGGAGAAGTGCTTTCCAACACTCTGGAAAAACTCATCAGTATGTCCTGTATTTAAGAATTCAGGTGATAAGTCATCTCCCTCTCAATACAGACCAATACGTCTCCTGAGTGTCATGAGTAAGTTGCTGAAATCCATATTAAATAGAGAAGTAGTCAACCACCTCAGCAGAAATAACCTTCTTAGTGACACGCAATATGGCTTCCGTTCTGCTAGATCTACAGCTGACGTGCTAACAGTTATATTACATAGAATTAGCGAATCTCTCGACAAAGGCTTAATTTCTAGGGCAATTGCTCTTGACATACCGAAGGCCTTCGATAAGGTATGGTATAAGGGCCTACTTCACAAGATTTCCAGCTACGGTATTACTGGAAATGTTTTCTCTATCATTAAATCATTTCTCTCTGATAGGCTCATAAGAGTAGTGGTTGATGGGCAGAAATCAGAGGCCTACAGTATTAATGCTGGAGTCCCTCAGGGGTCCATCCTGGGCCCAACTCTCTTCTTGATCTACATCAATGATCTCCCAAAACACATACTAAAATCATTCGTTGACATCTATGCTGACGACACGACTGTCTATGACAACACATCAAAGGCCGTAAATGGCAACGTTCTCTCTGATACTCTCTCCTCAGATCTTGAGCGCGTGGTTCAGTGGGGGAAGCGGTGGCTGGTTACCTTTAATGTATCTAAGACCAAGCTCCTATCATTACATCATAAACGCTCTGATCCCCATCTGGCATCGATTGAAATGAATGGCTCTCGTCTAGGGAAGGCCCCATGTTTTGATAAGTCTCTGGGTTTGACCTTTACTCCTGATTTGAAATGGAACACATACATCAAGTCTGTGGTCAAGGTCGCTGGGAAAATGGTGGGATCCTTCTACCGCTCCAGAAGATATCTCACTAATGATGCAATTCTCTATCTGTATAAAAGCCAAGTACGTCCAAGGATGGAGTACTGCTGCCACATCTGGGCAGGAGCTGCTAAAAACAGTCTATCCTGCCTGGTTTGGTGAGGGATGACCTTTTCTCTTCCCTGCAACCCCTCTCCCACAGAAGAGACGTTGCGAGCCTGTCTCTATTTTATCGTTATTTCCATGGCAAGCTCCATTCTCTGGTCTCCACCCACCCACCCATCGCCAATCTTTCACGAAAAACACCCGACTAGCTGTAACCACTGTCAATAATTTTCCCCACTCTTTATCCGTGCCTAAATCAAAACGTAGATTCCATGAACAAAGCTTCTTTCTTAGAACTGCACGGCTGTGGAACTCTCTGTCGCTTGCCTGTTTCCCCCGCCCCCCGAATTCAACTTGAATTCCTGATGAACCGCCCCCTTAAGTAATGACACCTATCAAATCCCCAATACTAACTATTACTACGATACTATCCAACTGATTAGTGTACACACAATAACCCTTATCCCCGAGTGACTCCTGGGCCTTGATAAGTGGTGACCCCCATGTAAAAAAATAAAAAAATATTCAGGTCTAGAGTGGTAATTACGAGGTGTCTTCAAAAGTTTCCAGCCTTTTGGTGTATAAGCATTTAAAACTGTCATAGACTTTTGAAACTTCAGTATGTTATTGCTGATGTATATCTTATGAGATGACTGATCAATTTTTAAGGTTTCAGATTCAAATGAACAGCTACAGCAGACATTGAAATACACCTTACTAAAGCCTGATTTTCACAGCTGGTGAATTTCAAAAATGCAATCGGAACGTGAGGACACTTTAGAACAACAATATGTAATAAAATTATTTTTTAAACCTGGAAAAAAATGTCACAGAAACCTATGCAGTACTTTACACTGCTGTTGGACCATCTTGCATGAATTGAGCATCAGTTTTTTTAAGTGGCAACGAGTCTGTGAGAGGTGATGACGGATGTGGGAGGAGTAAGGAAGTCAGAACACCAAAGTTGATTGGCCAAATAAAGAATGTCATGGATATGGACCGTCGTATGTCTATAGAGACAATAAGTGCGTAGGTTGATGTCAGTGTGGGAACTGCACACACAATTATTCATGAGGAACTGAAAATACGGAAAATTTGCGCGAATGCACCAGTCCATATCTCCATCAGTGCCATAGACTATTTGACCAAAATGGACATCAAGACAGTTTCTCACCCTCCCTATAATACAGAACTTGCTCCCTGTGACTTTCGATTATTCCGTAAGCTCAAAGAAGGTCTTAGAGGCTATCCTTATGAGACAATTGATGAGGTGAAAGAGGTTGCGACGAGTTTCATTGATACGCTTACACAAGAGGACTTCCAGAAGTTGTTCGAATGGTACAACACGTGCATTGCAGCCGGAGGAGATTACTTCGAAACGGACTAGAGTTTCATGTGTGTACTGTCAATAAAGGTGCCCATACGAAAAGGTCTGTAAACTAATTGAAGGTACCTCGTAGTCCTAATAGTTTATCATAGAATTGAACTGCCTCGAAGAGAGAGAAATTCATTTCAACTTGGAAGAAGTGAGTCTTCTGTGTTTCTTACTTACTATCTAGCTCTACTAATGTATTGAGTACTTTTTTAAAGTAAATACTTAAAATCGATACATAAAATATTATAACGTTATATAACATTTATTGTGGACACATGAAATTTCAAAAACTACCTGGAAAATATATCCAGTTAACCAAGTGCAAGATAAATTCAAACGATTACACTTTAAGGGACGGTTGGAATCTTGAAAAAAAAACCTTTGTTGAAATATATGAGATAATGGGGGGGGTTAGGCATCCGGTAGAATGCTCTATCCCCAGTTTGAACAAACTAATAAGAATATGTTTAAGTGTGTGTGTGTGTGTGTGTGTGTGTGTGTGTGTGTGGGTGTGTATTTACTATGCGTTAAACGAATTCAACTATTTATAGGGAAAAGCATTTTATCTAAATTTTAAGTGGGGAAAATTTTCCCTTCATCAATGTGATGCTCTTATATAAGTAACAGTACATAGCTTTTCACTATAATTATCTAAGACGTGTGTTTCGTCGTCTTACCTCGCATCAGCATGGCTGAACCTAGTCGTATTCGTGACTAATTATGTAAAAGGAGTGTTCCGAAAGTAATACCTCCTATTTTTTTATTTGGCTCGAATAGATCATAGGAGATGGTAAATTGCATTGTTACAATGATTAAACTTATGCATTTTTAACCTGAAAGCTCCATCTCTTTGTTGCAGGTATTGACAGTGTGCAATCCTTGTAATCGACGTGCGTCAGAAGCAGGGAAATTTCATTAAATTCCTAAAAATAATTGCATTGAGAATGTAGGCGACTATGCAGACAAATAAATTCTTAAATAGAAAAAGTAGAAAATAGTCGCTCGTTTTAATGGTACCGGCCCTGTCTTCGTACCTCTTCAACTTTTTTAGTAGAAAATTTGGGGGGGGGCTTACTTTTGAAACGACCCTTACAAAGCCATAGTTCATCGCTGGTAAAAGTGCATTGAAAATGGTGACTATATAAAATAAAAACAAAAAAACAAATTATGGGACACAAAAGGTCCCTCATTGTAATGGTAGCACCTCGTAGATATTCAATATTTTTAGTTAAAATAGGTGACTTTACTTTTTTAACGACCGTCATATGTACGGGGTGAAACGATAAAATTGTTGCCTGAGAAAAGACGGTCTGATTCCATTTCCGTTTAACGAATACCGGTTTTCTTCTTTTTTTTTTTTTTTTTTTTTTTTGCAGACCATCTACTAGTTGACCAGTTGTATACAACTCCAAAGAGCGATAGAAGTCTCTATCATGTCTGAAAGTGACACAATGTTCAATGAGTGAGATCGGAGATCCGCCACTGTACAACTCATGCTCTCTACCAATCCAAGTTATGACAACAGGATCATTGCCAGCACCCTCAAAATGCATCGCTGGATTGTCATGAATAACAGGGACGTGTTCAGGATGATGAAAACAAAGTTTCAGGCCATGGTTATGGTCTTTGGTGTTGTTTCAAGTGAGGGCCACATCATGCCACCTCACATCTTCGAAATCGGCTTGAAAGTCAGCACCAAAGTGTACCTGATGTGCTGAAGAGTGTGGTGATCCCCTGGCGCAATCAGATGGCCGCTAGCAAACCCTGTATATGGCAGCAGAACTCGAACTTTGACCGATACTTGGTTTCAGAAACAGTGCTACGACTTTGTATCCTTCTCTTACCTTCCCCGATCAGAATCAGCTGGACTATATCATTTGGTCATACGTCAAGAACATCACCAGCCTCACCTCCCACAACATCAAAGCCAGCCTGATCGCTGCCATCCACCGAGTATTCGCCGAGCTCGCACCGGTGCTGGTGGAAAAGGTATGCTCCCAGTTCCGGATCCGTATAGAGACAGTGACTGAGGTTGAATACGGCTACATTTAATAGATGTCAGCTCTACTACATAATCAAGTCACCTAGATTGAATTTTCCAGTAAAGGTTTTAAAATAAAGCTGTAGTGTTGTTTTCTTTAAGGCGACAAATTTATCGTTCTGCCTTGTATACTTGGTAATGATTGGAGTACAGATTCAGATATAAGGTTTAATATCATATCTTGATTCCAATCTTCTAAGTGATGCAAAAGTGTCCTGTTTCGGAATTAATTTTGCCTGTTCAAAGACGGTATTATTTTAATTAGATTTAATGGGTAAAAATACCTTAAGGAAACAAACGTTAATTAACCTTTAGCATATTAATAGATATTTGTGTCGACCTTTTGGTTAATAGATCGGGCGACTAGTCTGTCACGTTTAGATTTAGTTTGTCACGATTTAGTTAGAAATAGCATTTTCATTACTAATGCGTCTGCGGCTATAAGATCAGGTTGTCTGAAGATATCGGCCACCTGGCATAAAATTCACTAAATATTGATATTACTGCTTCTTTCTTTCCATTTGCTAAGCTCAATCATACTCTACAAAGCCGAAAGCAAAAACATTTTTTTCTTTACAAAACAACAAATTGAACGCTATGAATAAATATTTTTAGATACAAAGAACTTGAAGCAAAAAAATTTTTGCCAAAGTTATTAAACATAAAAGGGTTGATATGCTGTAAAACAATCAACTTATCGCAATGAATAAATATATAAAGATATTTAAAAAGAACTTGACATTCATTTTCCAAAATTGCTCGATCGAATGACGTAATTGATAAACATTCGTTTACGTTTTAATGCTGATAAACTTTACGTTCGTTAATCCGGACAAGTGGGGCAGGTTATCTCAATATTCCATAAGAATCTTTCACTTAGTGATACAAGCACCAAAATTGGCTCAAATGACGTTCAGAACATACATTTTAAGAAAAGAACGTTAGCCATCAGAAACTTCAAGATGGCTGCCAGTTTTCAAGATGGCTGCAGAAACAAACCTGACAAATTTCAATTTTGGTGCTTATATCACCAAATGAAAGATTGTTTCAACAATCTGACCCACTAAAATGACATAAACAACGATTGTGCAAGATATCCATGCATCACCACAAAAATAAAAACTTGCCACCAGTTGAATCGTTAATAAAATTCACAATCCTTTCAGCAGTCCGACTATATTTGGTACAAATGTCTGTCAATAAATCTCTGGCTTATTCACTAAATTTCAGTCATAAATATCCAACAGTCTTTATCATTTTATTTTATTCTTTGTACTAATGTTTCACAACTTTAGTCATTCAAGCCAAAATCCACCCGAAGATAAGTGTTAATGAGATTTACAATTAAATCATAATAAAGTATTATAAAAAGATTAATACATAGAATGATTTGAAAGATATTTGCTGACATTAGACTTGAAAAGCACCGGTTTGTAAGGAAATATAACTTACAGAAAAAGGCGGATAATTCTACATTCAGTGCTACTACGTATCTTGAAAACATTTAAGTGTTATGGGGTGCCTTAAATAAGTTTCTGGACTTTTTTTTGTAAATGCATTTCAGTGTATTACTGTTATACATATGAGATGACTGACGATTTTTATGATTCCAGGTTCAAATGAACAGGAATTGGAATACACCCTACAAAAGCCTGATTGTCAAAGCTGGTGAATTTCAAAAATAAAACTTGGACTTTAGAAGAATAATATGCAATATGCGATAAAATTCTGTTTTGAACTTGGAAAAATGCCACGGAAACGTATGGAATGTTTCAGTATGATTTTGGGACATTTTGCATCAATCGAGCATCAATTTTGAGTGGCATAAGAGAATAAAGAAAAACAAAAAATAGTTTTAGATTCATAATTTACCTTAAGAATAAAGCCCGAATGGTTTTGGGAAAAGAGGAGATTTAATGACCATACAATTTGTCAAAAAGTGTGGGCTTATCATACGCTAGACACTCTCACCAAGATACCGAACTATGAACCGATCCTGCATAGATAATCATCCATTTATTATTATTTTTATAGACTTAAGTTCATTAGATGACATCGTTGGGAGGGTTATACTAGTACGTATACCGCGTGGACATACAGAATATATTAGAAACTGAAGTTCTTGTTTCTTACGTATAGCATAATCACGTTGACACACCGGTTGCTGCTGGATCACCGAAGTTAAGCAACATTGAGCCTGGTCAGTACTAAATGGGTGACTATTTGGGACTTACATGTACTGTATGTGCTCTCCACTTATCTCGGCAGTGTTTCTAGTCGTCCTGGACTTCTACTTGCCACTGGACTAAAGCAATGCCGATTCAAGAGAGGCGTGGTCGAGATTGCGCAACCCTTGCCACACAATTACACGCGCAGCTGCCCCTAGCGGGGGTATCGTTTATCTTTCGAGACTTAACGGAAGCATCGTAGAAGTTTGTGTAATTTCTATATTAAAAGATGTGTTATAATCACATACTCGTGTTTCATTGTCTGTACAATTAATCAGTGTGGATAAACAGCAAGATTCGAAACTATGACCTAGCAACTGGAGTTCGACACTCAACTAACAGATTCATCTGTTATCACCAGTGCGAAAAATTGTATCGCATTATAAATTATGCCATTCATTGATTTATAGGGTTTTTGTTTTTTTTTACGATACTGAAAATTGAATGTGTTCAATTATTTTTTACGAAAAATATGTATATGCTAGCAGGATCCGTGGAATTTTCACAGAATGTGAAATACATTTAATCAACAAATATCTTTCGGTAAAGCTAATATTTTTCTGGAATAGTGCATAAATAGTTTTAGGACAGAAAAACAATAAAACGCAGTAAATATGAGTTATTAACATTTCTATGCAAGTAGTGTCCATTGTATTTTAGATATAGAATTGGCCCAAATGCGATAAATCAATGAGTACTAATAAATACTCAGAAAGTAATATTGTGCTACATAGTTCAATACAAATAATAAACTTACATTAACAGAGGTAATCCTTAATTTACTCCTTCAGCCCAGAACCTCTTGGAAAACAAGGCTCTTTTGTTTGCTTTGTTTCTTTCGAATGTTTCCATTTTACGTAGCATTTCACTGACGAAGAATTGCTGCGCGTCGGAATTACTACGAGTCCATTTCTCACACCATAAAAACAATGATCATCTATTATTATAAAGATATTCGAAAATGAGGCTAGATTAAAGGGATGTAACTCTCATATTTTTGTCCAGGGATTGCTAGATTTGCCTTTTTAAAGCCAAATTTCGCAAATCTGAACATTTTTGAAGCAGTTTGGCCTTCAAAAATTCTATTCGGCACTATTCAAAGCAAAACGTACGGAATAAAGAATAACAAGTAGATACTTTTTATATATAAGATTCATTCTTTATATGAGGAATCGATTGTGTTGAATTATGGAAGATGCATTCTAGGCAACACCATGAGTAACGCGAGCACATTATAATTCTTGTAAACTTTACGATTCATAGTGTGCGCTCACAAAACTCGTCCCTTCTACAAATAGTTAAAAAAATAATTAAGACAAAAATTAAGAGAGATAATAATTTTGGGGAATATTATGTAATGCACTGCGAAACAGGTGAACATCAATATTATGTATGCAAGTGGTAAACTTCTACACTAATGAACTTATGAATTATGGGATACATATTTTAGGTATAAGGATTCTAGGCATAAGAATTAGTTTCATTAGATATTGATTTTAATCTTCATAATATGCGACTAATTATAGTTATATAAACCGATGATCAAATCAAGATATAATGGCACTAAACCTCATGTCTAGGATCCCTATTCTAAATTTCCCCCAAAATTGATATTTGACTTTTCACGAATAGGATATCTCGCCCTTTATATACTTTTTACATAAAACTAAATTGAATTAAATATATCCTATATTACAATACTTTACAGCTGTGTTCTAAAATTTATCATGATCGGTGGTTTAGGAGTGGACACTTTACATACAAATACATTAACATATACAGATCTATATATATATATATATATATATATATATATGTGTGTGTGTAAAGTAGTAGCGTTCGTGTGTGTGTGTGTGTGTGTGTGTGTGTGTGTGTGTGTGTGTGTGTGTACAACTCTCATATAGTTCACACCAAAGGATCGATCATGACAAAACTTGGCATGATGATAATCCCCCACCTATGGATGGTGCACATCATTTCTCAAGGTTAAGGTCAAAGGTCAAGGCCATCGCCTATGTATATATATACTCTCATACAACTCACACCTGGCATGATGATGATCCTCCTCCTAGGAATGGTGCACACCATTTTCCAAGGCCAATGTCAGGGTCATAGCCTATGTATATATACTTTCTTGCAGCCCACACCACTGGACCGATCATGACCAAACCTGACATGATGATGATCTCCGACCTAGGGATGGGGCACCTTATGTTTCAAGGTCAAGGTCAAAGGTAAAGGTCGGGATTTTGCTAGCACCTTATATACATAGAATAATATATAAATATAATACATACGTCATAATCACGTTGACACACCGGTTCTCGTCAGATCACCGAAGTTAAGCAACGTTGAGCCTGGTTAGTACCAGATGGGTTACCATTTGGGAATTCTAGGCGCTGTATATGCTCTCCGCTTATTTCGGCATTTGTTTCCAGTTGTCTTGTACATACACTTCACTTGCCACTGGTATTTAACAATGTCGACTCAGGAGAGGTGTGGTTTGAGATTCCGCACCTCCTGCAACAAAAATTTCACGCGCTGGCACCGTGAGTATCCAGAGTCTGTTAAAGACTGAAGGGACTCTTCCCTTTTTTTTTAATATATATATACCTACCTACCTACCTACCTAATGTAAATAGATATTTATATTTAATATAAATAGATATATATACCTACCTAATGTTATGAGGACTTACCCATTCGCTCATAATGGACTTCTCTAATAATTATAAA
>NC_136509.1:46449898-46719898 GCF_053919585.1 Euprymna scolopes
GGAGTAGTGATGACAGATTTCCTGGCAAAGGTTACCACAATTACAGGAGCCTATTATGCTTCACTTTTAAGGAAATTAAGGGAAGCTATCAAAATCAAGAGGCGGGGCAAGGTCAGCAAAGGTACCCTCCTCCCTGCCCGACAACGCTCCGGTCCTCAACACGCATGTCGCCAGATCAGAAACACGGGCGTGTGGTTATGAAATCCTTCCCATCCTCCCCACTCTCCTGACCTTGCACCCTCTGACTTTCACCTCTTCTCAGCCATGAAATTGTTTTTGAAAGAAAAGCGTTTCCCAGATGATGCAGCCTTGATTTTTGAAGTCACGTCGTGGTTGGAGGACAAACCTGGGGTGTTCCACAAAAACGGTCTCCAGAGCTGCATCAAACGATGGGAGAAATGCATAACTCTGAGTGGTTCCTATGTAGAGAAAGACTAATAACCGTGCAAAGTTTCGTTGCTCTACTGCTATGGGAAGTGGGTCAGGAGCATTACTTATTGCACGCCCCTCGTATATGTGTATGTGTGTATATATATGATAATATATGTATACATATGTGTATATATATGTCTATATATATGTGTATGTGTGTATATATATATATATATATATATATATATATATATATATATATATGGTTGCGCACAAAAAGACAGTCCGCATTAGTCAATTTTCAAAAACCGCAAATTTAAGCTAAATTGAATATAACTATAAAAAAAACTGTACCTAATCTTCTTCGCCTTTTATTTCTTTACAACTTTGCATGTTTATGTTTTCTTTTAATTGAAGTATCCTAGTGTTCACGTCAATTAAAAAAAATAACTTCAAATTGAGAAGGCAAAAAGAAAGTCCGCAAAATGGAATTTTTTTACTGTAACTTTAGAACATTAATGCAACACAAATACAACAGGAACACAACGAACTAGTTGATATTTAGTAGCATAGCTCTTTTATTTATTTACAGCGTGCAATCTGTTGAGCATTTCTTGAATCAGTCTGCGGCAATATTCCGGTGGAATAGCATCAAACGTTTCTTTAATTTTTGTCCAAAGTTATTCCAGATTTGAAATTTTATCATTACATAGCTGTTGCTTGATTTAAGGCCATATGTTTTCGATAGGATCAAGGTCTAGAGATTGTGACGGTCAATCCAAACACGGAATATCATACTCTTCAAAGAAACCTCTTGACATTGCCAACTTTATGAATGGGCGCATTATCCTACATCAAGATGTGATTATCAGCCAAATTCCGGCCAAAGTAGGATAGAAAATGCTCACACCAAAAACTGATCCTCAGTCACCTTGCAGCGTTGAGACTGTGCACCTAGGATTAAATTCTTCGTCATTCCTTCCACGTACATACTGCCTACCATCACTGCCTAGCCTATTGAACTTGCTTTCGTCGCTAAAAGTCACTTTCGAATAATATGAAAAGTCATGATCTTCATTGCATTTGACGAAGTCCAGACGGCGCTCTTTGTTCTTTACAGAAATCATTGGCTTGCGTTTTGCAACACAGCCTCACAAATTCAATTCCTCCAATGTGTTCTTCACTGTAGAAAGAGAGCACTTTTTAACAAGATTACACTGTTGTTGGAAGCATTTCAAATTTGTTAGCATACGGGTTTCAATCATGGCTTAAGGTAGTTGCTAGTCTTGTTGCATCAAGCGCACACGTCAGATTGCTGCCAAGATCATGGAGGATAAACCTGATTTTTATGACATAGTTTAGGAACTTGAGCGATTGTACATGTTGATGGAGACTGGCGAGTGTGATTTAGATCCATTCATGGAATCAGATTGCACAGACAGAGTTCACAACACTTCAACTGAGAAAAAGGATGAACTGGCAAAAACCTCCCAAACCACGCAACCATGGATAAATTATCAGCACATTCTAAGTATAGCGATGTCACTTGTTTCAGCTGATCTTGGGAGATGCATCTCAGTACTGTCTCAGCTTCCTGCCAATATTCGCGAGCGCTGGACATCCGATTTATCTAAAGTCGGCTCATCTATATCTCCAAAACATGTATGAATCGAAAGACGACAATCCTGAATTTCCACTCTGGGTTTTACGTCATCCGACGCAGCAGCCAATACTGGGATGGTCTTGGCTCCCATCTTGTGATAGAGCAGACACTAATGCGCTCACTCAAAAGCCAAGGTGGGTTGATGTGATGGAGTGGAATGTCCAAGCAGCAGAGAACAGTTTGGGCCATGTCATCCACAGTGTCTTTTTTTTTACAACCTTTTCATGCAAGATCTTGCCGAAACAAGTTATATAACAAGTGGAAAACCTAAGGAGTTTCTGCCTTTCGGTTAAAAAGAGATTAGATAGATCTCGGATAAGTTATAGAAGATTTCAACTGATGAATCGTTACGCATTATCATCACAGGAACGTATACTAAATAAGACGTCAATGTGCAGGACCTCTTTGAAATCGAGACATTGTTGAAAAATATGGATGACCAATCGGTTTTCCTATTCTCAGAAACGGGGTTTGAATGCAAAAATTTTAGCATCCAGCAAGAACGTCAAAGTCAGATCATAGCATTGACCTAGCACTCCTGTTTCAGAGGTTTTTCGTAGTCTCTCAGACGGGAAATCTTCGGATAGATAATGTCATGTCCTATGGAATATGTCTATGCCCAATGTCTTTGTTTGGCACAATTTGCCGAAGAATCAGAAAGTGGTGTGCAGTCATTGAGCACAATGTACTAGACGGAGGATTTCTTCATCACCGTCTGAAATGGAAAGAGGGAAGGGAGCACCTACAGTTCGTTTGCAAGCAATTATACTTCACTCACTGTCAAAAAATATGGAAGAGCGACTGTGGTATTTGATGGTTATGATGTTGGATCAAGTATAAAGGACTGTGTGCATCAGACGTGAAGTTGAAAGTTGTATGAAAAGAAGGTGAACAGCCGAATCGACAATATTTTCTGGGATAAAGAAGGACATTTTGTCGAATGGGGCAAACAAGCAGGCACTTATCCAGCTGATCATGGAACGAATGAAGCAAAGATCATGTGATGTTATTCAAGCGAAAGGAGATGCTGACATTGAGATTGAAAAAGGAGCCATCAGTATGTCTGCTTTCAGACCGACAGGCCTTATGGAGAAGACACAGCTCTTTTTGTTTTCTTACTGTTTCATACAGATGCACTCTATTTCCGCTCTGATAAGGTGACACCATATGTCTATAATATTACGGTTCTCAAACAGGTGCTTGGTGAAGCAGTTTGCAATGACCTGTTGTTTCTGCATGCCTTTGCAGTATGTGATTTGGTGTCCAGAGTGTTCAGGATTGGAAAGAAGTCGGGGTTACAACGAATCATCAAAAGAGAAAAGACAATGAAAGATTGTTCAAAAGCATTCTCTCGACCAAAGCAAGCGCGGGATATTGTGGAAATTAATGGTCCTAAGGCAATGATAGCACTGTTCAATGAGATTAAAAGGGTTCATTGGCGTCGAATAGATACAATATGCTCTGCAAAAAAGTTACAAGAGGAAAGATGTTAGTCACGCCAGAACGACTCCCTCCAACGTCTCTGCGTGTAGATTTATTTCTCTGCGAACTTACTACAAAGTTATGGAGTAGATGGGATGTAGTGATGAAATTGAACGATCTGTATGGGCGGGGGGGGGGTAAGTAGAAGGGGAAAAACTTGTTTTAGTGATGACAGTCAAAATTCCAGCTGTAGAGGAACTGATTCAAACGATTCATTGCAACTGTTTGGAAGGATGCATTACCATAAGGTTTACCCGCAGAAAGCATAAACTAAAATGTACCAGTGCATGTAGACAGACATTTCCTAGATGATAATATTTCACTAAATATACGTCACAAAAAGTGAAAATTTTATCATCAAATGACTGTTTCAATCTTAGTTATTTCCCAAAATTTTATTCAAATCCATACGATATTCACGAAGTTATGTCATTTTATTTATTATCAAGTGATTTATACCGTCCATCGCTTTATTGCAGGTATTTTAAAATGCCAAAAATGGGGCGATTAACGGCTATCGAAACGGAAAGGATTGTTGCTGGATACACAGAATGGTTTGTTCATCAAAGATTGAGCTATGGATCTAGAAAGGACCTAAGAACTTTGGCTTAAATCATGAAAAACTTCAACACCAAATTTAGAAAGGACAAAAGCACCAGGAAAAACCTTTCACATCTTGATATTCGGAAAATTCTTAGGGAAACCAAAACCGAAACCCAAACAGCACTAGTGCTTCCATTTTTGCACGAGCTGGAATCGCTCCTCAGATCCAGGCGTGCTCGATGTAATGTGTTGAATCAGATTACAAGGAACATCAAACTTCTTCCAATGCCTCCGCTGAGCAAACAACATAGGGAAAAGCGAATGGTTTGGACACAGAATTACATGAAAATGGATTTCAAACAGGTCCTATTCAGGGATGATGTCCATGCTACTCTTGACGGTCCGGATAGATGGACCAAAGTTTGAAACCCGAACGGAACTCCGACCCGTTACAGAGTTCATCGCCAACAAGGGGTGGAGGCATCATGTTTTGGCCCGGAATCATAAGGGATAAGTTGGTTGAACCATTCCGAGTTCCAGGGAGTGTAAAACATACCAGCAATATGTACGCTGCCTTTTTGGATAAACATTTGTCACCATAGCTAGATGACCTACCATTGTCACGTCGCTTCCAGGTGATTTTTATGCATGACAATGCACCATTCTATTCTGTTAAGGCGACTGCAGCATTCCTTGAATCTTCTTTGGAGAACCCCAGATGACCTGGTCCCCGTGTTCTTCGGATCTTAACTCCATTGAATATCTCTGGTCAATATTGAAAAGAGATGTTTATGAGGGAAGAGAGCAATTTACTTCGAAGGATGCCATGTGAAGGAAAGTAGTTGATGTTGCCAGAAGGATAACTCCTTTTCAGATCAAACAATTGACTTCTAAGGTGGACAAAACGTGGTTTAAAGTTATTTTTTTTAACGGTGGGTATGGCGATAAATAATTCATTTATTTGAGGCTTAGCACCTAGGACGTGCTTTTGTTTATAATTCTTTAATAGAAAAATATAATAAAAAGTCAAGTTTTCATGATTAGACATTGTATTTTTGCCCTAATACAACATTTTAAGAGACCTGCAATAAAGCGATGGATAGTGAAAATTCCTTGATAAAGAATAAAATGTAATAACTTTGTGAATATCGCATGAATTTGAATAAAGTTTTGGGGAAATAACTAACTTAAAGCAGTCATTTGATTATACATTATTTTGTTACATATATTTTTAGTGAAATATTGATATTTTATGAATCTGCAACAAAGCGATTGGCGCAGTTTATACACTGCTGATCAAAAATTTAAGACCACTTAAAAATCTTTAAAAAGAAACTTTTTTTAAGGATACAGGTTACTAATACTACAATCTAAAATGTTATGGAAACAAAAAGGTACATTCCAAAAATTTTATTCAATAATTTGCATTTTTATTAAATTAGGCTTTTTACACATGATCAAAATTATAAGACGAAGGGTATAAATTGTAAGATTTATGGTAATTCTAATGTTTTTAGTTCAGTTAGAAATTAGCAATCATTGTGTAAAGGTGTTACTATGCATAAAGCAAGAAAACTAACCGAAGTTGAGCGCTCTCGAATTCTAGGATTCCATAAGCAAGGTTTGTCACCGCGAGCGATAGCAGCTAAGGTAAATCGCAGGAAAACTGTTATTTGCAACTTTCTAAAGAACACTGAGAATTATGAAAAAGCAAAATTCTTTGGTAGCCCCCCCAAAAAAATTTCTCCTGCATTGAGTAGGAGAATCAGACGAGTTGTTATGAATGAGAGGACTTTCTTCTAGTCAAATTAAGGCGGTTACAGATACTGATTGCAGTCCAATAACCATTAGACGAGACTTACAACAAAAAAGCATGGTAAATAAAAAGCGTAAACAAATTCCTCGATTGCTTCCATGTCACAAAGTGGACTGCTTAAGATTTAGGCGTGAATACCAACCCTGGGAAGTTGAGAAGTGGAAGAAAGTCCTGTTTCTGATAAGAAAAATTCAATTTAGATGGTCCTGATGGCTTCCAGCAATATTGACATGACAAAAATATGCCCCTTGAAATTTTTTCCACACGGTGGAGGATCCGTAATGCATGGGGGGCTTTTTCTTACAGAAAGACGATGGAGCTCCAGGTGTGGTATAGTTCATTATTAAGAGGAATGTTGAGAGACTTAGAGAGATGCTGAGAGCAATGTTTTTGTTTCTGTTATTGTTCGTTGTTAAGTCTTATTAAAAGTGATGCAGAGAGTCTTAGAGAGAGATGTTGTTGAGAGTCTTATTAAGAGTCTATGTTGTTGAGAGAGATGTTGTTGTAAGAGATTGTTCGTGTTATAAAGAGATTCATATATATAAAATGTTCATACTTAGAAGTGTAGAAGCTCTTTGAGTGTTGAGACAGTCTTAGTGTTTACATTGTGTATGTAAAGACATTTTATAACACAGATATATAGAAGACATATAATGACAATTTTCACTTTACCTTTTGGTAGAATTACAACATAAAGACGACGTTTATAAAAACACATGATGGGTTTATTTCTTCTCCCAAATGGTTTCCATAGTCAAGAATTCAAGTTTCACATTCTAAGTTTCAAAGGTGACCGTCTCGCTTCTAGACGTTCGAATCCCATGTCTAGACTATCGTCTGTCGTCCTCAGACTCCCTCTGACTCTCTCTCCGCCTCCCCCTGCTTAACTCTAAAGTTTCTAACTATATCGAGAACTTCCCATTTTCCATGACGTCATACACATGTTAAAACATGTGTCTTCTTTCACGTGTTCTGGAAATGCGTGTCCAAAACTTTTTCCTTTATTTACAAAAGGAATTTTAACCTATATTCCCAGTAACCTATATTTCCAATATGTTAAAAACATGTTTATTAAATTATCTTATAGTTGCATTCTTCAATTGAATTCTCATAACAGAATTGACAATGCACATTCTTTTCTTAAAACTATTTTATCTCTAAGCTAAACAATGGTTTGTTTTTTACATTCCATTTGCTAATTCTCTATCGTAATCTATTTCTAAACCTAAATTACGAGGTTCGAATTTCGTCTATTCTATTTCATTTTCATTTTAACTAAATCTCTCTATTTTTTATACTTACATGAAAAGGGGACAGCCCTTATCATGTAACACAGGTGGTGCAGGGTCGTCAGACAGCAGCTAGTTATGTTAGCATGCTACAAAAGTATCTTTGATGATTGAGGGTCATCGTTTGTGTTGGGATGTATGGTTATTCCAACAGGATAATGCTGCAATCGACACTGCAAGACGGACTTTGAGCTTTCTACAAGAAAACGGAGTCCATCTCTTGAGACATCCTACATGCTCACCGGACGTGAACCCAATTGAAAATGTTTGGGGATGGATGACAAGAGAGGTTTGTCGAAATGGCAAACAATATTCAACAAAAAATGAACTTCGTGAAGCCATCTCCAGAAACTGGAGCAGGATCTCCTGTACCTTAATGGAAACCTTATTTCTAGCATATCCCAAATAATTTTTGAGCAGTGGAGGTAGAACTCATTGAAGCAGTTTTTGGGGGGAGTGGAGGTAGAACTCATTATTAAGTTTGATTGTTGAATGTTTTCATACTTTTCATACACTTTTTGTACAATTTAATAGAATTTTTGTCTCTGGTCTTATAATGTTGAGCATGTCTAAAAAGCCTAATTTCATAAAAATGTAAATTTTAAAAATAAAGCTTTCGAATGTAGCTTTTTGTTTCCATAACCATTTAGATTGTAGTATTGGAAACCTTAAGTCAACAGAGTTTAAAATCTATCCTTAAATAAAAGTTGTTTTTTTTTAATTTTTAAGTAGTCTTAAATTTTTGATCAGCAGTGTATATATATGTATGTATATGTATGTATATATGTATGTATATGCATGTGTATATGTATGTATATGCATGTATATATATGTATGTATATATGTATGTATATATATGTATGTATATATATATATGTTTGTATGCATGTATATATATGTATGCATATATATGTATGTATATATATATGTACGTATGTATGTATATATATATGTATGTATATATGTATTTATGTATATGTATGTATATATATGCATTTATGTATATGTATGTATATATATGTATTTATGTATATGTATGCATATATATATATGTATTTATGCATATGTATGTGTATATATATGTAATTATGCATATTTATGTATATGTATGTGTATATATATATATATATATGTGTATTTATATGTATGTCAGGTCATGGTATATGCTACTGGTACCATGTAACTCAGTACTACCTGCCTCATGGTCGGATCACCGGCGACTAAACTGGTTCCTCCACCAGACTTTATTGGTGAGGAGGGTGGCTAGTCTCCCTGAAGGATTAAAAACAAAACCTTCCAAAAGGCGAATGAACCCTTTTCCGGGGTCAACGGCCAATTAGCACCATATGTGTTTTTGTGTATGTATGTGCGTGTTGGGGTGGAGAGGGCTCCCGTAAGCCGTGGTGAAAGCACCAGCCGTGGTGAAGGAAACCTTTCTAGGAGAAGCAAATCTCTGATTTAAAAAACCATAAAGCGGGAGACTAGTTTCCGCATTAAGCTGGTTTGCAGTTTAACTTGTTGCTGGCTATCTTGCTCTTGCTTGTTGCTGGATCTCAACATTTTGAAACGAGAGAGAGACTTAGCTGTCGTACAAAGCTAAGACTCTGTAACATCATCTTTGTACAGATACTCCCTTAAGCATTTGTCTATTAAAATGGTCCTGTGGCGGTGGAAGTCATTTTTGGGCGCATGGACTTTAAGTGTCTGGGAGAGTGGCACTCGTCTGACAAGACGTTGCAATCATCATGTGTGTATATATATATATATATATATATATATATATATGTGTGTGTGTGTGTGTGTGTGTGTGTGTGTGTGTGTGTGTGTAGGTATCTTAAACATCAAGTGGCAAGCACAAGTACCCGATACTGGGGTTCTTGAGAAAGCATGTTGCTCTAGTGTTGAGACCCTTGTAATCAGATCTCACGTGCGTTGGGTGAGCGACCCGGTTCAAATGAAAGATTGTAGGCTGCCAAAACAAATTTTTTATGGGGAGCCGGAAAATGGCAAGCTCCCTCAACACGAGCCTAGGAAGAGGTTTAGAGACTCTACAAAGAACAATTTAAAAGTCCTACAAATCAACATCGACACGTGGGAAGAACTTACTCTGCAAAGGCCGAAGTGGCGAAAGCTTGTACGTGAAAGTTGTGATGCTCTAGAGAAAGAGAGTAGGCCACAGCAATCTGAAGCGAGAGTTTCGCAAAGGTTTAATTGATGGTATTAACTATGACACAGAGCTGGAAATGCGATACTTGTGAACGAGTGCTTTTATCAAAAGCGGTTAACCACCTTAAGTCGCATAAAACTCCTATTCAAGTCAACTTTGCACCTATTGGTCCGAACCAACCGATCGGTTTAATATGCATCAAAGTTTGCAAGTCTACTGCTGGTTTGAGAAGACATGTGATTGTTCATAGGAATACCCTTCAGCCTCCAGCGGAAGTCAACTCGGTGGAAATTGCTCAATTTGTATGTTACATCTACTTAAAGATGTGCAAATCTGCGGGGGTGAGTGCAGAGTCTTTTAAGATGGCATGGACGACGAGATTGGGATAACTCAATGTGGCGGTGACTATCATATATATCATATATATATATATATATATATATATATATATATATATGTCTGTCTGTCTGTATGTGTGTATGTATGTATGTATGTATATATGTATGTATATATATATATATATATATAGAGAGAGAGAGAGAGATCGACATACAGTCCTGTTTCGTTGTGTCACAACTCATCAGTGCCGCTAGACTAGCACCTCTCCCAAATGTATGTGTATACATATATCTATGTTTATATATATGTATGTTTATATATATATATATATATATATATATATATATATATATATATATATATATATATATTAGCAGTAAGTCATTGTTCAAGCAGATCTGATTGAACGCGATTGATTTCTTTTTACGATTTTATTGGATAACTTTTCAATTCGTCGAGCGGTCTTTTTCATTTCGGCTGGCATGTTGTATATTATTGCGCCCAATAGTTGTTATTCGACCATCGGATGCATTAAAAAATTTGACCGAACAACAACTATTGGGCGCCATAATATACAACATGCTAGCCGGAATTAAAAAAAAAGACCGCTCGGCGAATTGAAAAGTTATCCAACAAAATTGGAAAAAAAGAAGATCTCAGTCTTGTTCAATCAGACGTGCTTATATATATATATATATATATATATATATATATATATATATATATATATATATATATATATATATATATAATTTTGTGTATGTATCTGCATATAATAATATAAGGAGATTATTTACTTCAGCAGTGCTCAATACGCGTGTAGAGCTAGGTAGTAAGTTATCAAAATATATTTATGACAATTAAGCTACACAGAGACATCCGCGTTTCATTATCGTAGGAAATAGCTAATTTGCATTGAATTCGTGAAATATCCTAACACTTAGCAAACATAGATTATAATAAAAGCAATAAAAAAAATGGACGAACTAATAGCCTGAATGCGATTGCGATCACAGTTCTTTCTTAATACAAAAAAATGCAGATTCTAAAATCTTGACAATAAATATATAATATATGGAAACCATTATAAAGATTGCTTTTAGCAGTACATGCTCAACAGCACTGAATTTTGGCAACAGTACTACATTTTATCTTACATTTGTATGAATAAGGGATTGCAGCAAGTGCCAAGTATAGTCCAACCATATTTGCACATCCTTAACACACATTAACCCTTATTCTCGAGTGTCTTCCGGGCCTTGATATGTGGTGACGCCTTGGGAAAAAAAACAGTTTAGATATAAAACTTGCATTTTACATGTGTAGTTTAAGTAAGTCCTAGGTGTTTATCATATGTGGAAGGCTATTGAACTAGAACCAAAGTCCCCATCGAGAGATTTGTTGATCCTGGTCGATATCACAGTCAGCACATCAGCATTTAACATTACAAAGTAAAATCCATGTTGATTGTCACTAAGTAGATTGCTTTGTTGAGGTGAATGACTGTTCGCCATCTCTCTCTCTGTCTCTGTCTCTGCCTCTCTCTCTCTCTCTCTCTCTCTCTCTCTCTATCTATCTATCTATCAAACACACACTTACACACACAGTATGTCTAGTCTTTCGTGGTGGGCATTATCTGGTAAGTTTGACGATTATGGTGACGACCATGATGATGATGATGATCTTGACGACGACAACAAGTATGATGATGATGATGATGATTCTATCTCAAGTCATATGTTGATTACTTGACTTATTCATGCCAGATGTAAGTTGTTTCTTTTAATATCAAATGACTAAGTATCTTTCAACAAAAATGGCCGGTTACTTAGTTTTCATCAATCTGTGCCCTTCGGGCTGGGCTTGACTAATGATGGGACAATTTCTATAAAATTGCGATTGCAATCTCGATTCTTTTAGAATTTCTAAATATTTATTCATTTTTACATAGGCATCACCACTTATCAAGGCCCAGAGACCACTCGAGGATAAGGGTTAAGAGTACACAGCAGTCAATTGGACAATATAGTAATCGTTAGTAATGGAAATTCGGTGAATTTGTTAACTTAAGTGGAACGGCTCATCAAGAACTTGTTCACGTTGGACTTTAAGACAATCAGATTGTAGTCAGCTGGAAAGCAGGAACACGGAAAACAGTTCCGCAGGCGTGCACTTCTAAGAAAGAAGCCTTGTTCATGGAATCTACGTTTAGGTTTAGGTACAGATAAAGAGTTGGAGGAATTATTGATAGTGTTTTCAGCTAGACGAATGTTTCTTGTGAAAGTTTGGCGAGGGGAAACCATAGATTGAAACTTAGTCGAGCACATGCCATGAAAATAACGAGAAAGCAGAGACAAACTCGCAACATCTACTTATATAGTTACTTACACAGGCCATCATCAAAGATTTCTCTTTGAGAACAATTCGTGGTGTTCTCTGGAGTCTGCGTGACAGCAAGCCTCCTATGATTTTTAGTACTCTCCATCTCCTTTGCGTTTAAGAATAACTACTTGGCAGTCGCACGATTCGAACCCTTGGTCCAAATCAACGTTCAACTATCAAATTTGAACCACTCTCTCGATGCAGCTAACCCAAATTCGACATTCAAATATTGTTGCGTCTTATGAGAAAAGCATACAGTACCAAGCGCCATATATAGGTATCTATGTATAGTACCGTATGAATCTGGGTGTACCTTATTTTTAAGCGAAACACACACACGCACACACACACACACACGTGTGTGTGTGTTTCGCTTAAAAACGACATATATATATATATATATATATATATATATATATATATATATATATGTCGTTCGTCCTTTTTTAATTGCAGCTTTGGCAACTATCGGTTGTAAATGCCAAAACATAATCTTTGGAATAAACGGCATATTTGTATTATAAAAGTATTTTGTATAATAAGAATATTTTTCTGTGATTTATTTTCATAATACGTTTGCTGCCTCTAAAACCATTTGAAATTTTACATAAAATATTCAGACATGCAGCAAACATTTTAATCAATTTTTGAGCGAAAATTTGGCTGGTAAGAGGTCAAAGTTTACAGAGTTGACCTTTTCAGAATCTACCAACCTCCTCCACCAATTTTGGGTCCAAACAATTGAAATTTTAGATGTAGGTTAGTTGGACATGGGTCAAACATTTTAACTTAATTTGAGCCCAAAACAATAAATGTTAAGGAGTCAGAATTGGGGTGAAAGTTAAAAAACATTGACATCTGCAATCTCTACCAACTATTCTCTATGGTAGTTAAGGAAGCCTATTATATAGGAAGTCATTATCGTGCATATTCACACTTTTTAATATATACATATTTCTTGAACCACCGTTGTGCCAGACGTCCGTTAGTGCTCTCTGAGCCAAAGGCATCATTGATATCACGATCTGTCTCGGCAGCTTTTCGGCCTAATTTGAACTAGAACAAGAAAATCGTGCCGATTTGAATTTTGTCCATGCTGTCGAAAAGCCTGGAAATAAATGAATGAAGAGATTTAGAATGGTAACGAATAACACGATTCAATAGAGCGAAAAACGCGTTTTTAAATGATATATAATATGGCTATAAAATTCAATGAATTAATTCAGAAATCATATATAAATGTAACGTATGTGAGAAAACTATATTGTTTTTGTACCAACCTAATATATTCATATAAACTGTGTCAATCGCTTTATTGCAGATTAGTAAAATATCAATATTTCCCTTAATATACGTCACAAAAAAATGAACATTTTACCATCGAAAGGTTGCTTTAAGTTTAGTTATTTCCCAAAATTTTATTCTAATTTTATACTATATTTACGAAGTTATGGCATTTTATTTGTTATCAAAGAAATTTTTGCAGTCCATCGCTTTATTGCAGATCTCTTACAATGCCAAAACCTCAGGTGAATAAAGGTTATCGAAAAGGAAAGGTTAGTTGCTGGACTCGCAGAAGGATTATCCATCAAAAATTTAGCCATGAAGCTGGAATGGGATCCCAAAAACTTGACTGCATTCTTGAACAACCCGAACACCAAACCCAGAAAAATAAGGGCATCAGGAAAACCTTTTCAGATCGTGATGTTCGGAAAATTTGTATGGAAGTCAACCGAAACGCAAGCAGCACCAGTGCTTTCGTTTTTACAAAAGCTGGAATCGTTCCAAGATCGAGGCATACCCGATACAGTGAATAAGATTGCAAGGAACATCAAAACTCTTCCAATGACTCTATTGAGAAAACAACATAGGAAAAACGAATGGTTTGGACACAGAATTACATGAAAATGGATTTCAAACAGGTCCTATTCAGGGATAAGGCCCATGCTACGCTTGACGGTCCGGATAGATGGACCAAAGTTTGAAACCCGAACGGAGCTCCGACCCGTTACAGAGTTAATCGCCAACAAGGGGGTGGAGGCATCATGTTTTGGCCGGGAATCATTGGGGATAAGTTGACTGGACCGTTCCGAGCGTCAGAGGTTGTAAAGCTTACCAGCAATGCGTACACGGCCTTTTTGGATAATCATTTGTCACCATAGCTAGATGACCTACCACTGTCACGTCGCTTTCAGATGATTTTTATACATGACAATATACCATCCCATTCTGCCTGAGGCGACTGCATCCTTCCTTGAATCTATGGAATTCGTTGCGGAAACTCTCATGACCTAACTACCGTGTTCTCCAGACCTTAACCTCATTGAATATCTCTGGTCAATATTAAAAAGAGGGGTTTATTTACTTCAAAGGGTGCCTTGTGGAGGAACATAGTTGATGTTGCTAGAGCCATAACTCCTTTTAAGATCAAGCAATTGACTTCCTCGGAGGAACAAAATGTTGTTTTAAGTTATTTTACAAAAATGGTGGATATGTCGCTAAATAATTCATTTCTATGAGAGTTATACCAAGAATACGTTTTTGTTTATTATTCTTTATCAGAAAAATATAAAAAGTAAACGTTCGCAAAATAAGACATTGTATTTTTGCACGAAAACAAAATTTTAAGAGACCTAGAATAAAGCGATGGACAGTGGAAATTCTTTGATAAGGAATAAAATGTCATCACTTCGTGAATATCGCATGAATTTTGATGAATTCTTTTGGAAATAACTAACCTTAATGGAGTCGTTTGATGATATAATTTTCATTTTGTTGTGACGTATATTTAGTGAAATATTGATATTTTACTAATCTGCAATAAAGCGATTGACACAGTATATATATATATATATATATATATATATATATATATATATATATATATATATATATATATATATATATATATATACTAGCATTTCAGCCCGGCGTTGCCCGGGTGTTTGGAGGTGTGTGCTGAGCAAAAAAAAAAGTGGTAGTAGGAAGGCAAACTTGAACCCGTACCACAAAGGAGGAAAAGAACGGAGAAAAAACCTTACGTCTTTGCTGTTACGACCACCGCCAAGCCGAAAGTGGCGTAAATTTTAATTAAAGCTAGAAAATCGAACAGCGGGGATGACTTTCGAAAGTATCGGCGAAAAAAGTGCCCCCTGTAGAAAAGTGCCCGGTTGAAGATGAAGATATTAATGTTTTTAGCCAATTTTTCGATATGTGTCGTCTGAAAGGTCGAACTTACAAAACGTTGCTGATCTGGTAAAATCCGTCGCCTCAGTCGAAAGTTTTAGGCAGACATGCAAACACACATACATTCATTTATATATTGGTAACTCAAATTTTAGACCAAAACTGATTAAAAAGCTTGCCCTATCTTTGAATATCCTTTATGAAAAACTTCAAATGTTTAGACCAGAAATTGTCTGAGTAATTTGGTAGAGACCGAAGCGGTCAAATTTTTTTTTTAATCTTACTCCTATTATGACCCCTTAACATTTATTGTTTTGGGCTCAAATCAAGTTATTAAGTTAGATCCATGTCCAAAATTTCAATTGTTTATCCCTAAAATTGGCGGATGAGTTTGGTAGAGTTCTCAAAGGTCGAATCGTTGAATTGTGACCCCTTAACAGCAAAATTTCTGGCCGAACACGGATTATAAATATTTTCCCACGTCTCAGTACCCTGTATATCAAATTTCGAGTCTGAAAACTGAAAATTTACAGAGTTATTGCGTAGGGAAATATACACAGACACACAGACACACACACACACACACACACACACACACACGTTCACTTTTATAGATATATAGATAATTTTACCTGTTCATATTTGACTTTTTATTGAAGTATCCTAGCGTTCACGACAATTTAAAAATTTAACTTCAAATCGGGAATAAAAAAAGAAATTCCGCTGCAACAAATGAGTTTAAAACCAGTTTAAAATATCAACCTTTTAGGCAACAAAGCATTTCTAATCGTAATTGTTGTCCCAGGTTATAAAACGTAACATTTAGTTCGTATGACTCGACTTTCTCAGTGATCGTCAGGAGCTAATTAATCTACACCTTTCTGGTTTATCCAATCGAGAACTTGGCCGCAGATGTAAATGTGATAAGAAAACGATACGAATGACTGTGCAAAAGCATCAAAACACCGGCAGTGTTCGTGATGTCCCTAAATCTGGTCGTCCTAGAGTTACTTCTAACAGGGAAAACTATGCTATCAAGATCCGCAGTCTCAGAAACAGATTTGAAACAGCTCCCCAAATCCAACAACAGTGTAAACTTGTTAAAAAGTACTCTTTCTGCAGTTAAAAACAGATTGAAGTAATTTAATTTCTGGGGTTATGTTGCAAGACACAAGCCAATGATTTCTATAATGAATAGAAAGCGCTGTCTGAACTTTGTCAGATGTAATAAAGATCATGACTCTTCATATTCGTCGAAAGTGATTTTTAGCGACAAAATTAGGTAGTGGTGGTAGGCAGTAGTCCGTCAAAGGAAAGACAAAGATCCTGGTTGCACAGTTTCAGCGCTGCAAAACGAAGGAGGTCAGTTTTGTTGAGGGGCGTTATTAGTGTCAATGGTTCAGGGCTTATATTTCGCTTGCAAGGTCGAATTAATTCGACCAAGTACAATAATATGTTCACTGAGCATTCATTCCGCCCTTGACTCATCAGAAACGTAATAGTTTTGTCTTTTATTTGTTATATGCTCGGTAGTTACATTGAGCTTCATAAATTAAAGGATTTGGGATAAATAAAAGGTGAAATATAATCGAATAAATATATTTCCCAGTGTGTTTATATTATATATATATATATATATATATATATATATATATATATATATAGAGAGAGAGAGAGAGAGAGAGAGAGAGAGAGAGAGAGAGAGAGAGGGGGAGATATAGCCTAAAGGCGATTTTTTTTCTGTTTTAATTATTTTCTTTTACTCCTCTTATGTCCTTATTGATCTGATGACATAATAAATTTTTATGCAACTTTTCTCATTTGTATTTATTATACATACATACTTATATATACACTGCACATATATATATATATATATATATATATATATATATATATATATATATATATATATATATATATATATATATACAGTGATGATCATATTTATTGGCACGGTAAAATAAAAGTTAAATTTTGTCTAATAAATTCTAAAAAAGGGATTAAATTAAAGAAAATAACAAAGTATATTATGTATTTTTAACTCGCCTTTCCGATGCAGCAATCGGATTTTAGAAAAAATAAATAACAAAGGAACAACAAACATAATTGCAAAAAACCCTTGTTCAAAATTATTGGCACGGCTTTGTTTTTCTTTTAGTATCAGTATAATATCAATCAATTTCCGGTTTACGTGCTTTCTGAACTTTTTTATAGCCATATTATGCTTGTTTAACGCTAATTCAGTGAATAATTTTTTTCAGATAATTTTTAGATAGCGATTTATTTAAACTATTATAAGTGACTAAATTATAATTTTCAATCGCCATGGTTAAAACTAAGGAACACAGCGAAGACGTCGGGAAGCTTGTTGTAGCATGCCATACCAATGGGGAGGGCTATGATAAGATTTCAAAGAAGCTAAACCTTCCCAAATCCACTGTTAGAGCCATAATAAACAAGTTCAAATCGCAAGGCCACGTTATGAGTTTAGAGGGTAGAGGGAGAAAAAGGATTCTTTCCCCAAGAGATGAACGGAAAATTGTTCGACAAGTAAAACAAAACCCAAGGATCTCTGTTGGGGAGATTGTTGATGAACAGAGCACCTCTGGAGTGAATGTATCTCGACATACAGTTGGTAGAGTTTTGAAGAGAGCTGGTTTAAAAGCATGTCGTCCGAGAAAGACTCCCTTATTGAAGCCTATGCACCTGAAAGCAAGGCTAGCCTTTGCAAAACGTCATATTGATAAAGATGTTGCATTCTTGAAACGTGTTCTATGGACTGACGAAACGAAAATAGTTATTTGGTCATAATAAAGTGTCTTATATTTACAGAAAATCTGGCGAAGCTTTCCTGCCTAAGAACACCATAACCACAGTGAAGCACGGTGGAGGCAGTTTGATGTTTTGGGGATCCTTTGCTGCCTCTGGACCAGGGCGACTTGTTAAGGTCACAGGTAGCATAAAAAAGGAAGATTATGTTAAAATATTGGATGAAAACCTGAAAGACTCTGCTAAAGAGCTCTCACTTGGTCGTCGTTGGTGGTTCATGCAAGATAATGACCCAAAGCATTCGGCTAAACTGACTAAGAAATGGCTTGAGGACAATCATATTAATGTTTTGGAGTGGCCATCACAAAGCCCAGACCTTAATCCAATTGAAAATTTATGGAGAACATTAAAATTGAGGGTAATGCAAAGGAAGCCTAAGAATCTTATTCAATTGGAGGATTATTGTCAGGAAGAGTGGGCTAAAATTACTACTGAAGAGTGCAACAACTTGGTTGTAAACTATGAAAAGCGACTGAGGAAGGTAATCAAGGCCAAAAGCTATACAATTGATTATTAAATAAATCGTGCCAATAATTTTGAACAAGGGTTTTTTGCAATTATGTTTGTTGTTCCTTTGTTATTTATTTTTTCTAAAATCCGATTGCTGCATCGGAAAGGCCAGTTAAAAATACATAATATACTTTGTTATTTTCTTTAATTTAATCCCTTTTTTAGAATTTATTAGACAAAATTTAACTTTTATTTTACCGTGCCAATAAATATGATCATCACTGTATATATATATATTGCATATGCATATGCATTATACAATCTATAGGTATATGTATTATATATGTATATATATTACATATGTATGCATATATACATTATATTATATATATATATATATATATAGGTGTATGATATATATATATTATAGGTGTATAATATATATATATATATATATATATATATATATATATATATATATATATATGTATAACTATTATATATATTGTGGATATATTTTTGATATATTACATATGTATGCATATATATATATATATATAGGTGAGCGTGTGTGTGTGCGTGCGTGCGTGTGTGTGTGTGTGTGTAATATACGTGTATAATAAATATATACGTATATATACGTATATATATATATATGTATATATATATATTGCATAGGTTTATAATATAATATATATATATATATGTAGGTATGTGTGTGTATGATATATATATATATATATATATATATATATATATATATATTGCAGATATATGTATATTTTTTATATATTACATCTGTATGCGTGTACATGTGTGTGTGTGTGTGTGTGTGTGTGTGTGTGTGTGTGTGTGTGTGTGTGTGTGTGTGTGTGTGTGTGTGGATATCCATACGTATGATTATAAAGACATATATACTTTTAATGCATATGTTGATAATGTTTTTGTTTTTTTTTTTGTTTTTTTTTTTCGAAATTGCCATGATTAAGCTCAATAAAAATTAATGTACACTTACAGGGCACATCGGAAGTAAATACACCAAACCAAAGGTGCGTTTATATTTATGTATGAGTACATCTTCGGTTTCGAATGTTTACTTCCGATTAATTCAAAGTCCGGCATATGTGCGTGTGTGCGTGTGTGCATATGTGCGTGTGTGCTCGTGCGTCTCTGACTCTTATCGGTGCGTTAGCAGTATCAGAATTTTTGTAGGAATTTTTGACACCCCTAACACGAAACTGCGAATACAATATAAAAATCTCGTAATTTCTCTGTTAAAAGTGGGTTATTTATTTTCTTTATGGATTATACTTCCAAAATAAACTATTACAGTTGTTTTAAAAGTAATAAAAATATTTTTATTTTTTTTTAAAACAGTAATGAATTTTCCGAACTCAATATTTTTCAATTTTTAAACTCAATATTTTTCAATTTTAAAAATCTATCAAAATTTTTCTATTGATTCTATTTTTACGATATTTTCAGGGTCAATGTGAAATTTTATGTTCTTTCCAATAAACCGAATATAATATTTTAGACAAACGTTTTTTTTTAATTCACGCCCCCCATTTTCACGCCCCCCCATTTTCACGTCCCCCCCCCCATTTTGAAATGTCTATTAAAAAGTAAATAATTAATTTATGTTTAATAGGTTTATATATCACAAATTGAAGAGAAAAGGTCAATAAATAATATATTCAAATTTAAAACAAAAAAAAAAATCAGTTTTTTAGAAATTTACCTGTAAAGTCCGAAGTTTAAAACCTTATTTTATAAGAACACATTTTTTCTTTTTGTCTTTTTTTTTTTTTTTAATGAAACCTTGGTCCTTGCTCCTTTAATTGAAAAAAAAATTAGGGCTTGAATTACATTTTTCGAGGAGTTATAAGCTTAGAAAGATAGGGGGTCGAATAATTTACGCCTCTCATTTTGAAATGTCTATTAAAAAGTAAATAATTAATTTATGTTTAATAGGTTTATATATCACAAATTGAAGAGAAAAGGTCAATAAATAATATATTCAAATTTAAAACAAAAAAAAAATCAGTTTTTTAGAAATTTACCTGTAAAGTCCGAAGTTTAAAACCTTTTTTAAAAAAAAAAAACACATTGTTTTGTTTTGTTTTTTTTTTTAAATAAAACCTTGGTCCTTACTCCTTTAATTGAAAAAAAAAATTAGGGCTTGAATTACATTTTTCGAGGAGTTATAAGCTTGGAAAGATGGGGTGGAATTATTCACTATTTTCACGAAATTTCTGACACTGCTATCGGTGCGTACGCAAGTTAGTTTTTTAGCTTAAGTTACAACTCCAAGCACATTTTTTTTTTTTTTTTTTACCCTTTAATAAATTAAAGGAAAAAAAAACGTTTAAGTGAAGACAGACGCCGGTTTTCTCCCACTAATACTCACTTAACTTACGATCTAAAGAGTTATTATATAGATACAAGATACACATATGTGCTGTAAGAAGCACAAATAAAAGCTGAACACATGTTTTGCCTTGAATTTGAGACGGTCTCACGGACATAAATGCATAACACGTGTTTCTGTCCACCCCCCCCCCCCCCCCGCCACAACCAACTAATATTAATAATAATAGTAATACTAATAAAAGAAAAAAGGAAAAAGGCGAATCTGCTATAGCACGAAAGCGTTGATTACAATGACGTCACTCGACCCTCATCATTGAGCTTTCTGATTGGCCAAGTGCAGCTTCCTGGCCCTGTTTGCTTGCTCATTCCGCGTAGTCAGCGACAAATATTTCATTGAAAGTAAACCTTAAATTGGTATTAAAAAATCTTTTCAATCGACACAAAAATGTAAATATTCTGATTAGTGATCATTACTTTAAAATTTCCGTATGTTAAATCATTAAGTATTAATAAACTGTTTGCGTAAGTTCGTTTTAAGTTATCGAACTATTTTCTCTTCCACTCCCTCCACCCCTCCGCTGGTGAGGAAGGGCTGCGTGATGCGTCCACTGCTGGTATATAAAGTAGACAGTGGCTGAGAAGAAACGCGTATACTCTCGAATAGCTGCTAGTTGCACACTGTATAAAAATTTATATAAAAAAAAGTCTTTGCAAAAAAAAAAGAGAGAGAGAGAGACATAATCCCACCGATCACGAGATTATTAACATATACAAGTAAGAATTTTTATTTACTCTTGTTATATTTCTGTATATTTATAAATGTATTTGTATGCTTGTGCGAATTCGTTTATCAAACTGAAGTAACCAGACTGTTTACAATTTCGAACAGTTCCAGATGGCGGAAATGTTCCGATACAATATTGAAACCAGATGGTGGATAAACGGAGATACAGCTCACACGATATATATATATATATATATATATATATATATATATATATATATATATATATATATATATATATATATATAGGGATGCATTCAAATACAATAAAAATAGTTATAATAATAATAGTAATACTATATATATATATATATATATATATATATATATATATATATATATATATATAGATAGATAGATAGATAGATAGATAGGAAGAATACCCGTACAAAATCGAGTAAAATGAATTCCCCAACAGACTAGTTTTGCACCACTTTTCTCCGCCCTTACATACGAAAATAAAAATTATGGTTTCATAATACTAAACCTTATACTTAGAATCCTTATTCTAATCTTGTTTTAAAAAATATTATAGGATTTTGATTCTTAAGAAATTTAAAGCCTAGGGGGGTCTTAAAAAGAAATTGTAATTCAGAGAATCTTGCTTAATTTATGTTCAATAAGTTTAATACAAATCTGATGTATTTGAATTTTTCCAAATCGAGGATTTGTGTTCATATTATTTCCTTTAAAAACAACCTTCAAAATAATCCAAATGAATCGGGGAATTTGTATTCATTCTATATTAACATGTAGCATGTTATAATTTCAAAAAACATCGGAGGTATCCGAATTTTCACGAAGTTCTCCCTTTTACCACGTTTGTAAAATATTTAATTTAACTAAATATAGCTCACATTTTGCATCCTTACGCTTAGCGGGTGTATCCGAAATTCAAAAAGATCGGTTTACTAATTTAGGAGAGAATTCTGCACGTACAAGTACATAAACATAAACATATTTAACTTTATATATATATATATATATATATATATATATATATATATATATATATATATATATATATATATATATATATATATATATATATATGCGCCATAATTTTAATTGCATATGCAATTTAGTTTAATAAGTGAATCTAAAAATAATAAAATTAATTGAATAGAACCAATACTATTGTTTTTGTTACCCATGAAATTATGTGGCATATGTCGCTAAATGTTTACAGTCTGTTCTAATTCCATAGATTTTGTAGTGTTCAAGCTCTTTGTTGTGTGTGTGTGTGTGTGTGTGTGTGTGTGTGTGTGTGTGTGTGTGTGTGTGTGTGTGTGTGTGTGTGTGTGTGTGTGTGTGTGTGTGTGTGTGTTTAACTGATGTTATAATTGATATTATCATGACTGATTCAGAAAAAGTATCTTGTTTATCGTTTTCCAAGAGAATAGAGAAGTGTACACATAGGTTTAAAAATAAATAAATAAAAGGAAACGTCCTGTTAATTGTCATGTGCTCGCCAAAGCGCAATCGGTGTTCTTTTCCTTATGGCTTGGCTTTGTGTTTTCTGTGCGTGTAGTTATGACAATTCGTTAACGTTTTTTTTTGTTGTTGTTGTTGTTGTTGTTTGTTTTTTGTTTTGTTTTTTTGTTTGTTTTTGTTGTTGTTTTTTTTTTTTTGTTTTTTGGACGAAGTATGCCTGCTGGTTGATTGCATGTGCTTGCGGTTTTGTGTGAAAATAAACTCGTGCGTGTGAATGTGTTCATATATTTGTATGTGTAGGATTCACCCCTAAACTACTTAGCCGATCATTACGAATTATAGAACACAGCTCTGTTATCGGTTATATTTAGTTCATTTCAGTGCTATGCAAAAGGGGGGGTAAAAAAGGGAGGGGTAATCTTTTGTGAAAATTTAGACACCAACTATGTTTGTGAAATTGTTCAGTTTTAATTTGGTATCCACCTTAACATGTTCATTTAAAATGACGACTTTTATGGGTTTTCGGGTATGTTGAAAACGAATATCGCGTTTAACGTACAACAATGGCCACCGTTTTTAATATACGGAATTACATTGTTTAATATCCTGAAAACTACTTATTTGCGGAAATTTTGAATGCGATATTCGTTTTCAGCATACCTGAAAATCTATGAAAGTCGTCATTTTAAAAGAAAATGTTAAGGTGTAAAGCAAGTAAAAATGTACCGTGAAATTTTACCAAAATTGGGAGAATGCATGAGCAACAACCTCCAATTGGTTTCGTTGATTCATTCATTGTACGTAACCTTCGATTTGTCATTTTAAAGTCTTCGGAATTACCTTCAATTTTCGAAAGGGTCGCGAAATAAAACATATGACAGTCATTTTGTTCTATTTTTAAATATCATTTATATATATATATTTTTTTTGTTTGTTTGTTTGTTTACTTGCCTCCCCACGAAGGCAGAGTTAAACGCAAGGTCGGTTTTAAATGTGGAGGGAAAACAGCTCCCCAAAAAGGGGCACTCTGGTTAGTAACAAAAATAAAAAATGTATCAGTCATGAAGCATTTCTCCTTCATTAACCGAGACCAAAAAACTGAACTGCAGCACCAGAACAGATACTACACTTTGAGTTATATATTTTTTAATTACTCTGAAAAGTTGGCAACAAAACAGTGATGAACAAAAAATTAGGTACAAGTCCACTCAAAAATTGAGGGGGGGGGGTCTATGGTCATCCTTGTCACTGTTTGATTTTCGCCCGAAGGCCAAGTAAGAAAAAAAGGCAACCTTTTTTCTAAATATCATTTATATTCGAGTATACTATTCGGGAAGGTACGCCACAGTCACGTTGACACACCGGTTCCCGCCATATCACCGAAGTTAAGCAACGTTGGGCCTGGCCAGTACCAGATGGGTGACCATTTGGGAAGGCTAGGCCCTGTGTGTACTTTCTGGGAAGGTTGGGCGTGGGGCCAGCACCCTCACCCTGTAAAAAAAAAACACCTTGCTACGAAAGCATCTACAAAGTTGTAGATGGCCTATGTCCCTCCAGGGGCTCAAGGGCTATGCTGATACTATTCGGGACCCTTTTAAAATTCGAAAGTGATTCTGAATATTTGAACGAAATGCCTGGCGTGCGTTCAATTTCTGCAAAGAAAAACGCGAAGTATTGCTGTTCAATCGTGCTTCTAAAGAAACATGAATTTTCACAAAGCTTCCATATGCCAGAACCGATAAAAACCAATGATATATATATATATATATATATATAGTCATCCACATACAGTACTGTTTTGTTGTATCACAACTCATCAGTGATATATATATATATATATATATATATATATATATATATATATAGTGATGGGACGATTCCAATATTTTCCCCGATTCCGGTACAATTACCGAGTCCGATTCTTTATAAATCTTTAAATATTTTACTATAAAATGGATATTTTCACCAGATTACCGTAAAAACTCATCTTAAGTGTGCATGTTTTTCTCACGCATAAAAACACACTCATGAGAGAGTGGTCTATAAATTTTAGTTTTGCGGGTGATTTTTAAAATCAATAAATATTTATTATTTTATTATTTCTATCAGCAGTGGGAGATTTTGTTTAGAATAAAATCTAATTATAAAAAAAAGATAATTGAACGAATTGTTCTTGGCACAACTTTTCTCGATTCCGATACCCGCAAATTTCCGATTTTACCGATTCTCGATTCCGATAATCGTCCCAACACTAATATATATATATATATATATATATATATATATATATATATATATATATATATATAAACCGTCATCACGAGTACAAAAAGTTCTATAATGAGACTTTTTTGTCATTTTTGACGAGTGTATACTCACATTAGCGTATTAAGCGATGCTCTTTGTGTAAACAAATCGAGCTTAGGTATTTCGGACGATGTCAAAACATCGTTAAAGCACTACTCGCACAGCAGCCGCCGATTAGCATAATGGTTGACTTGACTGTCTAACGGGCGGTCGGGTTTCGATTCTGACTTGGGGTAGTCGCCTGTCTAGCCGCACTGATGAGTTGTGATACAGCGAAACAGTACTGTATGTGGATGACTATATATATATATATATATATATATATATATATATATATATATATATATAATTCTATTGCTGTAAAATAATATACAGTTGCATAAATCTTAAACAAATGTTATTGTTTTGAGCTCGAAGCAATGTGTACTATTTTCAGCGCTTTATCTTTTCTATCCTCTGTGAAAAATCCTTCTAGCCTAAGGCAATTTTTATTTTGTTCTAATCCAGAGTATGGAGCTGGATTTTCCGCCCATTAAAAACAGAGTGTGTATTGTGATTAACCTGCCCTTGTGGGGATGCAAGCAAACAGGAACACATATCATGTGTTTTTGTTTTTTACTTGCATCTTGCTAATGAATTCACAACGTGTTCTCTTTAAATTTAAGCAATAGCTAAAACAGGTTTCTGTAGTAAAAACACAAGAAATATCGTAATTGTTTTGGTTTTTTTTTAATAATTTTTTTTAAGATTAATTTTTTTTATGTGTATGAAATTTATTCATATCTTAATTTTCGTACATTAAAGATTTTAGTAAGTAAAATATATATATATATATATATATATATATATATATATATATATATATATATATATATATATAATGCATTCTTTTGAATTTCTCATATGCCGCCCAACATTAGTATATACCTCTTTTGCCCTTTTTTTTCAGTCTTTGTGTATTAAGTTATAATTGTCTACTTAAAACGAAACTTCCATGAACAAAATTTGTTTCCTTCTGCTTCGTGATCATGGATTTTCTGTACTTTAATGAAAAAATAAAAAATAAAAAATAAAAAAAGACTTGTGTCTAACTCTGTCCTTATATGTGTGTGGTAGGTGGGGGGGGGGCAACTAAATAGAAAGAACACATAAGGAAGAGTTGATTTCTAAAAAATAAAAAATACATCCAGAAAAAAAAAATGCCTTTCCGAACTCGCACACTCGGGAAGGTTCTATGATTATGAACCGTCACAAAAGAGAAGAAAAACGTGCTATATTGGTAAACAGACTTGTCAGACTGAAGAAATTGCGACGAATGAAACGCATGTGGAATGACAATGTTGACATTTCTCTTGGTGTAAAACCTGAACGTTGAACGAACACCTCATTTATTTATTTATTTAGATTTGTTTTGCTTTTCTTTCCTGTGGAAAAAAAAAAATCAATATTGCTTTCTTTTTTTTTTTTTTTTACTTTCTTTCCATCTCAGTTCTCACCTTAAATATGACGACTTTTTATAGGACTTCCGGTATGCTGAAAATGAATATCGTATTTAAATTTGACGCAAACAAGTAGTTTTCTTAATATTTAGATCCTTATTATCTAATGGAATCCATTAAGTTTTTACCGGGGGCCGTGTTTTTCCCCAACTGAAAAGTATTAATAGGCATGCGCGTTACGAATCCCCCTCCTCCTCCCATATTAAGAATGGCGAACGCCACTGCCATTTATGTAGTAATACCTTGGAAAAAAAATGTCTTAATATCTAGAAAACTACTTGTCTGTCCCAGATTTGAATGTGATATTCGTTTTCAGCATACCTGAAAATCTTTAAAAGTCGTCATTTTAAACGTGAGTGGAAAGAAATTTACCAAAAAAAAAAAAAAAATCAAAGAAACGCGTGATAGATTAAAAAAACTTTTTGCTAAAACATGAAACGCTATTCTTTGTAAACAATCGTGCTTAATTTCTAAGCTTTTATTTTTAAGCATTTTTATAACTATTTCTCTAATTTATTGAGAGGGTACTTCCATGTAGTTTGTCACGTAAAAAAATAATAGACCGTTTACTTAACGTATTCTTTGATGGCTAAAAGTGTGGATTTATCGACATAATTCGTATGTCATAATAACGAAAGGAATACGTTAAGTTGAATCGAACCGAGCAGAAATATTTTTTTTTATTTAAGCAATTTATTTAAACAAAAGTTAATTATGTAAAATAAAAACAATGCATTCATTCATCTGTCAGATTCTCATCTGTGTTCATCTACATCATCTCTATCTAGTTCCCGTCTCTATCTTACTCCGACTATATTTAATAGGTACGTGCAAAATGAATGACTGACTGGATGGTGGACATTGTTTTGAACGCCGGTTAATAATAATACTTTTTTTTTAAGTTTCGCTTACTTTTTGATTATGTTTGAAGGATTACAGCTTAAAGTTAATTTCTCCAAAAAAAAATAGCGTGTGAAATAAAACAAACAAAAATCGTGTTTACATTTTTCTGGCAAGAGAAATATAAGTTTTCTGGCATTATTTCCAAGCGAAATATTAAAGTAAAGTCTTAAGATAATGAATTAATACAATAAATGTATTAACTTTTACTAAAAAAAGTTAATAATTATCCAAAACTTTAACAGTGGTAGCAACAAAGTTTGTTCATCGGATCAAAAAATCTCTTTCACTCTCACCCCCCCTCTCTCTCTCTCTCTCTCTCTCTCTCTCTCCCCCCTCTCTCTCTATATATTTTCTATTTGTTTTTTTTATAAGAAATAGTGTGTCGCTACACATTCATGAGCATGTTTCAGTCTTCTAGTCACCAGCAACTAGAGACCTCTTTTTAGCTTTCGTATAAGCTGTAATCTGTATTGCCAGAAGAGGTCTCTAGCTGCTGGTGATTAGAAGGCCGAAACATGCTCATGAATGTGTGGCGACATATTATTGCTTATGTAAAAACAAATAAAAGTATATCTTGCCCTACTTCGGTATTGAGCACTCTTGTATTAACCTCGTTAAACTTCATTGGAAAACATAAACCTTGTGTGTGTGTGTGAGTGTATATATATATATATATATATATATATATATATATATATATATATATATATATATATATATATATATATATGAATGGTTGGTTGGTTGGTTGTTTTTGTTTTACGGCATATCAACCCTTTTCGGGTTATTTAATGCCGAATCCAAAGATTTAAGAAAAAAATTTTGATAGAATATATTTGTTGTTTTCAAGTCTGTTTCTATTTAACCCATAGTTGGAACCCTAACAGGTACTACCACTCCGGGTCAGAGTGGACCTGGGAGCAATGGTAATTAAAGGGTGGCTCCACACTCCCGAAAGCCCGCAAGCTGGGGCCTCACCATTGGATATAGTTTAAGGTCATAGTCAAGACCCCCATTGAGGGACTTTTACCCTCTGCAGGGGGGCAGTCGGTGTGTTCTAATGCCCCACCGACAGGGCCATATATGAATGGAAATGTATAAAATAAATACGAAAAGTATACAAGCTTATAACTTTTCTTTATTCGTTTTCAATTGGTGATGTGCAGGAATACAAAATTATATTATGAAAAAAAATTAAAAAACGTTTTTTACAAGTAAATATTTTCGACCGATCCTTCAGTCTGTCTCGATATATATATATATATATATATATATATATATATATATATATATATATATATATATATATATATATATATATATATATATAGGGCTGGATTAGCCATTAGGTAAAATAAGCATGCGCTTAGGGCACCAAAGGAAGGGGCGCACAGCCAAAATTTTCATTGGTGCCTACTTAAATAATTTGAGCAGGTCAATTTTGCTTCATTTCGATGGATATCTAACACTAGTGTAGAGGATTTGGGCAATGCCTTTGAAGTTTTAAACAATCAGGAGAAACTTTCAAATGTAAGTAAAAGTTGTTTTCATTCTGACTGCTAGTTTTTATTCATTTCGATGGATAATATATCTTTTGTGGTTTATTGTGTTTGTATTTTGAATGACACGAGGCACCAAAGTCTTAAGTGCTTAAGGCCTCTAAAAGGCATGATCCGACTCTGTGTGTGTGTATATATATATATACATACATATATATATATGTATATATATATACACACACACACATACACATATATATATTTGTGTGTATATGTATATATAAACATATATATGTATATACATACTTGTGTGTGTATATGTATATATATTTGTGTGTAATTGTATATATGTATATGCACATGTATATATATTTGTGTGTATATGTATATATATATGTATATATATGTATATATATGTATATATATATGTGTATGTGCATTATATATATATGTGTGTGTATATGTGTATTATGTATATGTGTATGTATGTATATGTATATATATATATATTTGTATATGTGTATATATATGTATATATATGTATATGTATATATATGTATATATATGTATATGTATATATATGTATATATATGTATATGTATATATATGTATATATATGTATATGTATATATATGTATATATATGTATATATATGTATGTATATATGTATATATATGTATATATATGTGTATATATGTATAGATATATATGTTTACATATGTGTATATATGTATATATATGTGTGTATATGTATATATATGTATATGTGTATATATATGTGTATATATGTATGTATGTATGTATATATATATATATATATATATATATATATATATATATATATATATATATATATATATGAGAGAGAGTAGAAAGAGAGAGTACTTGGTCTGAAGGTTCAATCATTGAGCTAATTTTAATACCAGCAATATTTGAGTATTGCAAATCATAATTTCATTTCAGATTCATTTGAAGTTGTTTTCTCTTTCTATTGTTTATTTAGACTCTATTCAAGTCTACACTTTTAAACTTCATTTGTATTATTTACTCACTACGAGTAGTCACTCAGGCCATCATCAAAGATTTTTCTCTTAGAGAACAACTTTTGGTGTTCTCCGGAGTCCTAGTGACAACAAATCTCCCCAGATTTTCAGTACCCTCCACTTATTTTGGTAGTCTTTGCTGATGAATTTGCGTTATCGCAACAACCGCTTACCAGAGGTGGGTCGCAGTAGGTGGTTAAGTTACAATTATGCAATTTAAGTTTTTATGATTCCATACGATACATCTGTAGCAGTTCCTGTATGTCCGGCTTGTGCTTGTAGCTCATTCAAGGGGTTTCCTTAAATTAGGCACAAGGCCAATCAAATGTATGGGGATAATGGATATTGTTTGCAATCCTTGGTCACAAATATTTAAAATTGCCTATCCTACTCTATTAGAATCAACTCAGAATTACTAAGAATCAGAATAACTAGAATCAACTCAGTCACCACAATACTACATTCACTTCTGGGCTGTCTTACTTTAAAAAAAAAAAAAAAAAATTGAACAGAAGCCTACTTTTTCTATTTAAAAATTATTAAACCGAACTGTCATGGATATGCAAGCTACTAAATGAAGATTTACTAATTTGCATATGCCTTCAAAAAACGAGCGTTAATTAATTACTTATTCATCTGTTATGGTTTCTTATTAGATCATTGGTTTCATGTCACTATTACCTTAAATTCTATTTATGAATAGTTTTTACATTCTGCATATTGCGTAGAATTTAAGATGACAACGTTCCAGCACACGAAAATATTTATATATAAATTACCTTGTCGGTGTGTCTTCGAATAGTCTCTACCAAATTTTTCTCTAAATATTTGACCTACAGAGTTGAAATTTGATATGTTATGCATTTGAACATGTAGCACACTTTCGATTTGGGTTTTAGCCGGTAAAAGTTGCTGCTAATGGGTCAAAATTGAAAACAAAACAGTTGACTTTCGTAGGGTAAGTCAGATAAAATACTAATCCTGCTGTTACTTTTACGCATGCGTAAAATTAAACATTCGTATAGCTCATCTAATATATAATATCACTAGCTGGCGTTGCAAGGTAAAAGAACACATTCCCTGGAGGAGGGTTTAGTCATATACTATTTAAGATTCACCAAATTTTCAAAGTTATTACCATTTTCCAGAAAATTGGCCATATTTAGGATTTGGGGAAGCAGAAAACTTAGATATCTTCATCTATGAAATTCAAAGAGTGAAATAAAGTCGTACAGCTAAAATGAAATTAACTCATAGGTTAATTCTTTTACACGCAGCTGATGTTGGTTAAACAGAAAATTAAAAATAAATTACATTAAATGTAAATTAAATTAAAAATAGATTAAATAAATCAAGTGTATTAAATATTTCTAAATAAAATACTTAAAACAATCTTATTACAAATTTCCATGAAAAATTTAGAGATAATTATTTAAATGGGTTTTATTTAATGTAATATGCAAATGAGATTAACTCTTGAATTTTGATTCCCTATGAATAAATAGTATATATATAGAAATCATGCAGTTATACTAATCATTTTCAGTATTAAACTCTATTTGTGAAACGGTGTACCTTTTACATATATTAACCTAATTGTGAACACACAAATAGACAGGAATACGACTCGAAGTTGAGTATATTTGTCTTGTTTTTACCTTAATGAATATCAATAATCATTAACAAGAACGTAAGCGACATAGTCCGTGCGCGAATAAAGTTGCCCACACTACACATGAACATATGCTAACGCCGGCGGCCTCGTCTTTATCTTCACCTTCTGCCTTCAACTACAGCTGTTTGACGCGTATGAAGCTTTTGTTTCTTTTCGCTATTCGCATCCATTCCCTGTCTAAACATTGTCAATTCGCCGTCTATTAGTTTTTACTTCCCCTGTATTAGCCATTAAGTGTGGGGGTGGGGGGGGTCAGAACAAGAGAGAGAGAAAATGTGTATGTATCGGAATTGACGCGTTTATCAGAGCAACTTTGATTATTGCTATGCTCGTCGTCTGGTGACTGCTGCCTCCCGATTCCACCAATTATTATCGCGTTTCGTGTTGATCCGACTTTTTGTGTCCGCTAATAAACTCGGATCAAATATGTTGAACTCGACTCAAAACTAAATCATTCGAACATGTCTTTTTCTTCGCTTTTCTTCGTTTTTCTTCAATTTTCTCCTGTTTTTCTTTTCTTTTTGTTTTCTTTTTCTGTTTTTTTTTCTTTTCTTTTTTTATTATTTTCTTTTCTTTTTTGTCTTTATTTGTTTTTGTTTTTTCTTTTTCTTTTCCCTTTTCCCCCTTTTCTTTTTCCTTTTGATTTATTCTATAATAAGAATACACTTGCTTCACCGCGACGAAAAGTTTCTTTCCTTTTATCGACATAATTCTTTTTATCAATATTCTCCTTTTTTTTTTACTTTTTTCTTTTCTTTCTCTTTTTTCTTTCTTTTTACTTTTCGTGTTTTATTTTCCTGACTTGCCTCACCGTGATCAAGAGTTTTAAAAATCATCTGTTCATAACGCTCGACATTGAATAATAACGCAGACTTCAAATAGACTCTTTTCAGGCTAAATATTTTTCAAAATCGATACGATGTTGTAAAATCTTTCAAAAATAACCCGACCAATCCGATCAATTAGCAAAATCCCACCTTTTCACTGTGGCAGTCCATAGTTTCTTTCCTCAACCTGTTTTCCTTTGCAATTCCTACAATGCTTGCTGTCTTTCCAACTTTACTAACATCCAAAATATTAAATGTAATGTGAACAAACATTTCGCTACACAAGATGCTCCTATAAATCTTACATCTAAGAGGCAATATGCCTTGTTTGGAATGAATATAGGTAAACAAAAATGACTTTCTTCTAGAGGTTGAAGGTTCAATCATCGGCACCGGCGATACTAAGGATATAATTAAGACTTCTACCTGAGCATGGCTGACGGAATGAGATTAATCTATCTTTTTGGATTAAATAAAGAGTCTAGTTCTAAATTCCGTACGGTTCTACATAAAGATTCCCGAGTACGAACTAGACGCGCCTTAAGAAGGTTGGGGGTTGTATGTGTGGAAACATTGAGAATAACATAAAACAATAGTCCGAATAATGCAAATACTATCAATTATCAATCCTCATCTAAAAAATTTCTGAAACATGAGTTGCAAGATTGTTGTGTTCTTTTTTTTTTTAATACCCATTAAAAAACTATGCTTGACGTAAAGAATCAAGTCTAATATGCGACCAAAGTTGACCATGGCACGTGTTTCTTAAGCAAGTTTTGTGATTTTTATCAAGCGGATCCTGTTGTTGTTAAGTAATAAAATTGATCTGCGTTTCACTTTTTCTTCTTTTCTTGTTTTTTTTTTTTTTTTCAATGTAGACACGCAAAAAAAGTTTTTGCATGGTTACAGGTTTTCGGTGATCATATGTGCGTAAAACTGTCAATTGTCATGTTCGTGTCTCCGTGTTAACTGTGTCAATGGGTCAGATGAGCATTGGCGATTTAAATCATGTTAAAAACGGGGTCCAAATAAATAGTACATACAAAAGAATTAAGGGTTTTCTTTACAACTGTTTCAAGGCAGTGTTTATTTGAAGTAATATGATAAAATTTGGAACATAATTCGAAAATGATGCAAATCATATATATATATATATATATATATATATATATATATATATATATATATATATATATATATATATAAAGGAGATTAGAACAATAGTCTAAAGAGCAGAGTGTATTTTAATGTAATAGTAAAATTACTAATTTAATTAAAATACAGGGAAAGAAAAAGTGCTCGTTGTAATTTAGATATATAATAAGCTCGATAGGTAAATATCCTAGAGCTAATTTAATATTCAGTAATGTGATTGATAATTTAAAATTAAAATTAAAATTAAATTAAAAACCCGTTTCACAAGAAGGAACAACAACAAAATCAATATGATGATTTTTAGACCACACACACACACACACACACACACACACACACACATATATATATATATATATATATATATATATATATATATATATATATATATATATATATATATATGGTCTAAAAATAATCATCTACGTAGCTCCAAGCAACTATTCTGTTTACAAATTTGTATTAAAATAAAATTAATTCATCAGTACGGATATATATATTGAAACGCAGGATCAAAGTGAAGATCGACAACTTTTGTACAGCGAATTATTAAGTTTATAGGCTAAAATAGGTTAAATGCAATTTAGCAATAATATATATGTGTGGTCGTGTATATATATATATATATATATATATATATATATATATATATATATATATATATATATATATATATATATTCTACCGGTTGCAATCAACAACAAAGCATAGACTCACGAACACTAACCACTTAACATATAAATACAAATGATCAACTGAATCTTCCTGGGATCACAGTGGGTGGGCAACTTTGCCTCCATCTGGAAGTCATTTGTCAAAATAGGAGTCGGGGTGGGGGAGTGTATAACATATACTTTCTTCTTCTTCTTCTTCTTCTTCTTCTTCTTCTTTTTCGTTTGAACTAATGTTTCTTCTTTTCTTGACGGTTTAAGGAAGCTTTGGTTCTCTTATACGAAACGGCGACACGGTCAATAATCCACGATTTCCTTTCGCATAACGAGCAAACACAAATGAGCCATAATACTGGGCCTTTAGTTCTTAAACTTTGATTCAATCCAACTCTTTCTAAATGCAAGTTTTTTTTTTAATTTTCAAAAAACATTTTTCGCATCGACCATTAGAGTAACACCGCGAAACACATTATAATCAAATACTTTTATTTATATATAAAGCTAGGTAAGTGTTTCAATGCATAAGATTCACTCCTAAATTAATAAACTGGTTATTATGAATTTTGGAACATTGCTGCTATTTTTTTTTTAATTTATTTTATACAATATTTTAAAAGGGTTTTAGGAGGTGGTAATTCCAATATTTCAGGTTTGTATTAACTTGATCCGGAATCATTGGACTCACATTTTTTTTAAACTGTTTTTTTATTTTTTTTGTTTTTTTAACCCAAACAAGGTACAGCGCTACGAAGTCGTAAGTGGCTACCAATTTGGACCAGATTTTCCGGAATACTATGTAGGGAGTTGGGCAGCGAGATGTCTGTTCACATTACACTTGAACTTCTGACTGTCAGTAGAGTCAGGGGAACAGGAGTCTGGGAGTGAATTTTAAATCTATGAGTTCGGATGAAGAAGCTATTTGAGTAGAAATTTTTACTAGGGATCTCTACAGTGTAGAGGTGGGATTTTGCTGCTTGTCTGGTTTGTTGGGGGTTGTTTAAGTAAGCAGGAATCCCTCGATTTCAAGAACTTCTTAAGACACCTTCAAGTTTAAACCTTAAATTTTGGATATTTTCTAGAATCCCAAATCATGTAATGGATTTTGATCACCAACTAAAAGACCCAAAAGGTTTAGTTTATCATTACATCTTGATTTTCATCGTTGAAACGGGACATAGAAGTGGTGGAAACTAACTTAATTGTACTCGTCCTATGAAAGGCAACTTCGAGTTAATAAATTGAAAAAGAAAACTATGGCAGACTTTTGTTTATTTTGTATGGCAGACTTTTGTTTATTTTGTATGTATGAAATTCGTAAGTGATTTTGGAACCTTTAAACTGACAATTATTAGAATGTAATTTCTGGGCTTAAGTTTAATTTAAAGTTTAAAACGTAAAAAAGTCAAGTATTATGGTTTGTTTTATGATGTTTGTGTAACGCGATTGTTGCAAAAGTTACATTTGTCCCCCCCCCCCCAAAAAAAAAGAAAGAAAAAAAACATGGGCATTTGGAGTTTTTATTTGTTTTCTTTTTGAGGGTCGTTTTTTTTTTTTTTTTTTTTGCTTGTTTTGTTTTTGTTTTTTAATGAAAGTCGATAAATAAAAAAGGGGGAATTTCCTTTTCATGATGAATGAGTTGTCTATGTTTGCCCTCATCCCAACCTCGCCCCTAAAAACAGAAAACAAAAAACTCAAATTAGTGTCCATTTTTTTGTTTGTTTTTATTTCCTTTTCTATTTCATTTTTTCTTTTTTTTCTATTAGTTTTTTGTCATTTATTTTTCTTTATATTTTCTTACCTTTTCGCTTTTTATTCAATTTTTCTTTCTTCTGTTTCTTTTTGTGTTGTTGTTGTTGTTATAGTAGTAGTAGTAGTAGTAGTAGTAGTAGTAGTAGTTCCTTTATTTTTCCTTTCTCTCTTTTTTTATAGTTTTTCCTCCTTTTTTTCTGTTTTCAAGTGCGACATTATGTACCAGGGTGGTTAACAGTTTCCATATGCTTAACCTCCTTGTGTGTGTGTGTGTGTGTGTGTGTGTGTGTGTGTGTGTGTGTGTGTGTGTGTGTGTGTGTGTGTGTCTGTCTGTCTGTCTGTCTGTCTGTCTCCATCTCTCTGTTTTTACTGTCTCTCGCTTTCTCTATATCTGTCTCTCGCACTCTCTCTCTCTTTCTCTCACACACACCATCTCTCTCTTGCTCTCTCTCTCTCTCTCTCATACATAATATTCTCTCTCTCTCTCATACATAATATTCTCTCTCACTCACTCTCTCTCACTCACACATACACACACACTCTTTCTCTCTCTCTCACACACACACTCTTCTCTCCTTCTCACTCTCTTACACACACACACAAACTTTCTCTCTCTCACATACACCTTTCTTACTCATACACACACCCTCTCTCTTACACACACTGTTTCTCATATATACACACACTCTTTCTTTCTCACATATGCAGACACACACTATCTCACACTTTCTAATACATACATACAATCTTTCTCTTTCACACACTCTCTCTCACACTCTCTTTCTCGCACACACTCCTTCGCACACACATACACACTCTCTCCCTCGCACACACACTCTCTCTCTCTCTCACACACACAAGCACACTCTCTTTCTCTCGCACACACTCCCTCGCACACAAACACACTCTCTCTCACATATACACACATTCTCTCTCTCCTTCACACACACACACTCTACTCACACACTCTCTCACACACACACACATACTCTCTCACACATACATTCACTCAAACACACACACACACACTCTATGTTTCTGTCTGTCTGTGTGTATGTCTGTCTGCCTCTGTCTCTGTCTCTTTCTCTCTCTCTCTCTCTCTCTCTCTCTCTCTCTCTCTCTCTCTCTCTCTCTCTCTCTCTCTCGTATATACATACTCACACAACTGTAGTAGGTTCGTGCTGTGATTAATCTTTGTTGATTTTTTTCCTTCTAAAATATCAATGGATTCCTTGTTACTTACTACAATCGTGAATTGTTTATGTGTTGTTGTTGTTGTTGTTGTGTGTGTGTGTGTGTGTGTGTGTGTGTGTGTGTGTGTGTGTGTTTTCTAATTACTTACGCTCCTCCGCCGATTCATTGCTATACAATAGTAGGTGTCTCCTTCAAAAGATTCTGTGTCCTCAATTTATATGTCAACCAAAATGTAATACTTCACTCTAACCTATAAACCCTAATTCTCGCCAGAAATTACTTTGAATTTGCAGTTTAAAGGATTCAAACCCCGCTTTCGGCTCTCGAAGACTGCAGAATAGCCTACAGACTACAAACAACGTGTAGTATCTGTTCTGATATTACACTTTGTCTTATCTGTCATCGGTAAGCGAAGGAGATATGCAACCTGGAAGACCCGGTCGGTCGTTATCTTGTGAATGTTGGTTGTTCTAATATCCGTCAACAGAATATAACAGACCAAAAATCCTTTGGGATAAAATTGTAGTATCATTTTTACTTTTTTTTTTTTTTTAATTGTGGAGGTCTTACTAACCATTTTTTCCTACTCCCTATTTCATTCCAGTGAAATTGCGTATGTAAATATATTTATGTGAAATAAAGTTTCAAATAAACTAAAGTAGGCTTTACAATTAAAAGAAAAAATATCGGTCACGGTAATCCTTCATCGCTCGAAAGTGATTTTAGAGCCTTTAAATCGACGAATCTAAAATCAAAATAATTTCAGGTTAAAATTAAAGTCCATAAGGTAAATATCTAGAGTATATAAGTATTTTATTATGGCATAAATAAAATCAACGAAAAACATTTTTTTTTCGGCCGCGCCTCTATTGTATTGATGAAACCATCTGCTTCGCTAAATGTATTTCCTGTGTTTTTTCTTCTTTTTTTTCACCGACAAAACCGCTCATGAATGTGAGTATCGTGATTAAAAAAAAAAAAAGGTGAAGTAGGTTGTCAGTTGATACACCATATGGTTACTGGACGGTGGGATTGCTTTGTATGCGTTAAATTAGGTGTCTCTCGCTAACATGTTTTGAACCGTTTAATAACACAGAAATTGCTTCATTTTTCTTCTCTACTTTTCTTTTTTTTTTTTTTTTAATCTTATTTGAACCCTAATATACCAACCGAGGGTTTCTCTCATCTTGTTTGTTTAAATTGTAGTAACACAATTATGAATTACCTCGCAAGGCTTGGTTAAAGAAAATCAGGTATATACTATATAAATCTATATATCTGTAAGAGTGAAAATGTGTGTGAGGACAATTCTCGACCTATATACTCAACGAATTTTTTTATCTACAAGCTTGAAATTTAATATATATATATATATATATATGGTATTCAAACACGTTGAAAACTTTTTAATCGGTTTTCATCCGGAAAAAAAAAGAGCTGCGACGGGGTCAAAATTAAAACATTGGTACGCAGGGGTCATCGGATATTTACCTGCTTGAAAATATTTAACAAATGCGCATGCGTGAATCGTTCACATGAAAAATTCATTATGTTATGAATAAGTAGTTTTTCAAGTTAGTGTAAAGCTTGCCTAATGGTTATCGTACTTGATTCACTGTCTTTAGGTTTTGGTTTCGATCTCTGTGCGAGTATTATTTATTTATTTATTTTACTTACAAAAGTGAACTGTTCAGAAAAACGAACATAATACTCGCATGCACATGATTCAGTTTCTGTGTGAATTAAAATATAATATTTATACGTATTTACGACCGGGAAACGCCGGGAAGCCTGGTAGTAAATAAAGGCTCATTTTGCCGGCAAGAATGTTTGCTAATAGCTTGGAAGACTTTAGTTCAATCATCTGCGGAGAAATACCAAAGACTTTTAAAAATTATAGGGGCGGAAATGTATTTATTTGCCGATAATTAGTATGCATTTTAACATTGCTTTTTAATGCTTCCGACCTCAATTATTAACTGCGATAATGCGCTAGAAAATCAGATTACTTTTCGTAAGGGGTGAGGTTCTATCAGTGAAATACGTTCTGGCTTCTTGTTATCTTTCCACCGAGCAATGCCGGAAAACGGGTCCTGTTAGTAAATAAATAAAGTCTTATTTTTGTCTGTAAAAGTGTTTGTTACTTGTCTGGGAGACTTGGGTTCGATCCTCGGTGGAGTAATATCAAAGACTTAAAAAATGATAGTTGATATCCTCTTAGACTCGGCATTCTGATTTGACTAAGTGAAAACAAATTCTGTAAAAAGAAAAGGCTCCGACTCTTACACTTTGTAGTAGCTAATGAAAACAACCTTTGGGTCGCTTTCGACTATGGTTGTTCTTTTTTACTTTCTGTAGTTTTCAAAATAATTCTCTCTCTCTCTCTCTCTCTATATATATATATATATATATATATATATATATATATATATATATATATATATATATATATATATATATATACTCTCTCAATTTACATTACATGTCGGTGTGGTTCTTGTCTATACCTAAAGACACTATCATTATCCAAGATGGTCTCTACCGAGGCCAAGAATCACTCCACAATCTCAAAGTTTGCATTATAAACAACTTTCAGAGTGGTATGTTTCCACTCTTTCTCTTTCTGCGCAGATATATATATATATATATATATATATATATATATATATATATATATATATATATACACACTCCTATAAATGTGTATTCATATTAAAATCTTTTTCTTCTATTAATTTAAAAATACAACTTGGTTATACATGAGCTGTGATATTGCATTCATCTGCAAAAGATCTAGCTAATTTGAATATTCTTTTTAGACATTCATTTTAATTAATTCCTTTTTTTTTTTTTTTTTTTTTTTTTCGTTTTCTTATGGGATAATGTCAGTTTGGACTACAGATATGAAACTTATAGGATATTCGAACTCATGCAAAACTTTCTATACGGGTTTAAACCGGGGAAAATCGGTGCAAAAGTGTGAAAAATAAAAAAAATTGAATTTGACGGGTGAAGATCGGGCATGGCATTACAAATATGCATGTGTAACGTAATAGCTATTTGGTTTATGTTTTAATGTTTAGCTTTGCAGCAAACACTTCTTTATAGCCTAGGCGTTGACGTCAAATAAAAAGTAAATCGTAAGCTAAACGTTTTGGTTTCGATTCTCAGTGGTGGCGCACGAGTAATTTTTGTGTTTAAACCTTTTAAACTATTACTATATATTGGGCCCAATCTATATATATATAAAAGTGAACGTATCTGCGTGTGTCTGTGTACATTTCCCTACGCAATAACTCTGTCAATTTCTAGTCTACAGACTCGAAATTTGATATACAGGGTACTGAGATTTGGGAAAATCGATGTGATCGGTTTTTGGCCAGAAATTTGGCGATTAAGGGGTCAAAGTTCAACGATTTGACCTTTGAGAACTCTACCAAACTCCTGCGACAATTTTGGGTCTATGCACTTGAAATTTTAGATATAGGTTGTTTGGACATGGATCTAACTTAATAACTTGAGTTGAGCCCAACACAATAAATTTAAGGGGTCATAATAGGGGTCAAAGTCTTTTAAAAAATTGACCTTTTCGGTCTTTTTCAAATTACTCAGACAATTTCTGGTCTAAATATTTGAAATTTTACATAAAGGGTATTCAGAGATAGGGCAAGCTTTTTCATCAGTTTGGGTCGAAAATTTTTAGTTACCAATATATAAATGTATGTATGTATGTCTGTTTGCATGTCTGCCTTAAACTTTCAATAGAGGCGACGGATTTTACCAAGATCAGTATCGTTTTAAAGTTCGACCGTTCATACGACAAATATCGAAAAATTGGCTAAAAACATTCAACTAGGCACTTTTCTACAGGAGGGGTCACTTTTTTCGCCGATATTTTTTAAAGTTATCCTCTCCTTTAGATTGTCTAGTCTTAATTTTAAAAAATGTCGCTTCCGGTTTGGCGGTGGTCGTAACAGCATAAATGTTAGGTTTTACCCTGTTCTTTTCCTCCTTCGCGGTACGGGTTCGAGCCTGCCTTCCTTCTACCACTTTTTTTTTCTTGCTCAACATACACATCCAAAGACCCGGGCAACGCCAGGCTGAAATGCTAGTATAATATAATTATAATACGAAATATGCATTAATCATAATATCATATTTAAGCATATTTTACGGTCGGAAAATCCCGGCCGACCTGCTAACACGCACGCACACACACACACACACACACACACACACACACACACATATATATATATATATATATATATATATATATATATATATATATATATATATATATATATATATATATATATATATATATATATATATATATATATATATATATATATATATATATATATATATATATATATATATATATATATATATATATATATATATATATATATATATATATATATATATATATATATATATATATATATATATATATATATATATATATATATATATATATATATATATATATATATATATATATATATATATATATATATATATATATATATATATATATATATATATATATATATATATATATATATATATATATCACTTTTGAAGAACACCGAACGTAGTGCCATAATTAATTACTGAGTGTGTAGTTTTTGTTTTTTTGTTTTTGTTTTTTTCTATAGTTTAAACATAAACCATTAAAAAGAAACTTTCGAAAAGAAGACCAAAATACACTTCTAAAGTATATTTCTCCTAAGCATAAATTAGATCTCTCTCTCTCTCTCTCTCTCTCTCTCTCTCTCTCTCTCTCTCTCTCTCTCTCTCTGTGTATATATATACCGAGCTATCATACGATGGAGAAAACGGAAAAAGCACATAGACATATTTTTTTTCTCTTTTACATACGTAAGATTTTTTCTTTTTTATGCGAATAGATAACGCCCATATTTTATTTTTCAATACGGTAGCGTAAAAATGAAAACAAATGATTTATTTGCATTTTACGCACCAAGCCCCAAAAATGCCGAATCTTCTTTTTGTATTTTTTTTTTTTTTCGTTCTATACATTGTAAATAAAAAATGAAATTCCTTAACCTATCCTCTACCCTGGGTGGGGCGTTTAAAAAATTGACTTTCTTAGCACTTAATTTGCATTTACATGACAATTTTTATCTGAAAAAAAAATGTATACGACGGAATGTCATAATCAAACGTATGTGTGCATAAATATTGATTTCTTAAACCATTTTTACGGCATTCAATCGTATTTTCTAGCATAGAGACAAACTGGTTTACGGCCTAGTGTCATACTCGCCGAAGTTCGACATGATATCATTAGGTCAACCTAGGTACTGTCCTGAACGGTCAGATCCTTTTTTTTTTTTTTTTTTTTTGTATGGTTGCGTTAGATGCTTGAAAGTACACTCCTAGGCATTACCTCTTACTTCGAGACGAGTTGGTTTACTGCCGTATTATTAGGTTGGTGCAAAAATAGTATCGTTATTTTACTTGAAGTTTAACGTCCAAAAAACATTATTTTTGCACCAACCTAATATAACGACAGGTTTATCCTCTGCTATTTCTGTACCCTTCTTGAGTACAAATGGGTAGTAGTTGCTTCTTCCTCTCTCACACACACACATTGGATTGACTTCTCAGCAGAGAATAGACATTAGTCAAAAAATGTATCACTGATTAGCATAACTTTTTACTAAAGCTTCGCCGCTGATGCAAAGTGTCTCTTTGAAAAATAATGAGTGTCGAGTTTTTCTTAATTATAATTACTTGTTTGAATTTCAGATGAATTAAAAACTATTGGAATTTATTCCAGTTTTATTTTCATCATCAATTCTTTTTTTTTAATAGCTCTATCTTTAATATTGAGCTTTCTATTGTCTCGATATGTTCTAATATAAAGATAATATTTATCTTTGAAATTTTATTATATATATATTAATCTAAGGTTAATGTATTTATTAAAATAATTGTACTGTTAAAATTATAAACCATTTATACCGATGATTCTAGACTATGTAGCTGGCACGTAGCATCTGATGATAAGCCGTAAAAAATCTTCCAAATTTTGAATGTATCGGACAGTCGGTAAGTAAGATTATCTTTAGGTCGATGTGATTTTTGTTACTTGGTTTTTATGTATATTCTTAGCGCTAATGAATTCTCCATTGATTTAAGAATAAGAATAAAAAAGGATATAGGGAGTTATGTATCAAAATATCGGTACAGGATCGAAACTGTTATACGGTTGAACTGAATCTATTTTGAGATGAACCTAAAATTAATGTCTGTTTCTAGTAAGGCAGTATATTAGATAAGTATTTATAGCTCTAGTATTGATCTATTGAGCTATCTAAATGAACTTTGTGCTATAGATATTTATATTAGGATAAAGAATTGGAAAATTTTATCTCGTGTGTGTGTGTGTGTGTGTGTGTGTGTGTGTGTGTGTGTGTGTGTTTCGTAATTGCAGAGCATCAATGTATGATTCATATAATAGTTAAGGGCAAAATAGATTCACTGATTGATATAATAATTAAGTGATTGATTTTGTGCTACAAAGCAGATACTGTCAAGAATTGTAAGTGTCAACTGAATTAAAGGAATAAATTGCAAGATGGTCAACATCATGAAATTTGGAATATAGACTTTTGTCATTCATTAGATGCTCTGTAATTACATTGAGCTTCTTTAATAAGGATTGGTATATATAAAAAGGAAATATAAGCGAATAAAGAATATTTCCACACACACACACACACACATACATATATATATATATATATATATATATATATATATATATATATTATTTCTAAGTGAAACTGGAATAGGGCCGACCACTTCCCTAGATGAGTTCATAATTAATGGATACTCCAATTTAACAGCTAAATCTGACCCCCAAGATCGCCATGAGCATGGAATATGTGCCTACATTAAGGATGGCTTCCCGTGTGGCAGGGATATCTCTAGAGAAGATCCTAATTTACCCTATATGTGCTTCAGGGTTGCACTTGCTAACACCACTGCATTTATATTTGCCCTATATCGGCCCCACAACAGCGGAGTTACTATCTTTAAGAGCATATCTGAGAAAATAGACCACATACTGTCTTCACATCCCTCGGCTAACATCCACATCTGTGGTGACTTCAACGTCCATAACGTGGAATGGCTGACCCATTCAAATAAGACAGATGATGAGGGGAGTTTTTGTCATGATTTTGCCATTGCTTATGACCTCACTCAGATTGTTTGCGAACCCACCCGTGCTTATGACCTCACTCAGATTGTTTGCGAACCCACCCGTGTGCCCGATACACTCGAGCAATATGCAATCATTAAATCATTTCTCTCCGATAGGTTCATAAGAGTAGTGGTAGATGGACAAAAATCGGAGGCCTGCAATATAAATGCTGGAGTCCCTCAGGGGTCAATTCTGGGCCCAACTCTCTTCCTGATCTACATCAATGACCTCCCTAAACACATACTTAAATCATTCGTTGACATCTATGCTGATGACACGACCATCTACGGCAACACATCAAAGGCTGTAAATGACAAAGTTCTCTCGGATTCTCTCTCATCTGATCTCGAGCGCGTGGTTCAGTGGGGGAAGATGTGGCTGGTTACCTTTAATGCATCCAAAACCAAACTCCTATCCTTACATCATCAACGCTCTGATCCCCAGCTGGCATCAATTGTGATGGATGGCTCTCGTCTGGGTGAGGCCCCGTGTTTTGACAAGCTTCTGGGTTTGACCTTTACTCCTGATCTGAAATGAAACAAGTACATGAAGTCTGTTGCCAAGGTCGCTGGAAAGATGGTGGGATCCTTCTACCGCTCCAGAAGATATCTCACTACTGATGCAATTCTCTATATAAAAGCCAAGTACGTCCAAGGATGGAATACTGTTGCCATATCTGGGCAAGAGCTGCCAAAAACAGCCTATCATTCCTTGACAGAGTACAAAATAGACTTCGTGGTTTAGTGGGGGATGCCCTTTTCTCTACCCTGCAACCTCTCTCCCACAGAAGAGACGTTGCGAGCCTATCCTTGTTTTATCGTTATTTTCACTTCATCAAATCTCCACACTAACGTAATGTACTTGCAATAACCCTTATCCCTGAGTGGCTTCCGGGCCTTGATAAGTGTGATCACTGTGTAAAAAAAAATCTATATATATATATAAAGCTGTGTGTGTGTCTGTCACGAATAGGCTCCTATATAGTTGATTATTTAAAAAAAACTGATTACATATAATGATAGAAGATGTATCGGGACACAGGAATGGGTATGTTTGATCTGGCAGAACGGTGATTCATTAAAATTGTGGGGTCTGCGTTCGCGCCTGGTCAACAAAGTATGGAAATAAAAAATTTAAAAATTAAAAAAAAAAAACGTTTACAAGTGTTTTTGATATAGATGTACATAAGAATACTTTCATAAGTATGTTTTAACTTAAATAGGAATGGTATAATAAAATTGTGGGGTCTGCGTTCGCGCCTGGCCTCCATGGAATAGAAATAGGCACAAACTTTAATAAAGACTTTTCATATCTATCTGCGTAAGTATACTTTGATAATGATGTTTCAGTTTGAAAAAATATGGTATAATAAAATTATGGGGTGTTCGTTCGCACCTGACCTCCATAGAATGGAAATATGTCACAAAGTTTAACAAGGATTTTTAATATAGATCCACAGAATATTGTGATAAGTGTTTAAGTGTGAACAGGTGTGGTATAATAAATTATGGTGTTTATCTATTTTATTTTTACTATTTTGCTTTGGTTTTGATACCCCCAAATTCTAAGCTATCTCTTTACAAACCTTCCTTTTCATAACCTATCATACTTTCATAAATCAAGAGTCCATTTTCTGTAGGCTGTTTTTGAATCCAGTCAACGACGGGTACTTTTGCTAGTATATATATATAATAAATTTATATATATATATATATATATATATATATATATATATATATATATATATGGACGAGAGAGATCTCGGTGATTCAATACATTTTTCAAATCGAGTTACAAATAAAGGGCATGAATTAAGTTATTATAGCTGTTTACATCTGTTTCGAGGCAGTGTTTATTTAAAATCATCATACAATGAATTAGAATAAAATAAAAAAAAATTAAGCAGTTTTTTTAAATTCCATTAACACATAATACATATCCAAAAGTGTTTAAATTCCACTAATGACAAAACCAAATCACAAGAAATTGTCTACTCATTAACTACAACCAATTATTTAACTCAATTCTACATCAAAATGTATATTATATTAAAAAACCAAAGATGATATAAAGCAAAGGAGGGGAGGACAGTAGCCCTTGATATACCTAAGGCTTTTGATACGGTATGGCACGATAGTCTTCTCATGAAACTCAGATCCTATGTTATTATTGGACAAATACTTAACATAATTAAATCTTTCTTAAGTAAGGTTGTCTTCGACGGCCGTACGTCAAAACAATATCATGTAAATGCGATGTACTTCAGGGATCGATCATTGGATCTTTATTATTTCTAATATTCATAAATGGCCTCCCTGATAAAATAGTCTCTGAGATGGGTTTATTTGCTGACGACGCCACGCTCTATAACAGGTACGAGGGGAAAATGAATGAACACATATCCAAGGCAATGGCGGAAACCCTCCAGTCTGTAGTGGAATGGGGTCAAAAATGGATGGTAACGTTCGTTGCTCTAAAACTAAGATCGTTTCTTTTAATAATTACAATAAACTTTCTAAACCACCAATAGCTAGGGCTAAAGATGCATTACCTGAAAGTACTTCGTTCAAACTCTTAGGCTTCACGCTCACAGGGAACATGAGTTGAACAGATGCATCAAGAGCATTGCCAAGGCTGCTGCGAAGAAAGTGGACTCTCTCTACTGTGCTAGAAAGTTACTTACGCTTGAAAGTATCCAGTACCTCTAAAAGGACACCATTCGCCCATGTATGGAGTATTGTTGTCACATTTGGACTGGTGCATCTGCTACTAGTCTCTTACTCCTAGACAGGGTTCAAAAGAAAGTCGCCAACCTGATAGGTCCTGAACTGTCATCTTAGTTTTAACCTCTGTCCCATCGACAAAATGTTGCATCCCTCAGCCTGTTTTACAAGTATTGTAATGTTGGATGCTTTGACGAACTGCAAGCCTTTGTACACTCTCGGTGTAAATACCCCCGACAAACCTGACAATCAGCAAAGTCACACCCCTACACAGAAGAGATCCCTAGACGTATGAAAACCTTCTACTCCAAATTAAAAAAAAAAAAAAAAAAAAAAAAACACGTACAGCCGCCATATTGGCTAATAAAATCGATAGACTATATAAGACGTGAAAAACTGGTTGAATACGTTCGTATTTCGTACATAGCTTTTTTTTATATTTTCTCCTTTCTTTTTCTTGCTTGATGAGTGGGATGAAATATTAACCTAAAACGTCCCATATTTACTATCTACCATCATTAACAACTCTTACCAGAAAAAAAAAACATTTTCATGAATCAGGCTTAAAGTAACTAAATATCCAATTAAGTTCAAGAAGCTCCTTTTCTTAGACAACATCCGTGGAAGAGGGTTGGTATTAATTTGTGATGGTTGTGAATGGGATACTTTCATAATTTAAGAGTCCTGGTGGATTTGAGGTCATGTGACTTCCTAGTGATTTTGTGTTCCTTAATTATTTAAGCAGGTGAACAAGGTTACAATAATCATAAAAATAACATTCCTTTATCCCGTTGTCGGGCATTCTTCTGCGTTCGGATAATCCTAATAATCGTCATTAACGCAGTCAAGCAGTTGCAACGGTAAAAATATATGCGGCTCCGTTGAAATTGCGCAGTCAATTAAAGAAGATGTTTTTTTTTTTTTATTGTACCGTTTATATTCATTTAAATTATTCGCGTAATAATGGAGCAGCTTCATTTCCTTTTCCAGTGCTGGTGTTCCTCATGGTTCTATTCTAGGTCTAACACTATTTCTTTTCTACAAATACTATAATGGTATTTATTTTTCAGAATTGTCTGGTCTATTCCCTGCTTCCTTTGTTCCAGCTCGTTTGACTCATTGGTCTAGTGGTCTTCATCGATTTTTTTTTTTTTTTACTATCTCATTGTAATACAGCTTCCTAATCCAGTAGCTTCTTTTCAAAGACAGCGAGGTTGTGGAACTCTCTTCCTGATCACTGTTTTCTTTCTAACTAAATTTAAAAAGTGAGCTTGTGTTTAACTCTGCCGTCATGGAGAGGCAAATAAATAGAAACCGGAGGGGAAATAATAAAAGAAACAGTTATTGTAGGATTTGATCACAATGCGACTCGTTAAAAGTAAGATTGATACAAAAGATTGATACAAAAGAAAAAAAAGAAAAAAAGAAAAATCGCAAACACTAAAACTCACTATATTTTTTAATGGCCTTGTATTTGATCTCTAAGTGAAAATAGGTTTATTCACAAATAAGTAATTCAAAGTGTAGTTATGGTTTGTCCTTGGTTAGAGGATAAATCCTTTTATATAATTTATTTCGTTAAAAGAATTTACTGTTCAAAATTTTAATAGAAAATCAAAAAATTAAAAAGTAAAAATAAAAATTTTTAGGCACAATGCTCTATAGGAAATTGTGGAAGGTGCAGGGTCTTTTTTACTAAAGTAATTGAAAACTATGTAGTATTACCCTTGACTGGCAACATTTACCATAATACCTCATTCACTCTGTGGAGTTAAACCTAATTAATGAATCCCCAGCGTTTTGAAAAAAAAAGGTTAGAGGATAAATCCTTAGCGATTGAGACAATAATTTTTGTGTTGGGTTTTCCCCCACGTTAAAAAAAAAATCAACCCTGGCCAATAGGGAGGTCGGAACAAGTAAATTAGGACGAAAAAAAAGTTCTTATTTTACAAAGATCTCTCATTCATTGACCGCGAACAAAAAAAAAAGTTGCAGTGTGGTATCATTAGAACAGATACTACACTTCGTTCTTGGCCACTTCTTTTGTTTTAACTAATTTCTCACATTAGTCGCCGAGTGAACTCTGACATAGAAAGCTGACTATAAAAAAACACATGTTTACACCTAATGTCACTTCCTTTTTCTTTCCTTATTAGGTACATCTGGTTAATATACATCGGTGGTGAAAAGAGGTCTGCCTGGGGTGGGGGTTGTTAGGAAGACTGTCAGGCATGGAAGGATATTTGGGAGGGAGGGGATATAAGGGTTTTAACAATATAAGCATACCGAGACGCCCCTCCATACGCACGCATCATAAGAACTATTTCACATGGCAAATTTCAGGCCTAATTTGAGGCTATATGCTCTGGGGTGAGGGGTTTATAATGATTACAAACATATTGTACCTGTAAAGTGAGAAGATAAAAGTAAATATAACGTATATGAAAAATATATGGCATAATCACGTTGATACATGGACGCTGAGCCTGGTCAGTGCGTGCATGCACGGTGCGTGTGTATGTAACATATGGCCGATATCTTTTTTTTTTTCTTTTTTATAATTATATTTTTAAAATAATATATGCCGCTCCCCATGTGGGAGTACCAAATTGGTTAAAGGGAAAATTATTCCTAACTCGCATTTAGGTAAAAATGCACTTTCGTAAATAATTGAATTCATTCAAGACGTATCGCAAAAATAAAAACAAATAACATGTGCGTAAATCGCGATATATCCGAACGGTCAGCGAGGTGAGGTGGACAAGGGGTAAGGGTTTAGGTTTCTTATTATGGGGTCCCGATTTCAAATCTCGCTAGATTCAGTCACTGTGATGAGTCATAGACGACGGAACACGTGTCAGTGGATAATTATATTTTAAAAATAATATATTTGTCGCTCCCCATGTTGGGGTACCAAATTGGTTAAAGGGATAATTATTCTCAACTCGCATTTAGGTAGAAATGCAGTTTCGTAAATAATTGAATTCATTCAAGACGTATCACAAAAACAAATAACACACACACACATTAAAAAACATTTTGAATAATAAAAAATAAAAGAAATTGAACTAAAATGGCAGTATAAAAATCCTAGAATAGTGGGTTCTCTGATTTTTTTTTACTTTTGAAATCATGACTTTATAATAATATATACTAAGACTGGACAAATTAAAATATCATATTTAAGCGTATTTTACGCTCATGAAAGCTGGGTGACCCCCCTCCCGATAGTATATATATATATATTTATAATATGAGAAAGAGAGAGATTGACTATATGCAGTTTTTTTTCTTTCTTAGTTAATTTTACATTCCTTTAATATAATTTCCTTTTCTCCGTCCAAAAAATTTAACCTGATCTTCTTTCTTTGCAGAATGATGATGGTCACAGCGTCACAAAACCAGTGCTCCAGCTCACAGAGATTGGCCCGAAAACGAGTACGCCTTCACCTCCGTAGGCTCCGACACAAGGAGTATTCAAAACTACGAACTCTGGTCCCGTCAGTAGCTCATAACAACAAAGTATCCAAAGTGAGTTATCAATTTTTTTTTTTTTTTTTTTTTTTTACAACTTATAGTCGTCGCTCATCTAGGCCCGGTGGTCACTCAAGGATGAAGGTTAATGGATGTCGCGATGGAAATTAGATAAGTTAATTTACTATAGAGAAGGACGACTCAAAGAATGTGTTCACGTTAGACTTGAAAACGACCATAGGCAGCTGAGATTACGTAGACGAGCAGTTCTAGGAAAGGAACTCTTCTCGTCGGTCTTTCGCTTATATATATGTACGTAAACAAAGAAATTGCTGTAGCTAATCTGGCCTTTACCACAAATTCTTTACAGGGGAGTGAAGCTCAGTCGAGTACCTGCCATGAAAATAACGACAGAGCAAAAATAGACTTGCAACGTCTTTTCTGTAAGAAAGAGGCAGCAGAGAAGAAAGGGACATCGCCCACCAAATTTTGAAGTCGTTTTTGTGCCCTGTCAAGACAGGAAAAGGTGATGTGGGTAGACCTTCCCCGTATGTGGCAACACTACTCTTTATTGGGATGTATTTGGCTTTTATACAGGTGGAGTGAGATATATACTGGAGCGGTTGTACGATCCAACCATTTTTTCCGACGAGTTGGGCAACAGCTTTGATGTACGTGTTCAGTTTCAGATCTGGAGTGAAGATCAGTCGCATAAGGTTGGCAAAACATTGTGCTTCCCCAAAAAGATAGCCATGCATTTCAATTGGGACCAGGGTGGGAACAGAACGTAGGTGATAGAGATTACACATCGAGAACCATTATAATGTGTTAGTTCCACTAACGCATGTCATGTATAGTTCTAACATATAAAGTTATTTTGTTTTTCAAAGTCAGGCCCAGATAGTATTTAAGCCAATTTACATGACATTGTTGTATCGTGTTATAAGGGACTTGGCTACGCATTATTTCACAATTTACTTAGTCCCGGCCAAACGACTGCTAATATTAAATACTTTTTAATTACTTTCAATATATGCCTACTTATATTAAGCCACTTCCTTTCGCAATGGTTGGTTGGTTTGCCGCATGGCCCTAAGCGTTCAGACGAAAGTTAAAATGTTCACTTTGCTCTGATAATTTCGAATCGTGTAATAGGTCACCATGCTGATGATTCCCGGAAAAGAATGAAACACATACGTACGTGGATACGAATTTAATATTTATCGTGTGTGTGTGTGTGTGTGTGTGTGTGTGTGTGTGTGTGAGAGAGAGAGAGAGAGAGAGAGAGAAAGAGAAAGAAAGAGAGAGTATGAGGCGTGAGAGAGAGAGTGTGTGTGTGAGAGAGAGAGAAAAAGAGAGATACTTGTATGAGGACAAGTTAATTAATTCGCCAAACAGAACAGTTTTACACAATTTTTCTCCTCTCACAAATATTAAAATCCAGATATAAAAGATACTTAACCTTACATCAAGAATCCTTATTCTAATTTTGATCATAATCAATTGCATACTTTTGATTCTAGAAAATGTTTGAAATTTAAGAGATCTTAAGAAGAAAATGAAATTCACAATATCTTACTTAAATTTGTGTCTAATAAAATTAAAAAGAATCTGAAAATTGGCGAATATGTATTAATTGATTAATTAATTTAATACCTATTGTTAAAATTTCACAGAAATCCACAAGTCTTTCACCTCGTCATTGTTCCATTATTCCATTTGAATAAAATTATATTAAATTAAATATAGCCTACATTACGACCCATTATGCCTACAAACTATGTTCCAAAATCTATAATGATTGGATAATCAGTTTTTTTTTTTTGTTCTTTTTTTGTTTTTTTGTTTGTTTTTTTTTCATTTTAAATAAATATATATAAAAAATTAAACACAAGTATGAAAATTTAAAAAGATTTTGAAAAGAAAAATCAAGGGGAATAACTACTGTTTAAAGTTGACTCCCTTTAGCTGATATTGGAATAGAAAGGTTAGACATTAAATCAGTTTAACATAGGAGGGGGTACTCTGAAAAGTTACAAAACTAAGACAACGGATCCGTCAGCATTACTCTCTAAGGGCACCTCGGGCGTCCAGTAATAGAGCCCACCTAGTAAGATATCAAGCCCTTTATTTTGCAGTCTTAATTCGGCTCTGTTTTATTTGACTTAAAGGGCTTGGTTTGTTTATTTATTTGTTTGTTTCTTATTTTTATGTTTTAAAATAGGGATGGGTAATAAATTTAGTCGGAATTGGGACGTTGTTTATTTATTTATTTATTTTAACTTGACTCAATTTTCTTCACTGACTTCCTATTTCAAAGTTTGAGTTTGAGGTTAACTATTTTTTTCAGTAGTTTGGAGTCTGTTTTATAAATCGAATAAATGGTCTGAATTATTTATTTATTTAAAATGTTTTTTCTTTTGGTAAGATGGGACATGTTTTTAATTTATATTGTTTATTTACATGTGTTTTGGCTGTTTTATTTTGAATTGTTTATTTATTTTATTTGCCTTCATGCAATATAAATAAGTGCCGATATTTTTTGGACATGCAACGACAATAAAAATGCTTATGTATTTTTGTTTTATAGTTAGAATTCAATCTGATTTTTTTTTTTTTTAATGCAGACATTTTTTTAATGTACGTAAGAGGTACGAAACGAAAAGGCATATTCAAAAATAAATCACGTAAATTACGCAAGTAGTTTTAATTTTAACTTATAAAATCAAATTTTTATGAGTAAATAAATCGCTTTCTTTATAAAAACACAAGGGTAGATGAGTTTACAATAATTCAAATTTGCGATATAAGCCTTGTAGTGCTACCGATTTCACATTGATCACTTTATAGCGTTTCAAAATGGCTTTATTTATAAAAAAAAGTATAACTACCTGACCAATTTACGTGATTTTTGGAATTATAACAATTCTTTTCCGTGACTAGTACTCACATCATAAAAGTTGTTTCTGTAGTTTGTTTTTTTATTCGGTTGAATTCTAAATAAGGGCCATATTTTTTGTTTCATTTTCGTTTTTTTTTTTATATTTTGTTTGTTTGTTTGTTTATTTTGTTTTGTTTTGTTGTTTTTTGTTTTTTAGAAACCGTAATGAGAAATTAATATTCTTCCTTTCGTCCTCTTTCAGGTGACCGTGATAGAAGAAGCCATCAAATACATTGATTCATTACACAAAGCTCTCGTGGAGCGATTACAAAGTGTTCAACGTAAGTTTATCTGTATAAATATGGCAATTAATCTTTATATATATGTATATGACAATTAAAATACGCAGATTTTTTTCGTGTTTCATCCCCGTTAGGGGTGTCTGTGTGTGTGTGTGTGTGTGTGTGTGTGTGTGTGTGTGTGTGTGTGTGTGTGTGTGTGTGTGTGTGTGTGTGTGTGTTAGCGGGGTCGCTCAGCCTTGTCAGGTCGTAAAATGCATTTATATTTTAATTCATGCAGATTTCATATTTATTTTTTCAAAGACAATTTTCTATCAAATATTATATTGTAACCAATATATAGTAGTGATTTCAAAAGTTTAAAAAAAAAAAAAATGACTTGGGTGCCATTAGCTAGAATCGAAACTAAAACCGCTCCAGCTGCGTCTCTTATCGATGTAGCTATCGAGAGATAAGAAAGATTTAATATTAAACGACTTAAAGAAGAAGTGAATTGAATTTGGGCATGCGCAGAAAGAAGTAGTAAAACTATATCGGCAAATTGAAATGAACAGTTTGCATTTCAACTTGCCGATATATTTCTGTATACGTAATCTATCCATCCAAACAAAGATTTTACTCTTTGTGGTCTGATTACCATTTCCTGTTTATTTTAGCGTTATGTGATCAGTAGTTTAAGAATTTAGCGGTTAAATATTTACACACAGACAGACGGACACACACACATACATCTATTGTTTTATTTATTTGATATTGTGTGTATGTGTGTATTTTACACATTCTGGATAAATAACGTCGGGTAGATACAGCTAATATATTTATTTTAAAAAAGTATCGATATTTGTCACAATATCTATCTATATCTATTGTACAATTACATTATCCACGCTGATGATGGTTTGTGAAGATGAAACGTATGTCTGTGGATATTAAAACATTTATTTCTACCAACTCGAAAGAGCTTTATTCTCCCATGTACACCGGCGAACACGTTGCTAGTCATTACATGCGAACTTGTCCGTGAGGTTTAGCTAACCGGCCAATTAATTGAATATTGTCTTTCCAGCATCCCATCTAGTCCAAGTAAAGGAAAAGCGTAGCGTTAAAGCTAACGGCTTTGTAGTTTTACAATTATTAGCCGTTTGGCCACTAAGCTCCTGCCCACAGCTATCACGGACTGCAACCCGCAGCCAACAGGTGGCTCCACAGGATGAGGGGTGGGATCTTTCGAAGATGCAGTCAGTGTATTCTACAGCTCCAGCAGACAGGGCAATATTATGCGTAGGTTACTATGGTTAGAGTTGCAGTGTATGCCGGGAAGGAAGTTGACGACCCATTCGCTACCATAAAGTGCACGTACCCTTAGCAGTTCCTGAGATGAGGCCATGCCCTCATTTTGAGACGTTGCCATGTTACGAAATAATATATATATATATATATATATATATATATATATATATATATATATATATATATATATATTAGACAGCTTTAACGTGTGTGCATGTGTTTGTCAAATTAATGTAACTTTGAAATTCTCTACCGAACCTGGCTAGTTTTAGCATATGGAAACGATTTGTAAGATATTTTACCGTTTCAAAAATTCTTATAAATCGTTTCCAAACGTTAAAACTAGACGTGTTCCGCTCCTTCCTTTTTCTATTTTTTTTTTTTCTTTTTGGCTTCTGACAGTGAAGAAGAGATGGTAAAAGTACAGAATTGTTCACTTGTTCACACTCAAGAAGTTTAATCATCCTCCTAAAAAAAACAGCAAGTAATTTATATAAAACGCATTAGAATGAAATTCTCTATGGAACAACGGCTAGTTTTAACAAGTGGAAACGATTTGTAACATGTCTTATTTGATACCATCCCCTTAGGCATAATGGTAATAGTGGTTGCTAATGGGCCAGTGAACCGGGTTTCAATTCGAACCATACAAAAAACTTAAAAAATAGTACTTGATGGTCTCTTGCTAAACACTCAGCAGAGGATCATGGTCAGGTGGAGTAGTCCTGGGAATGGAGTGGCGCTCTTCCCTACATCTTGGTGTAGCAACTAATGAAAATGGAGCCTTCGGGTCGCGCTCGACTATAGTCGAAAACTTTCCTCTTTATTTCATGCATTTTTCAATAAAATTTGTCTTCTTGACAATAAAGACTTCAATTTCGAATCGTCTATTCTATACATTTACCGTAAAAATTCTTACAAATCGTTTCCACATGTTAAACTTAAGTGTAATCGGTAGAAAATGTAATTTTAATGCGTTTTATATAAATTATTGCTTTGTTTTAAGGAGAAATGTGACGAATTTTGAAGTTTTAATTATTCTCTAATGTCAGATAAACCGCTATTTTATTTGGGTGGAGGGAGAAATAATAAGGTACGCTTCCACACAGGATATATGCTGCGCTCTCATTTGGAAGGGATGACGTTTGGGCTATTTTTGAAAACTGATTGTTTTTATTTTTAGGCAGTAGACATACCATCAACTTTATTCCACACCAGCCCCAAAAATGCTGAACCGTTTTTGGACTGGTCACTTCTCATTAAGAGCTCATTAGAGTGATCAATAGGGCTATGACAACAGCGTATTCTTTTCATTGTTTTGACTCTCGAGTATATATCCGACACAGTTAATAAACCGAGAACTACATCACTCTATGTAAAAGCATATAAGATATCAACGGATACACACTCGAGAGTCAAAACAATGAAAAGAATATGCTGTTGTCCTAGCACTATTACCCCAGTAAGAACTCCCTACGTATGGAAGACATTGTCACAGGACTGCTTCCTTGCTGATTATAATTTGGTCATCTTCAAATCCGATAACAACAAACTTTTGTCATAGACGGACTCAAAAGTCATAAAATGCAGTTCATAAAACTGATTAAAGTTAATACCTCCATAGTGTTCATCATTATTCGATTGGCATTAATTTCTGTTTTATTAAGCTTTATCCTCGAATGGATCTTGGTGTTGATAAGTGGTAAGCTTAATAGTAAAAAAAAATAATAATACTAAACGCTTGGATCAAATCATGTGAAGAGGGGGGTATAAATGGTTATTTCTGCCTGTCTCCTCTCTCTCCACTAAAAGCAACATTGCATCATATTTTTCCTTCGCAGGAGATATGAGAGGGCGGAAATGATACCTCAACCCCCAATAGCATACATGTTTATTTATCTCCTTCCTACTGCTGGATAATGTGACACAAGGATCGGGAAAGTAGGATTTGAGAAACCAGCGTTTTAGAAGAAGACACTCTGACCCACAAAAATGCCTGAGCAGCCCCCGGTGAAGGCGCATCGGACGACTAGCTATAAACTAATCCCTCTCTCAAACGGTCAGAAGGCAAAGCCTGGGAAGGTTGACTTCCCAGAACGGGATAGGACTAGACTCATAATTTAGCCAACTGAGAATACGCCATCGCAATAATGGTTTAGACTCTAGTACCTTTGGGGTCCGTGAGAAATCCCCGGAGTATAAGTGTACAAAGCAAGATTTGAACTTGGATTTGTGGATTTCCTAGTCTACATCATCCAGATAACTATCGGAACCATCTGCATACACGCCAACCCCGCGACCCTCTGGTTGTTGTGTGACTGGCGCAGTAAAAAGGGGTCAGCACCTGCCCTGTTTATACTGATCCTTTCTGTCAACGTTTTACATTAGTAACAAAAGGACGATCGAAAGAAAGAAATGAATGCCCTTTACACGCTCCCCATTTACACCAATCAATGGGGCTGCTTTACTGGTCCTGTTTCATTTACATCACTAATCACGTGGTCCCATGATTATTCTGTATTTAAATATATTGACTTATATAAATTGAAGCATGTGTATATGTTTGTATTTTTATACGTACAGAATTCACTCTTCATTAAGCTGTTAGCTAGAAGTGATTATATATGATATATATAATAAATGAATACCTTTTTATATATATATATATATATATATATATGCGTTGAATGATCTACATAGGCCACATTACAACAACACTCTCCCGACGACTAACCTATCATTTAGTTGACAATAGCGCCATAAAACAACACCTAACATTCCATGATAAAAACCTACAGTCGTCCGACATTAGAAAGATCTTAACTAACAATATTAAAATTCGATACCTCAACAATTGCACACGACGACTCAAATTACAAGAAACCATACTAATAAAAAAATAAAAAATACAGTCCCTTTTTTAACCAGATCTCATTTTATACTGGGACAAATATACTAACTGTATTCAATAACTAACAAGAAACTAAATAAATAAAATATAAAATAAGAAAATCGAAATTAAAAATATAAATAATTTGCCCCTAACCATCCTGCACCCACCTTTATAACCAATATCAAAAAAAAAGCTATAAATACACCAAGCCTCCAAGAAAAAGAAAAAGAAAACGACAACAACAACAATCACTTCTGACAACGATCAGATAGAAAGCGCTGGTGCCATAATATACAACATGCCAGCTGAAGTAAAAAAAAATAAAAAGGCCTCTCGGCGAATTGAAAAGATATCTAAACAAAATCAGAAAAAAAGTATAACTCTGTCGTGTTCAATCAGACGTGCTCATATATATATATATATATATATATATATATATATATATATATATATATATATATATATATATATAAGATATCAGCGTGTTAGAACGTTTTAATTCTAAAGTTTACGCAATAATGCACGATGTAGAAACTATACATAAAATAAATTAAACGTAATAGTTAAATGAAGCAAATCGTCTAATAAGAAACCATAAAAATTAATAAATTAATAAACGCTCGTGTTTTCAAAGGAATATGCAAATTAGTTCAGCTTTATATAGTCGCTTGTATATCCACGACTGAGTATATTATAAAAGTTGTTTGAATAATTTTTAAATAGGAAAGGAAGGCTTTTAATCTCCATGTCCGAGCGAAAAAAATCAACTTTAATGGTATGGAGATAGATACAAAGATAGATAGACATATGCCACGTGTTTCGTGCTTAATACCGATATTTTCGTAACTTGCTATATTACACACACACACACACACACACACACACACACATATATATATATATATATATATATATATATATATATATATATATATATAATCTCGATGCCTCCGTTCAGTTTTGAAAGACAAAGGATACCCCCTGTAGGGGCAGCTGCGCGTGTAATTATGATGCAAAGATTATGCAATATCCAGCCACACCTCTACTGAATCGGCACTGCTTGAGTCCAGTGGCAAGAAGTCTAAGACGACTGGAAACAATGCCGAGATAAGCAGAAAGCACCTGGAACTCCCAAATTGTCACCCATCTGGTTCTGGCCAAGTTTATCGTTGCTTAACTTCGGTGATCTGATGGGAACCGGTGTGTCAAACGTGATTAATCTATATATATATATATATATATATATATATATATATATATATATATATATATATATATATATATATATATATATATATATATATATATATATATATATATATATATATATAATTTTAGAAGGATATATAATGTATTGATTTCAACAATGCTCAATATGAGAGTCAAACTAGGGAGTAATTGTAGACGAATTAGGTACATTATATATAGTCGGATTTCGCAACGGCTTGCTTTATTTTTTTTAGCTAATAGACTTTCTTGTGTATAGCATAGTTTCTCAACTGGCAGAGTACTTGCCTCGAAAGCAAGAGATTCGGGTTTCGTATCCCGAGTTCGGGTGTGTTTAACTGATAAACCCAAATGAGGACTAAACTAGAGTCTTGGATTTCCGGCTTTTATAGCTCGTGTGAACTGCGATGTGACTTGAATATGTAAATAATTATATCCTCTCTCACATTCTGAATATTCTTATATATATATATATATATATATATATATATATATATATATATATATATATATATATATTAAGAAAAATAGAAAAACCGAATGAAATTATTAAAAAATCAACGTTTCCTCCTTATTTCAGAGGACATCTTCAGGATAATTGAAATAAAAATGTAAGAAAAGAAAAAGTCATAGATCGTGCGAAAAAGACAGTTTTTGAATCCTACCCATGTCGGGAAGGACAAATATGTGTACGTATGGGAAGGTTGGGTTGTTCGATGTCTATATATACACTTTTAAAAATGCATTAAAATAAATATGTACATTTTTTTTTCTTCTGCAAAACTACTCATTTTCCTGAAACATTCAAGGAAAAACGGCTAGCCAGGATCCACCCTGATACCTTGCTCTTTGATTATTATTTTCCCTATGCTAGGGGTTAAATGGTAGAAGCCTTTTCTTTGCGTAATAGTATTAGTATTCAATATTATTCTAAAAGTCTTCTTTTAGCTCTATCTATCACGTATTTCATAATTTTCGCTTGATCTAAATTAAATGATCAATGGCAAAAGAGTGCATTTAGGGCGTTACCATTCCTTATATCTCTTCTGTGCTCGATCTTCTCTGCGAACATATAAGAGCATCTTAATCGCAGCAAATTCTCACAACAGGAGAATTTTTCTGGAAAAATGTATTGAAGAAAAAGTCATACCTGCATGCATACCTAAATCTTTTAAAACATCAGACCATATTTTCCCGGATTACATTGAGAAATATCTTCTGTCATCTATAATATATTTAATTTCATTCGGTTTTTCTATTTTTCTTAAAACATAACGTCAACCACCTCTGGTATTTTTTCATTCCTTATACATATATATATATATATATATATATATATATATATATATATATATATATATACATATATATATATATATATATATATATATATACTAGCAGTGAAACTCGACGTTACCCGGGATTGAATGAGGATCAACGAATGTTTCACACTCATATTTTATTGTCATTGAAATCAAAGAAATTGCCCTTTCTTGAATCAAATTGGTTGAAGCTTCACATATCTCACCACAGTGACTTAGTTCACAATGCATTGTAGTCTATATTGCACTGTAGAGAACCTACTGTCGAGTTTATAAAATTATTTTTATGTATAATACTTTGAATTTAAGTTTAAAATGAAAAAAAAAATCAAGTGTCATGCTTCAATTGTGATCTAAACAGAAACACTCAATTCGAATATTCCTCTGTCATATCAAAGAACTTACTGTTGATCTTATATGTCGGGCCTTTCGACTTGTGTGATAATAAAACTTCTCAAATGCACTTGTGATGTTAGGCCGTGTAAGGTGTTAACTTTGGTCAAAATCGGTTGTTCCTTCTTTCATTAGATTGTTTCGATTATCGATACTTATCGAAAACATTCCGAAACGAAACCTATCTAAGAACGCTGCCAGGCACATAAAGTACCTTCATGTAAAATTTCGTAAAAATCGGCCCAGCCGTTTTCGAGTCTATAGCGAACGACCCCTCTCCCCACACACACACAAAGTGTCTTTTCTATAATAGATAGATAGATAGATAGATAGATAGTGTCTTTTCTATAATAGATAGATAGATAGATAGATAGATAGATAGATAGTGTCTTTTCTATAATAGATAGATAGATAGATAGATAGATAGATAGATAGATAGATAGATAGATAGGTGTGTGGGGGGTTTGTTTTAAGAACTTCCCTAACACGTGTTTTATTTAAGAGATTCAGGTGGTCTTTCTGTCATTATCACAAATAAAGTTTTTAAATATAATAGTTTTTTTCTTTTCTTCTTAGTATATTCTTTACTCATTGTTTTTTTGTTTTTTGTTGTTTTTTTGCTTTTTTTTGGGGGGGGTGCTGTTTTTGAACATTATTTTTATATCTGGATAAAACCGAATATAAGACCACATGTTGCCCAAGTATTGAATACCTTTATTTTTTTATTTTATGTTTTTCTTGTACCTTTTTTTTTTTTTTTTTTTTTTCTTGTTAACCACAACCTTTTGACCAATCAATTATCCAACCTTCATCGTGTGTATAATTTATCCATGAGAAAAAAGGTGGGGAAATCTTTTCTTTTCATTGCCTTTTGAAAAGAAGCAAGTCTATATGTTTTTATTCTCTCACGGATTTTTCCACCTGATTATCGTTGGTTGAATTGGCCGGGTGCACAATATCACCAATGTCAAAAATCACAAGGAAATTCAATTGTGCGCGACAACTCTGGCATGTTAAAATACTTCCCTTTTCATTAAATATTTTCTTTCTTGACCAATCGATTGTTTCGTAGTTTAGTGTAACATGTACACTGAATGTCAACTACCCCCTCTCTTCCCCTCATTTTATTTCTTTCTCCCTCTCTCTCTCTCTCTCTCTCTCTCTCTCTCTCTCTCTCTCTTCACACACACAAATGTGTTTGCTCTACCTATCGAGGTCTCTCTCTCGCTATCTATCTATCTATCTATCTATCTCTACTTATCTCTCTCTATCCTTTTACCTATCTCTATCTATATAACTCTACCTATCTCTATATCTTTCTTTCCCCCCCCCCTCTCTCTCTCTCTCTCTCTCTCTCTCTCTCTCTCTCTCTGTATATATATATATATATATATATATATATATATATATATATATATATATCGCTCTCTATCCCTCCTGTTCTTTATCTGCCAGGCACATAAAGTACCATCGTGTGAAATTTCATAAAAATCGGTCCAGCCATTTTCGAGTACATGAGGAACAAACTCACAGACACACACAGACAAAATTCCTTTTTATATAATAGATAGATAGATAGATAGATAGATAGATAGATAGATAGATAGATAGATAGATATTACATTCAGTTAAAAGAACGCAGTTTACATTGATAAACAATTCAGTTGGGAAACAAAGTAAAGTTCAGCCTCTGCCTATCCTCAGACTGTAACTATATTTCATTTTTTAAATCCATATATGTTCATGGGAACTCTTATTTCAATTAATTTGATGAATAACTAGCACTGTATCCCTGACGTAGCCCGGGATTCATTAATGTCATTTTATTTTATTTATTTATTTTTTAATATTAAAAAAATAACTCTGTATTGTATGGAAATACGGAAATAAATTCAAAATTAAAGGTAGACAACTCAGGTGTTCAGCTAAGTCTAATATTATCTTTCTTATATTTGGAGCATTGTAGATTATTATTTAAAGTTGTGCTCACTGTAATCTTCTTATCCGGAATCATTATTTTCTGAAAGAAACTGAAACAAATTAAATTTTTAATGTAAAGAACGTGGATAAACTTAAAGAAATTGCTAATCAGAATCAAATATCGATTTATCAGATGTATTTATGTTTATGTATCGATTTGTCAGATGTATTTATGCTTAGGATCAGCATGTTAGATATTTAATTTTTCGTTTTCGTTTTATTTCTCAGCTGCTGGTGTTCAGGCCGTAACAGAAGAGAATGTCAAAGAAGTGGTGTGTCAGATGATGGCTTTTAATGGTTCCAACCCACAACAGTCACAACAGAAACCAACGATAAATTTTCATAGTCTGGAAAAACGTCGAAAGATTCCCAGTTTTGCTCAGATACAACCCAGACGATACAAGTCGCTCTAAGGTGAGGGAGATTGTCGTCTTTCGATTTTACTAAAAGTATGCTTATATATGTCCCCCCCTCTCTCTCTCTCTCTCTCTCTCTCTCTCTCTCTCTCTCTCTCCTGCAAATTTCGCACGCATGATCTTTCTTTTTCTCTATCTATTTATCTATCTTGCATTTTCCTCCTGTCTTTATTTTCTCCTCTATCGTATGTATGCTCCCCTCTGTCTGTTTGTCTGTCTGTATGTCTGTCTATCTCTCTCTCTCTCTCTCTCTCTTTCTCTCCCTCTCATGCATTCGTCCCTGTCTGTGTATTTCTCTATCTCTATTTCTGTCTCTTTTACTCTGTATCTCTCACACGTTTTGTCTGTCTGCCTCTTTCTTTCCCGCTTTCTCTCTCTCTCTCTCTCTCTCTCTCTCTCTCTATCTCTCTCTCTCTCTGTCGCTCTTTTCTCTCTCTCTCTCTCTGTCTCTTTCTCTTTCACTGTCATTTGCCCTCATTAACTTTCCTATCATATATTTATGCAAATGTACTACCTCTTTCTCTCATTAATTTGCTGTCTCTCATTCTTTCACGTTCATAATTTTTACATCTTACAATAATTTTTATTTTTTATTTTATTTAAAAAATTTTCTTTATTTTTTTCTCTCTCATTCCAGACAAGAAATAATGAATTTTTTTATGAATGAAACGAAGTTCATCAAGAAATAGTGAATTTTTTTATGAACGAAACGAAGTTCATTATTGCCGGTTCTACGCTTTTAAGATGGCTCATCTGACCGTTTTCAACACCTTTGTCTTTGTTTTGTTTATTCAACTCAAATGGAAGAGCAGATTATGCACCATCTCTTGTAAACCACTACTCTTGCCCACGCAGCCCCCACTTTTTATAAAAATTCATTCCGAAAAAAACAAAAAAAAAAAACGAAACACCCTTTCAAAAAAAAAAAAAACGGCATTCAACCTTTTTTTTTTTTTTTTTTTTTTTCCTTTTTGGAAAAAGGACAGTTTTTATGTCGAACAAAAATCAAAAACAACTATGTAGTTGTTGGTTCAAAAGAATTCCATTGCAATGGACACTGTGAAAACCTCGAAGTTAATCCATTTTTTCAGATTTTATACGATTTTTAGACTTCTGCAGAGCAGGATGTGTCATCCATCGAGATATTTTTATGTACCTAATTATTATCTACTATTATATCCATTAATTTGATGTAGTGTTTCCCAAAGAGTTTTTATAAAAAATAAAATATGCAAGATTTCAGCCGGCAGATCTGTATATTCTACAGCCATTTTATAGGAGCATTCCCACCGATTCATGTAGACTAGATATAAAGTATTCGCCAATCTAGCATTTTATACTTTAATAGTTTTTAAAAATCAGTACCAGCTCATTTACTAGGACCAAATTTTTTTCACTCATGGGAAAGAAATGAGGTCTTTGACTATAGTTGCTCACTTTCTTTTAGTTAGACTACGAAATTCATACACTATTTTGGATCCTTCACAGAGAAGCCCCGCTAAAAAATACTCCCAACGTAAAATACCCTCGACAAAAAATATCCCTGCCATCTATGCGGGTTATAGTTTTAAAAAAAAAGGTTTCATTACTTAATCAACGGTATAGAATCAATTCATCTCATTGAGAATCAGTGTAAAAAATCTTTTCTGTTACATTTCTGCCTCCACATAAACTCACAGACTCCATGATACGTTTCACGGTGATGTTTAATCTGCATTTTTTTTTTTTTACAATAATAAATGAGTGTTTCATCGATATATACCAGGAATCTAACCGTAACCCTGCATAACATGAGATATTACTTTTTACAAAATTGTGGGATCGTGTATGATTGGCGAGCGTTTTTTTTTTTTTTGGCAAAAGTTCATTATTCAAAGAGTGGCGAGGCTTTTCTACAAATGATCCGATATTTTTTTCTTCTCTGACTATTCTTTACCAATTTTTATTGGTGCTTGTTAATTTTTTTTACATCTTAAATGAAATTTAATTTGGTAATTTTTTTTAAATTCCTTTTTATACTCGAGAAAAATAATCTTTTGATAAATGTATACCTATGCATTTCATAGACATCATTATTTGAATTCGTATTTGAAGTTGATTCATCATCAAATTTCAGGTTTCACCAAGAATAAAAGATGCGATAGTAACAAACCGCTTCTTTAGATCCAATTAGCAAAATTTCGTGGCTTTAGATATAGGCAGCAGAATTTCAAAATATTGATGTTACAATTTATGAAAATATTCAATTGACAAAAAAAAAAATGATTGAAAGTTACACCATTCCTTTCTTGATATGTACTTTGGTATCGTTGATCCATTCAGTGTTTGGTATCACGAAATCATTTTTTCTTATATATGGTTGAATCATTCATTCATTCATATCGTGGAACCATTCACTTTTTGGTTACATGGAACTACTTGTCTATTGACATTATAAAACTGTTCATTCTTTGATATCGTGGAATTATTCGCTTGTCCATTGTATCACGGAATTATTTGTAATTTGGTTCATGGATTTGTTTTGACCAGTGAATTCCTGACACATTAATTCATTCCAATTTTTTTTTTTTTTTAATTTCCTTCCAATAAAAAAAAATCTGACCCACTTTTTCCTTAAATTTAAAATATAAACTTTATGTTTTGATAAGTGTGTACATTTATTTAAAGCCTGGAAACAATTTAAAAAGAAACAGAAACTCATAACCTTTAATTTTTAAGACCCTTTACTTCCTTAATCGAGGTTATTCGCCCTTGATTGATTTTTCTGTGATAGTTTGTTTTTTTCACAACAAAACGACTCCAATTTTTAAACGAACTTGATGACCCATTGAACTCACAATGTTCTCACCATAACAGGGATCTAAAAAGAGATCTGGTATATCGTTACTTTCATTTAAGATAAAAGCAAATGATGTAAGCTTAATTTACCTAAACACATTTCACGTATTTTTTAAGTTAACATAAACTTTGCAGGCAACCAACGATATATGTGGTTTTATTATCATTATTTTTATGACTTATTTCTTATGAAACTTGTAATGAATGAACACCCAGTTGCTGACGGTTTTATTCATTTAATTTTTTTTGTTCCTTTATTTATACAAAACATATAAATATTTATTGGATATAGATTATTACGAATCTTATACATAACGTTGAGCCAGTCTATTTACTGTTTATATAGGGTTAATAACTTTAACACACAGTGTGTTTGCCAGTCATTTGTGGTAAATATCAGTCTGTGTCCTCAAACATTTGTATTTCTCGATCCATTTTAATATTTAATCCTCGTGGGCATTTCTTTTTTGACAAGTGACATTGTAGAGTGAACAAGAAGAGCTAATTCACCCATAGTCGGTGTCCTACTCATTAAGAAAATGAAAAAACGGAGCATATTTAGTAATAGACATTTTTTGCAATTAACCATTATTAGATCTCCGTAATAAATGCAAACAATATCAAAATAATATATAAATTATTTATCACTTTGTTTACTTAAATAAATTCTATAAGAATTTCTATTCAATAAAAGGAAAAAGTAAATTTACACAAATTCATTACATACGCATGCGCAACTTTCGTTAAGGTCAGATTTCAAAATACTTCAAAAAGTATAATAGGAAATCCACTGCTTAAAATAATCAGAATTTAAAATGATTTTTTTTCACATTTTTCATTTAAGATAAAAGTAAATAATGTAAATCTTAATTTACCTTAACACATTTCACTAATTTTCAAAATAGAAACATGTCTATTCAAATTAATAATGAATAGATATGTTTATTAGAATAAATTTTTCAACCGCTAAATTTTGAATATCAAATGTTTCTTAAACAGTGGATTTCCTATAATTACTTTGACCCATGCGTACGACCGATAATTCACAGTGATCGGACATTTAAACCTTATTTAACCTCAATTTCAAACCTCTGAGGATGTGCCGTGTTTTACCAGCAGCATGACACGAAAGAAGAAAAAGAAAGTGTCTGAAGTTCCTGACGAATTATATTTTACTATTCGAAATTTTTTAAAAAATGAATAAAACCTGTAATAAATAGATATGTTTATTAAAATAAATTTAGTTCTTGTTTGGTCTTTTAAACCGTTAAATTTTAAACTTCATAAAGTATTTTAGGTCTGACCTATGCGTAATGACATGATTTTGTAGGGGTTCCACTGTCTCTTACAAACACATCCCAGGATGTGCATCTCAGCTCGTATATAGATATAGTATAGAAAGTAGATACAATAAAAGCCAACTGCCTGCATAAAAAAAAAACAATTATTTTTTATTTATAATTTATTTTATAAGAATTTTTTCCTTTTTTATATATATCTTTTCGTGTTCCCCGTTGGTTTTGTAAACACACTCCAAACCCTTAAATACCAACTCGGTTATAAAGGCATCGTGCCCCAAACTAAGTTAACCTTATTAATATTAAGCACACATGATTCAAAAGTTCAATTGTTTTCATTATAGGCTTCATTGCAAATATCAACCCCCAAAAATGTCATTTTTGTTGCGTCATAAAAAAAACTAAAAATATAGCAATTTTCTTGTGTCATTTTAACTAAAAGTGAAAAAAAAATTCAATTAAAAAATTAATTGAAAATGTAGATACTTTATATTGTGTGCATACACACACGTTTGTATGTGTATATATATATATATATATACTTGTATACATGTATATGTATATTTTTCCATGTGCATATGTCTTATATATATATACATTTGTATAAATATTTACTGCCTTTTATTTCAAACAAATTGTGTACATTTGTATAATAAATATTTTTAAAATGGATTATATTTGTTTGTCTTATTATTGTTTTGCAATTGTTAAAGGTTTTATTGCTTTGTAATGTCATCAGGGAAGAGATTTAAGATTAGAATAAAAAGAAAAAGAAAACAAAGTATTGTTTATAAAGAAATGACCAAACATTCTCTTGTCTATGGCGTCAGTAGTTCTAAGAGAATTTTTTTGTCCGAAAAGCTATGATTGGAAATCTGGCCATAAACATTGACATCAGAATGACGTAAACAAATCTTACTTAACCAGAAAAGACAAATCAAGTTTGTCTCATTTCTGTTGGGTAAATCAGATAACGAATAAAGATGGCTTCAGTAATTAGGTGGCATTATTTTAGACTATATTTATATTAGGTTGGTGCAAAAATAATGTCGTTTTTTCACGTTACATTATTTTTACACCAACCTAATACAAATATGTGATGAGTAAGGGAAAGTATTTAGAGGTGTCATAGTGAGGTGAATAACATGATATATACGAATTTACTTTTCGACTGCATCATCACAATAAAATTACTATATTTTTATACTAACAAAAAAAAACATATACTAAGGACACAAGCCAATCGTGAATAAAAATTAATGGTATTGTCAGTTTGATTTGATTTGGTTTGCTGGTTTAGCTTTGCAGCATATAAACGTTTTCCGGATTATTTAATGCCGAATCTGATCATTTTTTGTAAAAAAAAAAAAAATACGGTTCAAGTGTTTAATATCTACATATACATATTCGTGGATTGGTTGTTGTTTTTAAGGCATATCAACCCTTTTCGGGTTTTAATAATCGAACTCTTTCTTTTTGGTTAAGGGATTTTATGCTTTAAGTTCTTTATATATTTAAATATTTATTCATGGCGTTTGGTTTGGTAGTTTTGTAGAGGAAAATTGTTTTGTTTTGTTTTTTTTTTTTACTTTTCAGGAGATGATTGAGCTTTTGTACATAGAAAGGAAAAACGATAACATCAATATTGGATGCATTTTAGGTCAGAAAGCGGTTGTCTTCAGACAGCCTAATCTGAAAGCATCACTTGAATGATGAACAAAGCTCTGGAAGGTTTCTGATTTTTTAGATGAGGATTTATTATACAATGCACAATAAAAAAAAATCAATCATGCACATATATATTAAGTGATCTTATGACTTTGACCAGGACTGTATATCCATATATATATATATATATATATATATATATATATATATATATATATATATATATATATATATAAATATATATATATATATATCCATATATATATGCATATATATGCACATATATATATATGTGCATATACATATATATATATGCATATACATATATATATATGCATATACATATATATATATATGCATATACATATATATATGCATATACATATATATATATGCATATACATATATATGCATATATATATATATATATGTATATATATATATATATATATATATATATATATATATATATACATACATACATATGCATATACAGTCCTGGTCAAAGTCATAAGATCACTTGAGAAAGTAAGCGTTTACGCATATTATCGAATTTTTAATCAAACAAATGGCTGAAACCATTGTCAAAAGGGAAAATATGATGGAAAAAAATGAAATCTGCTTCATTCGAAACCTTAACCCTGATCTAATACTTATTTTTTTTTAAAACAAACATTTTTACCTGGTCAAAATGATAAGACCGCTGATAATTTATCTAACAAAAGGCAATTATAAATTACTAAAAAGGGTCTCAGTATTTAGTATAGCCTCCATTATTGCGACTTATTTCAAAAATTCTCTTCAGCATGCTTGCGACTAAGTTTTTTTACCAGTATCGAAGGAATTTTATCCCATGTACTGAAAACTGAATCAGAAAGTTCCTTTATCGAATCATACTGGGTTCCATCCTTGAACACTTCTTTTGCCATCCATCTCCAAAGATTTTCAATGGGATTGAGGCCCGGAGAACAGCCTGGATGATCTAACAATTCTATATTATTTGAAGAAAAGTATTATCGTGCTTGTTGAGAAGTGTGTATCGCAGCGTTGTCTTGCTGGAAAATCCAATTTCTTCCACAGAGACGTGGACCTTCAGTCATGATAGAATCATTTTCAAGCATTGAAATGTACTTCAATGATGTTTGCCGGCTTTTCACAACTTGCAACTTCAGGGTCTCAGCTGACGAGAAAGCACCCCAGATCATTAAAGACCCTCCTCCACTATGCCGAGTTGAAAAAGTCTCTTTGGGCAAATTTTTATCATGCCAATAGTGTTGAAATCCATCTGGACCATCTAGATTAAACTTTTTCTCATCGGAGAAAATTATATTTTCTCACTTCTCTTCATCCCAAGTCTGGTATTTGGCGGCATATTTAAGTCGGTTAGGTTTGTGCTGTTCAAGAATACGTGGTTTCTGCAGTCGCTTTAAATGATTGAAACCCTTCATTTTCAGATGCCTTCTGATGGTTTTAGGACTACATTCTGCTGCTGTTTGGCTTTTCAATCGACTTGAGCTGATACTGGAGGGTTTTTTTTTAACTTCTTCTGATACGGCGATCCAGTGATGGGGTTATTTTTTTATTTATTTTTTTTTTTTTTTGGTCGACCTGGACTCTTTTTGTGCCCATATTGATATGGATTTCTTAATAAATTTTTGATAACCGTTTTGCTACGATTCACTTCATTTGCAATGGATCTATGGTAGAGTCCACCCCTATTAAGCTCAAAGATCCTTCCTCTCTCAAACTCTGATAATGGTTTCCCTTTTGCCATGGAAAATGTCTGTTATAAAAGGATTGTAGAGCAGGAATAACCTTTCACTAATCGATTTTGAACTCTATGTTTATCGATGCTATTTTTGTAATCGTCTGACCTCAGTATGAATCCTGCCTGGCCAACTCAGTTCAATAATAGATTAAAACTCTTATATAGGTAGATGATTGCATCCTCGGTCAGGACGACTGGAAACAATGCCGAGATAAGTGGAGAGCACGTACAGCACCTGGAAATCACAAATGATCACTCATTTAGTACTGACCAGGTTCAACGTTGCTTAACTTCGGTGATTCAGCGAGAACCGGTGTGTCAAACGTGATTATGCCGTACATATCGCCTGTCTAAACAGAGTAGAAAACTGGCTTCTAAATCTAGTGGACGATGTCTTGATGCGCCTTACAGAGGAAAAGTTGCGAGTCTTTTTTGCTCAATTTTTTCTTTCATCATAGGTACTCGACTGAGCTTCAATCTTTGGTGTAAGACCTTTTATCTAGCACTCGTCAATAATTTCAATTGCTTCATATTTACTTTAATTTACCTTACTGTGCTTTGCCTTTATCTGTACCTTAATTAAACGGAGTTTCATAGACAAAGTTCCTTTCTTAGAACTGTCCGTCGGTGGAACGCAATACCACGGGACTACGTGCATCTGAATATAACATGGCCGCTTTCAAGTTCAATTTAAATAAGTTCTTATTGAGCTGCCTTCTTAAATAACCAAATCCTACAAATTTCCAACATTAATGATCGTAGTGTTATCTCACCGACTATTTCACACCCCTTCCCGTCGAGTGGCTTTTGGGCCTTGTTAATTGGTGAAACCTCGTAAAACGAAAGTCAAGAGATGCGCGTAATGTTTCAGCCCGTGAACAATTTCAAAATAATCTATTCACACAATGATCCACGTCAGTCACTTAATTGGCAAACATCTCTTCACAAATACTCTGCGACCGGCATAAAAAAATACTGTAATTTCGTCGTTTAACAGATTGAATTGTTTTGTTTTAATAATTTAAGTTAGATAAACATGCGTCGTTCATTTAAAAAAAGATACGTTTTTCTTTATGTTTTTATACAGAATTAGCTCGAAGGAGGAAGTTTACAGGGGATTTGAAATTCACAAGCGTCCCCGCTCATAGAAAAATGAAATTCGGCCTTAGTATTCCCAAATGGTCACCCATCTGGTACTGACCAAATTCAAGATCGCTTAACTTCAGTGATTTCACGAGAACCGGTGTTTCAATGCGATTTTTGCTGTGTATGTTTCTTTATACGTTAAGACGATAAGCCACACATTCTCGATTTCAAAGTCAGAATATGCAGAAATGTGTCCATGATGTAGCGAGTTCCGCTAGAATTTCACGTTTTTATAGTCATGAATTCAAACTTCAAAAACTTTATAAATTTTTGTAATGAAATTTAATTTAATTGTTGGTATAACCCTCCAGTGCATGTTTTATTTCTTTTTTATCTCATAAATGGGATTTTATGTTCGTTTTTTTTTATTGTAATTCAATAGAAGTACAACCCAAACGTTGTAGGCGATTTACCAGGTGAATTGGTATACATTTTTCGAACAAAAAATTGTTATCAGAGGTGTGTGATCGATTTGTAAAGTAAACTCTCTTCCGTATAAAAAAGGTGTGAAACTTTCATAAACTCTCTTTTGCAATTTGAGTGTAATTTCGTTTCGCAGGCAGTAACTTTTTGCTTTTTAGATGCATCTTAAAACATTTGAAATAACCCTTCATTGCTAGCAACTGCTGCTACAATGATTTTTTCTCCTCGGGGTCGAAATGGGCTAATGATACATCTGCTAATAAACAGCTATTTTTTAAAAGCCAGTTCACATTCGTCTGACAATATCCATTTTGTGCTCTTTTTTTTACCAAACTATTTAACTGGGCATGTTCTTCATAGTTTCAGCCCTTTCTGGAACTGGTTTTCTTCCTTAATTGTCAGTGAATACGCACTAAATATTTTATCTTCTCTAAGAAGAACTCGTATTTTTCAGAATTCAGATTGAATCAGAATTCTTCAAATCTCTGAAATACTGCTCTAATATGGTCTTTGTGTTGAGTTTTATTTTTACTTTTAATCAAAAGATTGTCCAAATATACGATTACATATTCCATACCAGCCAACATTGTGTCCATTATTTGTTGGAATAGACTTGGAGCTACCTTCAATCCAATAGGAAGACGATTAGGTTTAAAACGTCCTTTATGTCTGTTTATTGTCAGGTACTTCGAACATTCTTCCCTGACTTTACCTTGTAATGTCCACAGCTAGCTATTTGTTTATTCAAAACCCCAAAATAATGTTTACATATATTTTTTTTATTTTCACATTCCTTTTGCGATTCACACGTCAATCATTTCTTCCCCAATTTAATTGTTTATTCTTCTAATCATAATAACTGATCCAGCGACCATCCGTCGCTCAAATCAGTTAATAAGAATACAATAACAATAATAATAATGTTTTGACCATTGACCCCGTTTGCCACAGTTAACAGATACTACGCTATGATCACAGCCTAAATGGTCATAACATTACATATATACACGTAGAGTTTAGTCGATTAGGAGTCAGAATTGGTGAGATAAAGAAGAACAGGCGAATTCAGCTAGCGACCTGGGGGTTGTGAACTCTGTACGCCAGCAAAGGTGTTCGGTGTATGATATAGTAAAAAAAATGTAGAATAAAGAAAAGCGTGCATCTCTCCAAGTAGGAAAATATTTTGGGAATAAAAGTTGCTGAAAATATAACCCGATACTTCTAGTCGTTTCCTTGGAATGAATCTTCATTGTAGCTTTTGCGGATCCGCCAAACAAGACCCAAAGATGGATAAGGTATGCTTCCCTATTGGTCAGATGTAAAATTACCCCACAGAACCGTTGTCCGTCTCTTTGTATTGTCCGTGTTTGTTATATGCCTTGTTAAGTACATGTTATATACACATCGAGAAGCTAAAACCTCCCGCATACGCCTATAACGAACTCGAGATAAACGTAATGAATATCACTAGATGATTATAGATACACGAATATATATACACTCGCTATATATATATATATATATATATATATATATATATATATATATATATATATATAGTAGCAAAAGTACTCGTCGTTGACTGGGTTCAAAATCAGCCTACAGAAAATGGACTAGCGGGGGTACGCGGCGTTGCCCGGTGTTTGGAGGTGTGTGTGGTGTTAAATAAAAAAAGAACCGGAGGGTAGGATCGAACCCGAAGCCTTGAGGCGAAGTTTGAAAATAAAATCGGCCAGCCAGAATGAGTTAGTCAAAGATGTTTTAATTTATTTAAGTAAGAACCAAATTGACAGGTGCGCACCCGGAAGTCGTCGAGCGTTACGACGACGACGACGACGTAGGTTTTTTTTGGTATAAGCGACGTAAAAAATGAAGTGGGGGGGGTAATCAAAAAATCGAAAAAAAAACACAAAAAAAACTAACGTAAGACAAACAAACGATGAAAACAGAAAAACGAACACGTGAAAATGGCTTAAATAAGCCTGTTTCGATATTAAAATTAAAAAAATCGGTGGTACCCGGGTGTTTTGGGGTGTGTGATCGGGGGTGGATAAGCAAAGTAAAAAAAAAACAGAAAAACGAACGTTACGTGAAAAATGGCTTAAATAACACTGGCTCAATATTTAAATTTAAAAAATCGAAAAAAAAGACATCTCACACCACGATTCGAACCCCAAACGTTTAGATAATGACCCAACGTGCTAATCAACTGACCTAACGCGACGTACATGAAATTTGTTCAGTTTTTCAACTGTTTAAAGTAAATCAGGTCATGACGTCATCTGGCGCATGCGTAGAACCGCTCGTCGTCACGAGAAGACCACCCCTGTCAAAAATTGTCGATTTCGGGGTGAAAAAAATGAACGTTTTTGGCCAATTTTTCGATATTTTTCGAGCGAAGGATGGGGCTTCGATATGATACCGAGTTTGTGAATTTTCGTCGTGTCTGTCAAAAGTTTTTAGCAGACACACAAACATACACACATGCATACATACATACATTTTCGCTTTTATATATGTAGGTGATAGGTTATGAAAAGGCAGAGTTGTAATGAGATAGCTTCGAATTTGGGGGTATCAAAACCAAAGCAAAATATGATGAAAGTAAAAATAAAATAGATAAACCCCATAATTTTTTATACCATACCTGTTCACACTGAAACACTTATCACAATATTCTGTGGATCTATATAAAAAAAAAAACCTTGTTAAACTTTGTGACATATTTCCATTCTATGCAGGTCAGGTGCGAATGAACACCCCATAATTTTATCATACCATATTTCTTCAAACTGAAACATAATTATCAAAGTATACTTACGCAGATAGATATGAAAAGTCTTTATTAAAGTTTGTGCCTATTTCCATTCTATGGAGGCCAGGTGCAAACGCAGACCCTACAATTTTCTTATACCATCCCTATTTAAGTTCAAACATACTTATCAAAGTATTCTTATGTACATCTATATCAAAAACACTTGTAAACGTTTCTTTTTTAATTTTTAAATTTTTTATTTCCATACTTTGTGGACCAGGTGCGAACGCAGACCCCACAATTTTAATGAACCACCTTTCTGCCAGATCAAACATACCCATTTCTGTGTCTCGATACATCTTCTATTATTATATGTAATCAGTTTTTTAAAATAGTCAACCATATAGGAGCCTATTCGTGACCAGATACACACGCACACACACACACACATTTAGCTTTATATTATATATATATATATATATATATATATATATATATATAACTACTTCATTTATTCACATAAATTTAATGTACGAAAGTATAGATTTATGCGTAAACTTTAAGTATTTACTTCAAAAGTGCTCAATACGTAGGTAGAGCTAGTTAGTAATTTATAAAATATATATGGCGATTAAGCTACACTGAATATTCTGCGTTTCATCCAACTATAGGATTCGTCAGGCTTATGCGCGAATTCTGTCGTTGCTTCTTGTTTTTATATATGTTGAGGATTTCTAGTTGGCCAATCAGCTTTCTAGTCTTCACCGCGCCCCTTCCTATCAGCCAATGGGCATGTACTTTCTCAAACAAAGGATCTGTTTTAGAACTAGATTAGTGGTTTTAGGTGGCGTTCTATATATATATATATATATATATATATATAATTTATATAATCAGAAAAACAACACCTTTTATTTAGTAGTACACAATTTTTGTTTTTATTATTTTTTAAGACATGTTATTATATATTTTTTTCCTCCTTAGTCTGACAGCTGTTTCGAAGGGTAAAAAGACAAACGGTTGTTTTGATTATAGCATACCGAATCTTCATTATTTACCGTTCTCTTCAGAGACAATTAAAATCAAATTGATTACAGTCAAAATTTGTTTTTAAAAACTCACATGTGGATGGAATTTTTTTATCGAGGTTGCCATCTTTAAAAATTTTTCCATGGGATTTTTATATATCTATATTTTCTTTTTGTTAGCCTTATTTTCGTATTTTTTTGGTTTTTTAATTTCTTTCCAATTTATGTATCTAATATCCATTATGTTAATTCTGCATTCTTATTTTGTTTCTTCTTTTATTACGTTTGATTTATTATTTACGAAATTATTTAATTAATTTTTTTAACTTCTTCTTAAGCTAGTAATTTTTTCTTATTTTTAATTACGTTTGATTTATTATTTACGAAATTATTTAATTAATTTTTTAACTTCTTCTTAAGCTAGTAATTTTTCTTTTTTTTTTTTTTTTTTTTTTTTCGTATCTCTTGGGTGTTTACGTTTCATTTTATTTTTTTGGCCGTCTATACATATTTTTTCCTGTTATTGTTTTTTTTTCGTATTTATTTTATTATTAGGCTAAAATGGTTATCATTATGTACATATTTATTATTTCTTATTCTTATATTATGTTTTTTGTTAATTATTTTCGTTGTTTCCAATTTATAATTTTTAGTGTCAAGTTTACGGTCTTTTCTGATTTTGCGATTAAAGGGAATTAACTCTATCAATTCTTTGTTTCTTATTTATTCAGTCATTAACTTACATCTTTTAGAATTTGTGCATTTACCTTATAATTTAGTAGTCAAAGGGAAATAACTTATTTATTTTTTGTTATTAATCTTTGTCATTTTTGCTAATTTTAATTTTTTTATTAATCATATTATTATTTATTGATCATGTGTATTTATGTTGTGTTCAGGTTTGTTATTTATAAGTTTATTTGCTATTCTAATATTTTTTATTCATTTATCTTAAAACTCGGTTTTTTTGGTGAAAAGAAAATATTTTTGTTCAGTTTTTTGTCTATCTATTTGTTTACTTATTATCTATATCTTGATATTAGGAACTTATTTTTATGCAGACATATTTGTATGTTGTCTGTACGGTGATTTAACAATGAGCTTTTATCAGATGTTAGTATTTTGTAGGATTCTAGTAAACATAAGGAACATTTGCCTGATTTTGATGGATGATAACTTTTTGCCCTACCTATCACGGACCATTTCAAAGTGTACTCTATGTTTTTGCTTTTTAACTCACGTATCCATTCCCCAAGTGCAGTGTCATTATTATTTTTCTTTCTATTTGTTTCCCTCCCACTATGGTTATTATTAGTATTATTAGTGTTTGCTGTGTTATTTATTATATTTTTGCTACTATTATTGTTTTTGTTAAATGATGAAATATGATTGTTTAGCCGGGTTTTAAACTGAGTGCTCGTACTACCAATGTATGCTTTTATACCTCTATTAGTTTTAACTTCACATTTATATACAACATCTGATACGAGGCAATTTCCTTCTAACGGGCATTCTATAGCTACACGGCAGTTGCATCCACGGTTTTCATTCCTATTATTTTCTAAGTTATTATTATTTGCTTTTTCTATTTTGGCTCTGTTCGTTCCTATTATATTTCTAATTAAATTTGGTGAGGTTGAGTAAGAAATTTTTACAGTGTTTTTGTTTATGATTTTACTTAATTTATTGCTTGGTGGAAAGTTATTATCTATTATTTCATAGAATTCTTTTGGAATATTATTTTTAATATGTATAGAGTATGGGATGTTGAACCATGTTTGTTGCTTCCTCCTATTCTTTCTATTTGTGTTAGTGTTGTTCTCCATTCTTATTGTTTTTTCACGAGTGCTGGTACTTATGTTGTTATCAGTTCTGTTATTTGTTTCTATTTTATTTCTATTTCTATTCATTACTCTATTATATGATATTATATTTACATTTGTCCTAAAGTTAGTGTGTTCAACATTATGGTTCTTTATGTACTGTATTTTTTTATTGTAACCTGATTTTTTTATTGCTTCGTTATAATACTCCCTATTTTTGTTAAATTTGTCTTCATTAATTGATATTTTAGATAGTCTTTTAGATATGTTTGGTATTATTGCAGCTTTCATGGATGGTGGGTGATTAGATCTATTATCAATGTAGTACAATGTCTGGTTAGGTTTGTGGTAAGGTTCATATGTTTTATTTATTATATCTAGGGTAAGGTCCAGAAAGTTAACGGTTTTGTAGTTTTCATTGAAGGTTATTGTTAGCCCTAAATCATTAAATATTTTCTTTATCTTAGTTTTGGTGTTCTTAACTATTCTTATACTACCATTTATGTAAAACAGAGCATCATCACGATATAGCCCACCTTTTAGCTCTGGAATCTCTTCACTTAGTTTCTGCAATATGTATAGGCCTACTACATCAGTTGCCTGACTTGAGTCAGCCGATCCCATCGTGATGTCGAAGTTTAGGTCCCTGTTATTCCTAGTCCAAAGTTTATTATCATATTTTATTATTGATCGTCTCGCTAAGTTAACTATATCTGTTTCTATTTTGGTTATGCTAGTGAGAGTTTTTGCAAATGATATTGCATCTTTAAAAAGTTGTGGTGTTATGGAGGGATAATATGCGTCTATATCGAAGCTAATTAACATACTGTTACTTCTAATACTTATATTTTTGAACCAATCTATTACTTCATCTGAGGATATCCATAGGTGGTTTGTTATTTTCTGTTTAATGTTAGGTATAATGCTATCAAGAATTTTTTTACTTATATTTCCTATGTCAGATATACATGGGGATATAAGCCTAATGCTAGGGTTTATATTAAAGGTTTCTTTGTGGTCTTTAAAAGTAAATCTTGGGGTTAATGGGGTAAATACCTCTATTTTATTGCTAATGCCTATTTCTTCACATATTTCTTTAATGGATGTGTTTATGCTATCTAACTCACTTTTTTCTGCAATTCTATATTTTTTCCTCAGTTCTGTTAGGATCAATTCATTATATTTATTATAGTCTATGGAGTAAATATTCATAGTTTTGTCTGCAGGTACCTTCAGCATGTCATCAACTTTGATCTTTTTAAATGTTTCATTTATTTTTTGTAGTCTGGGATTCATGTATTTTTGTTTTTTCTTCTTTTTTAAGCCTTTTACCATGTTTAGCATGTCAAGTTCGAAATTGTCAAGAGCAGGGATGTTTGGTGGGCTTTTTCTCGTTTTGATTCCATATTTTTTATCAAATTTTGTTGGTTCTCTATTGTTTTCTTCATTTCTTGTGTTACTGTTGCGATCCTGTTGGTTTGTTTTGTTTTCCCCATTTTGGCACCTCATGTTGTGATGGTATACCTTCCATCTAATCCTTTTTATGAATTTTTTAACAGACTGCAGCATGTCCATTGTGTACTTTTTATGGTCCGGTATTGCTACGTTCTTCGGGGAAAATGGTATTTCTTCCTTTGGGAACATTTTGGTCAATTTAAAGGTTTTTATTTAGCATCATCAGGATTTCTAGGCGAGGATGTACAGGAAGACGATCATATCACATGCGAAAGAGGAGAAGTTTAGTTCTCTTTCTGTTCTGGAGAGAAAAAAAAAACTGTCCACCCCTGTCTAGACGTCTATCCGCTCTGGTGGTCAACCCTCAACTCTAAATCTCTCCAATACTAACTACATCACGTGTTCTCTTACGTCACCTAATTACGTGTCTCAGACCAACCTAATGTCCACAGCTAGCTATTTGTTTATTCAAAACCCCAAAATAATGTTTACATATATTTTTTTATTTTCACATTCCTTTTGCGATTCACACGTCAATCATTTCTTCCCCTTTTTAATTGTTTATTCTTCTAATCATAATAACTGATCCAGCGACAATCCGTTGCTCAAATCAGTTAATAAGAATACAATAACAATAATAATAATGTTTTTAACCATTGACCCCGCTTGCCACAGTTAACAGATACTACGCTATGATCACAGCTTAAAGGGTCATAACATTACATATATACACGTAGAGTTTAGTCCATTAGGAGTCAGAATTTGTGAGATAAAGAAGAACAGGCGAAGTCAACTAGCGACCTGGGGGCTGTGAACTCTGTACGCCAGCAAAGGTGTTCGGCGTATGATATAGTAAAAAAATGTAGAATAAAGAAAAGCGTGCATCTCTCCAAGTAGGAAAATACTTTGGGAATAAAAGTTGCTGAAAATATAACCCGATACTTCTAGTCGTTTCCTTGGAATGAATCTTCATTGTAGCTTTTGCGGATCCGCCAAACAAGACCCAAAGATGGATAAGGTATGCTTCCCTATTGGTCAGATGTAAAACTTACCCCACAGAACCGTTATCCGTCTCTTTGTATTGTCCGTGTTTGTTATATGCCTTGTTAAGTACATGTTATATACACATCGAGAAGCTAAAACCTCCCGCATACGCCTATAACGAACTCGAGATAAACGTAATGAATATCACTAGATGATTATAGATACAGGAATATATATACACTCGCTATATATATATATATATATATATATATATATATATATATATATATATATATATATATATATATATATATATATATATAGTAGCAAAAGTACTCGTCGTTGACTGGGTTCAAAATCAGCCTACAGAAAATGGACTCTGATTTATTAAAGTACTAGCGGGGGTACGCGGCGTTGCCCGGGTGTTTGGAGGTGTGTGTGGTGTTAAATAAAAAAAGAACCGGGGGGTAGGATCGAACCCGAAGCCTTGAGGCGAAGTTTGAAAATAAAATCGGCCAGCCAGAATGAGTTAGTCAAAGATGTTCGAATTTATTTAAGTAAGAACCAAATTGACAGGTGCGCACCCGGAAGTCGTCGAGCGTTACGACGACGACGACGACGTAGGTTTTTTTTGGTATAAGCGAAGTAAAAAATGAAGCGGGGGGGTAATCAAAACATCGAAAAAAAACACAAAAAAAACTAACGTAAGACAAACAAACGATGAAAACAGAAATACGAACACGTGAAAAATGGCTTAAATAAGCCTGTTTCGATATTAAAATTTAAAAAATCGGTGGTACCCGGGTGTTTTGGGGTGTGTGATCGGGGGTGGATAAGCAAAGTAAAAAAAAACAGAAAAACGAACGTTACGTGAAAAATGGTTTAAATAACACTGGTTCAATATTTAAATTATAAAAAATCGGAAAAAAAAGACATCTCACACCACGATTCGAACCCAAAACGTTTAGATAATGAACCAACGCGCAAATCAACTGACCTAACGCGACGTACATGAAATTTGTTCAGTTTTTCAACTGTTTAAAGTAAATCAGGTCATGATGTCATCTGGCGCATGCGTAGAGCCGCTCGTCGTCACGAGAAGACCGTTTTTGTTGACCACCCCCTGTCACAAATTGTCGATTTCGGGGTGAAAAAAATGAACGTTTTTGGCCAATCTTTCGATATTTTTCGAGCGAAGGATGGGGCTTCGATATGATACCGAGTTTGTGAATTTTCGTCGTGTCTGTCGAAAGTTTTAGCGGACACACAAACATACACACATGCATACATACATACATACATACATTTTCGTTTTTATATATGTAGGTGATAGGTTATGAAAAGTAAGGGTTGTAAAGAGAGAGCTTCAAATTCGGGGGTATCAAAACCAAAACAAAATATGATGAAAGTAAAAATAAAATAGATAAACCCCATAATTTTTTATACCATACCTGTTCACACTGAAACACTTATCACAATATTCTGTGGATCTATATTAAAAAACCTTGTTAAACTTTGTGACATATTTCCATTCTATAGAGGTCAGGTGCGAACGAACACCCCATAATTTTATTATACCATATTTTTTCAAACTGAAACATAATTATCAAAGTATACTTACGCAGATAGATATGAAAAGTCTTTATTAAAGTTTGTGCCTATTTCCATTCTATAGAGGCCAGGCGCGAACGCAGACCCCACAATTTTATTATACCATCGCTATTTAAGTTAAAACAAAAATTATTCCTATGTACATCTATATAAAAAAACACTTGTAAACGTTTTTTTTTTAATTTTTACTTTTTTAATTTTTTATTTCCATACTTTGTGGACCAGGCGCGAACGCAGACCCCACAATTTTTATGAACTACCGTTCTGCAGGATCAAACATACCCATTCCTGTGTCTCAATACATCTTCTATCATTATATGTAATCAGTTTTTTAAAATAGTCAACCATATAGGAGCCTATTCGTGACCAGATACACACGCACACACACACACACACACACACACATTTAGCTTTATATTATATATATATATATATATATATATATATATATAACTACTTCATTTATTCACATAAATTTAATGTACGAAAGTATAGATTTATGCGTAAACTTTAAGTATTTACTTCAAAAGTGCTCAATACGTAGGTAGAGCTAGTTAGTAATTTATAAAATATATATGGCGATTAAGCTACACTGAATATTCTGCGTTTCATCCAACTATAGGATTCGTCAGGCTTATGCGCGAATTCTGTCGTTGCTTCTTGTTTTTATATATGTTGAGGATTTCTAGTTGGCCAATCAGCTTTCTAGTCTTCACCGCGCCCCTTCCTATCAGCCAATGGGCATGTATTTTATCAAACAAAGGATCTGTTTTAGAACTAGGTTAGTGGTTTTAGGTGGCGTTCTATATATATATATATATATATATATATATATATATATATATATATATATATATATATATCCAAAATACAACACGTTAAGACAGTAAATAGACTTGTAAATACATTCATTAAATAGACCTCGTTAAGTTACACCTCGTTTATATACATCCCCGATTATATAAAATTGTGGACAGTTTCAGAAAGTGACCAGAAATTATTAAATACAGACATCTGACGCCAATAAATACGATAAACGCACTTAGCGAAATGTTTAGCCGTTTTGAAATTCCGAGAAAAATTAGTTAGCGACAATGGAATCAAGTTCAGGGGAAAAGAATTTGTTGATCAACTCGTGAGAAGTCGTGACAGCGGTCCCCCAAACGCGTGGCTAGAAATCCAACAATCGTCAAAGATTACAATTCTACTGTTCAACTCGGGTTGCTTTTGTACAGTCTATCTTCCTCGTTTGCATGTGTGCGACGAGATTTCGCGAGACCACACGCGCCATTTTTAATATCTCTCTCTCTCTCTCTCTCTCTTTCTCTCTCTCTCTCTCTCTCTATCGCCCGATCTCGCTCGATACACAGACACAGGTGGTAAGACTTCTGTTTTTCTTAAGACAACATGCCCCTCTAATCTCTAGATCACATTTCGTACTCCCTCATCCACTGTGGCGGTCGTCTTTCCCTACTCGACCTCCGAAGTGTCTCTTGCTGCACCTCACTTTCAATTTATCTGATATCCAGAATATGTCTTGGTACCCCATCTACCGCAATGTCACTGTGTGGTACATTGCGCCCCTGGGGGCTTCACCCATCTTCATCTCCGAGTTTGATGGTCCCTGATGCCTCCGTCTCTCTGTTTGCTGGAAGAATCCTGGGATGCCTCCAAGAGTACGTGGATATCGACAGGTGTGGAACTATCTCTTGCACTTGTCCCGATCGAGGCGGCATATTGTACCAGTAGACAGCTTGCTCGGGCGAGGTGCTTCCTCTCTCTGCCACTGCCTATATTGTCCGGTAGTTTCTTTCCACAATCCCGTTACCACTGGGTCTATAGGTAGCTCTGAAGAATTGACGGATATTCCATTTCTTCAGTACATCTGCCACTGCTAGTGATCTAAATGCGGTACCGTTGTAGATTAGTAGCTCTTCCACCGGACCTCGCCCCAGAAACACCATGTCGAGGGATGCCGCTATTTCGCTGGCCGTTTCACCTCGCAGCATTCTTTATAGGGAAAAGCGCCTGGGGTCACCCCTGTAATGGGTTACATCAACTGCCAGTCTTTCCCAGGTCCCAGTCACACTTGGTTCTTCAGTTTCGTGCATGCTTGGAGCAGGGTCAGTTGACTGATATCTGTCGCAAGTCCTGACCACTTGCTTTACTTGTTCCTTGGTGACACTCTGGTCGACTTTTATCACCAGATACAACGTCCTTTCTACCCTTATATCATGCAGATCATGCAACTCTCGCGCCTCAGAATTATCCATATCAGACACTGCAGCGACATCCTCATTTTTGGGCACGTGCCAGCTTTTTCTCACTCTCGTGAGAACATCCGCTCTGTTCTTCTCGAGGGCCACTTTGATTACGCGCAGCTTCAGAGAAAACTCCTGCATCAGCTCAGCCAGCATCCCAAGCCTGCGCTTCACCAACATTTCAGCTGTTCCTTTCGTCTTTACTCTCATATCGTTTTAAATCATTGATTTTAACCAAGCAAATACAGTGGCAGAGTCTGTTTTCGCACAGATGTCACGTGGTCCTTATTTCAAAGCCAGATTCACTCCTTTTGGTAACCGCATCCAATTCTGACACATTAATATGCTAGCATCATCCTTCTTTCTCAACCAGGCCGCGTCCTCCGTAACCAAGACGACACCTGTTGCAATGCTGCTTGCATCACACCACACGATTCTATCCAGTGTTCGCGGCATGTTCCATGTTCCCCGAACTAGGTATTGCCTTTCCACTTCTTTCAGGACCTCTTCGATCAAGGTGGCCGTTCTTCCTCCCATTTTATCATCCAATCCTCCTCCTTCAGCATGGCTCTTGATGTATCTGTACGCTGGTCTAAGCCAGCCGGCAACAGGGTAATGCCCGATCAGCCTATCGTATATGAAAAAAAGCTCCAGCTTGTTGAACTCTTTTTAATTTGTTAAATTTCAGGCAACCTGACGCACTTCGTCTCAGTTTTAGCCACAAAGCCACTTCTCCGCCCAATTCTTCGTGTGTCTTGGCAACCAACCCGAACTTTTTCAAGTTACCTACCACTTCAGTCACTAGAGTTTCATTTACGAGAATGTCATCGATGTACAAGCTCACTGCACAATCTCATTTCCCCATTCTCTCAAGAATCTTCCTCAGAATGGTCGACATGATCTTGCGTGCCGAGTTCAACCCGAAACCCACCCAGTAGGTTGTGCCTTTATATCTGACTAACTGGTACTTCCAGAGTTTCTTGGCGGTGCGTAGTTTCAAGTAGGCAGATTTTAGATCGACCAACGTAGTCGAACCGTTCATTTACCTCCATTCTCTAATGGTCTCACTGCATACATCTACAGCGTCACCTCCAGTTGGTTCAACTCTCTGAAATCCAGAACTGTCCTGACCTTCCCTTTTGTTGGTTGCAGAACGGCCATCAATGACAAGATGCCCGATTCGACGTCATTCGTCCACGGCAACAGTATACCCTCCTCGATTCATATGTTCACTTCTCGTTCGAAATCCTCTCTTGCTCCTCCTTTGAGCACATTATCGTAGCATGCCACCCTGTTTGTTAGCGTTGGCGGTCTATTCTTCCACGCCCATTCCATCGTCCACCATCGAATTCCGCTTGAAAACTTAGATCACTGATCGATATCCATCCCTTTTCCCTGGCCTCTTTGATCCTTTCATTGACCTGCTCTGTCACTGCGCGCCCTGTCGGTCCGAATCTCACATATTACATCCATTCTGACAATCGCTTGGAAGCTACGAACCAGTTGGTCGATGACATATGCAAGGGCCCTCATTCGGTGATCCTCAATTTCAATCGTGACGGCCTCCTCCCTCGACACTTCACTCGTGACCCATCGAATTCCAGTACTTCACCCCTCCCTTTCCATCCTCCGACCAGGCTTGTGTGCACCATAGTAGTGGTACATCGACGGATTCCCTCGTTCACCTCATCTCTTTTAATCTGATGAACACCTCAAACGGCCCCTCAGCAAATGCCTGGATCAACCTGACTTTAACTGTGTCAACGTCATCTTTTTCACGCTCATTCAGCTCTAAATATAGGGCTATTGCATCCACTTTCAGGAATAATGATATTACTGTGGAAACATCACCTATCTCTTGAAGCTTCGCCATTAGGTTAACTTTTTTTAGCCAAGCCACCACATAGTCTTCGCCACTGAATGGCTTTATCATATTGTTCAGGCCGGTGTCCATAGCCGAAATAGCTTGTTCTTTTGTTGATCAACACGTGAGAAGTCATGGCTAGAAATGCAACAATTCTAAAAGATTTCAATCCTACTTTAAGCCATCTTTAATCTGTCTCTCTTTATCGCCCGGCCTCGCCCGATACACATACACGTGGTAAGACTTATGATTCGTTAACTTAAGACAACAAAATTTAAAGAATACTGCAAATCATTGGCCATTAAGCACATGGCAACACCAGTTTACCATCCAAGATCGGACAGAAAGGGAGGAAAAATTGCGAACACATTCGTACGAGCTCTGAAGAAGAATCAAGGAGTGGACACAAATCAAAGAAGTATTCAGAAATGTTTAGCAGTTTACAGAACCCCGTTTATCAGAGTTAATGTTCGCAAGAAAAATACGTTCTATGTTTGATAAGCTGTTCGGCGAAGGAAGCATCAATAAAAGAAAAACAAATAACAAAAGTCTGTAGACAAGAGGAGAGTTTTTTTTTTAACTTTAGAGACGAAAAATATTTTGGAAAGAAGGAATACAGGGTGACCCAAAAAAACGGGCTCCGTGTACGTTTTATGTGATATCTCCATTATTTATTCACCGATTGCCCTTATTTTACAGGACATGGCAGAATCAACGACCGTGAGTACACTAAGACCCCAGTGGGAGCTGGGACAAAGAATACACTGTGTTAAATTTTACTACAAGACAGGCTCGTTTAAGAAAACCCAGGACAGTTTCATGCGTCAGTTCAAATGTGAAAAGGCTCCATCCAAAAGCAGAATTCAGAACTGGGTGGACCACTTCGAGAAGTATGGGACCGTGGAGAACCACAACGCTGCCACTCGGGACGTCCAAAGAAGCGAACAGCCGAGCTGGTCAAAAGAGTGAGAAAGTCTCTCCAGCAGAGTCCGAAACGCTCTGTGCGTAAGCGAAGTCAGTCCCTCGGTATGTTTCGTGAAACTTGCAGGAGAGTGCTGGTGGACGATATCAGGGCTTACCCATACAGAATCCAGACGCTGCAGACCCTTACAGCCTCAGACAAAAAAGCAGAGGAGGGCTATGGCAGTCAAGATGATGGAGAAGATCGAGGAGACACCAAGTTTCCTTAACCTACTTTGAACCTCAGATGAAGCCCACTTCCATCTTGATGGAAAGGCGAACTCCAAGGAAAATGTCTTCTGGGGGTCCTCCAGACCCAATGAAGTAGCTACCAAGCCCCTGCACTCTCCTAAGTGCACAGTGTGGGCTTCAATCTCAGCCAGAGGCATCATCGGACCAGTCTTCATCGAAGAATCTGGCGCAGCAGTGACAGTCACCAAAGAGCGGTATGTGGAGGCCCTCAAAACCTTTAAGAGTGAGCTCCAGACCATCTACCCGTCGCTCATGAAAAAGTTCTGGTCCCAGCAGGACGGAGCAAGTTCTCACACCTCAAACCTGTCCCGAGATTGGCTTAAAGAGAACTTCGGAGGCCGAGTGATCAGTCTCAAGACTGATTTTGAGTGGGCACACCATAGCCCGGACCTAAGCCCCCCAGATTTTTTTCTTTGGGGCTATCTTAAGGACAGAGTCTACGCAGGGAAACCCAGAACCATCACGGAGTTCAAGGAAGCCACCAGGGAGGAGATGAGAGCCATTACCAATTCGGTCTGTAAGAACGTCATTGACAACTTCGTGCTGCGCCTCAAGAAATGCACGGAGCTAAATGGAGGCCATCTAGAACATATGCTGTAGACCGGAAAAAAAAGGCCAAAGACCCTAGTGTTTTGATGTGATGGTTTGAATATAATAAACTAGTTATGACCAAAGTTTCATTTCATTCGGACAAAACACTAAGAAACAGAGCCTAATTAGAGCTGGGCCCGTTTTATTGGGTCATCCTGTAGTAACCAAATAAATTGGATAGGTCATATATGACATAAAAGGAAACAAATCTCCATGCAAAAGACATTGAAATTAGTTGAGATTCAGGCAAACTACAGAGGTCACGAAAAATACCGAAGAGATTCTAATGTAAGTTCTAATTGACTCGTTTGAAATTCCTGTCCCGATAAGAGAGCATTCTCCAATGGAGGTATCCCCGAACTCAATGCCAGAAATACCGGCATGCCAAATGTCCCCACGGCAAAGACTGAGTAAGAAAAGACTCAGGAAAAAATGAATAAATTATGTCCAGACCGTAAAAGGAGAAGATAAAGGTAATTTTCACGGGAAAATTGAGCTTAGGCGATGTAATGAATATGAATACATCCGGGACTTTCCCCTTATAAGATTGTGATTGGCCTGTTAAGTCATGAGCACAAACTGGTGCAGATACTTGAGAGAGACGTCGAAAGGCACGCAAAACACTTGTTAGGAACACCAGCTGCGATTACGACACTCGTTCACAGCGATTTAACAGATTATTACTCGAATTGAAGCGAGAAACCTAAACGTAGATTCCATGAAAAAAGCTTCTTTCTTGGAACTGCACGCCTATGGAATTGTCTTCCGTTTTCCTGCTTTCCAGCTGACTAGAATATGGTTGTTTTCAAGTCTAAGTTTTTGATGAGCCGTTCCATATAAGTTAACACATTTACCACATTTCCATTACCAACGATTACTTAATTGTTCAATTGTCTACTGTACACTCTTTAACCCTTATCTTCGAGTGGCCTCTTGGCCTTGATAAGTGGTGATGCCTTTGTAAAAAAAAAAAAGAAAGAAAGATCCACTCTGCTATTTCAAATGAGATATACACCCTTTTTTTCGGGAGCATATCAATATATACTGGTGTGGAAAGGGTCATCAAAGAAGACGCGAACAACATGGTTTTAGACCGAAAGAATATATTGTACGTATAAGTTCGATATTTCCGACGATTAATTAAATAGTTTGCCGTCTCACGTTACATCGTGACATCCCCACCTCCACGCCGAGAATGTCAACCTCCTTGTTTATATAATAGGTAGAAGAGTCCATTATGAGTGAATGGGTAAGACCCCGTAATATATACTAGCTACCTTTGCAAACTCGCTATCACTTCGCAAAGTTCACTATTTAAGAAACTTGTGACAATAGATTCAATAATAAATAATTCCTTCATTAGTTTCTTGTAAACACGATACGACAATAAAAATTACAAATTAGAAGTAAAGTTTGATTATTCAACTTAAATGTTATTTGGGTCTAACTGAAAATTCAACAAGGTAACTTTAAGTGTAAAATTAAAGCAAATAATGCGTTACGGTTTGTATTGCCTATAATAATGTTCGGATTTGTTTCGAAGCAGTCAACTGTAAAAGATTTAATCACAAGTCTATGTTCTTTTTAAATGAAGATATAAAGTTACATATAGCTGGGGGAGAGGTGAGAAAATAACATATCCGACTACGGTAGATAAATCTGGTTCAAATGGTGTAACTTCACCTGCTAGAACAAAGACGATAAAGTAGAATATTGAGTATATTCTAATATATAAAGTAAAGTTAGTAATTTCAAACGATCTTAGGGAATATTGAAATTCGAAAGATACGCATTCGTCTTTTTCACTCCATATCGAAAATGGATAATTTATATTAGGTTGAGAAGAAATTTCTGACGGAATTTTTAATTTGTGTTTCAAATGATGTATTTTGAAATAACTTTTCGTTGTAATACCTTTACTTTATGTATCATTTTAAACAGCGTATTCGCTCTATTTAATCGTTTAAATTACAATCGTTTTAAAACAATTATGTCTTTTTAGAATGTTCAGCACGTTGACTGCAAGATAGAAAAAAAAGCAAATTCTCACTGTTTTCTTATTTCAATTCAAGCTAGGCCGAAAAGCTTCTGAAACAGTCGTTATATAAACAAGGCGTTTGGACTAGGAACCACTACTAAACGCACAGCACAATCGTTGTTTAAGAAATTTCATGGTGGCGACGAGAGTCTTAAAGACGATGAGCGTAGTGGTCGACCATCGGATGTTGACAAGGATCAATTAAGCACCTTAGTCGAAGTCAATCCTCGCACAACTATTCGAGAACTTGCTTCTGGATTAGACGTAACGTATACGACGATTTCCAACCACTTGAGAGAGATTGGAAAGGCAAAAAAAAACTTGATAAATGGGTGCCTCACGAATTGAATGACAACCAAAAGAAACGTCTTTAGAAAGTGTCATCTTCCCTTTTTCTACGAAACAAGAACGATCCTTTTCTTGGCCGGGTTGTGACTTGCGATGAAAAGTGTGTTCTTTACGACAATCGGCGATGCTCGATGGTTAGATACCGACGAAGCTCCACGACACTTTCCCAAGCCGGAGTTTCACCAAAAGAAGGTCATGCTGAGTTTTTGGTCGTCTGCGAGCGGCTTTATCCATTACAGTTACGGTGAAGTACTGTCAACAAATTGACGAAATGCATCAGAATTTCGACAACACCACCCAGCCTTCGTCACCAGAAAAAGCCCATATCTCCTTCACGAAAATGCCCGACCGCATATTGTTAAACCGATCCTGCAAAAGTAGATCGAATTGGGCTACGAAACCATGCCTCATCCGCCATACTCTCCAGCCCTCTCACCTACCGACTACTACTTTTTTAGGCATTTCGACAACTTTCTGTGTGAGAAATGCTTCAAAAACCTTAATAATGCCAAAAACGTCTTCAGCGACTTCATCGCAATCATAATGCAAGATTTGTACATTACTGGCATTTGTTTTACGGTTGTAAAAGTGTGTTTATTCTGACGGTGCTTATTTCGCTAAATAAATTTTTATTCAAGACGAGATGCGTTCATCTGAATTAAAAAGTTAAAAACCACAAGCAATTTCTTGTCAACCTGATATATCCAACTTGTTGCTAAGGTTGCTTGAAAAACGTTTGGACGATTCTACCGTTATAGAAAGCACTTTTGTACTCAAATTCTCTCCTAATCAAAACATCTTGCCACTGAAACCTTTTTTTTTTTTTTTACAAGGTGGTCACCACTTATCAAGGCCCGGAAGCCACTCAGGAATAAGGGTTATTGTAAGTACAGTACGTTAGTGTGGAGATTTAGTAAAGTGTCTACTTAAGGGGGCGGTTCATCAGGAATTTGTTTACGTTGGACTTGAAGACATCCAGGTTGTAGTCAGGTGGGAAGCAGGCAGACGGAACAGAGTTCCAGAGGCGTGCAGCTACAAGAAAGAAGCTTTGTTCATGGAATCTACGTTTTGATTTAGGAATAGATAAAGAGCGGGGAAAGTTTTTGACATAAGAGGCTATTGTGACTTAGGGATCATGCCTGCAGGGACACTATGGAGGGAGTTGAGCGGGAAGTCACAGAGCGACCCTAAGGGCCTAAAAAGATGGGATTTTTTTAATGGACCGCTCTTTTATGAGGCTTTAGTCAATTAAAATAGTTTTTAAGGGATCAAAAATAGATCAAAATTTTAAAAAATCGTTACACATTTTGTACATTCATTACAGTTTATTTTTAATTTTTAAGCAGTTCGTACGCACGTTACGTTGGTACAGTGGTAACATCACGGGCTTTGTTTGCTTTGGGTTTCGATTCTAGCATCCAAACGTTTTTTTTTGTTTTTTTTTTATTTTATTAATTACGACTCTATAATAATATATACGAAATCTTAACAAATTAAAATATCATATTTAAGCATATTTTACGCCCGGGCAAAGCCGGGCGCCTCCTGTCCCGCTTCTAATAATCTAAGTTATAAAATTCACTATGTTTGTCTGTCTGTCTGTCTGTCTGTCTGTCTTCATATTTTCAAACTTTACCTCTCCCGAAATGAAAAGTCGTAGAGCGGCGCTAAGGGCCTCAAATGATTCGATTTTTTATGGGCTGTTCTTTAATGGGTCTTTAGAGGGTTAAAATAGTTTTAAGGGGTTAAAAATGGGTCAAAATTGAAAAAAAACATCATTATACATTTTGAACATTCATCTTAGTTTATTTTTAATTAGTTTATCACGTTGGTACAATGATAACGTCACCAGATTGGAATACTTTGTTTTGCTTTCGGTTTCGATTTTAGCTGATGGCATCCAAATATTTTATTCTTGGTTTTACTTTTGAAACTACGACTCTATAATAATATACACGAAATCTGGACGAATTAAAATATCCTATATTAGCGTATTTTACGACCAAGCAAGAACTTGTTGTTCTAGGACCACCGTAAACAATTTTCTTTTCCACGTGCTAAAAAATAAGTATGAAACATAAAAATGAATATCCCCGTTTCTTTTTTGTGAGTTGGCTGTGTTTGGACGCACATTTTTTTTTTTTTTTTTTTTTTTAAGTCTTTCTTTGTTATGCTGTTCTGGGGTGTGAACGAGAAGACGCTCAGATAATGTCTAAAAGAATGAAGTATCAAAATTGTGATGACGTTTTTCATTTATTTTGTTGCATTATGATTACAACTATTAGAAAAGAGTTAGGAACTTCGATTGCTAAGCCACCACTACAATCACGTTTCAAACTAGACATCACAACCCAGTGAACCAATATTTACGCGTTATAAAGACAAACAGCTGTTTCTGTCACCTATCTCTGTTCTGAGGTCACTTCTGACTTTTAAGTATCGTTGAATCAACGGATTTCGTTATGTAACAAAAGCACAGAAATTTCGACTGCCCCATCAACATTATGACCATCTTTATAACTAGACATCACTATTTAATGAGTCAACTACTTACGTGTCTGAGATATTAACCATTTTTTTTCTGTCGATGAAGAAGACTGTGGACCATCAATTGAAATCGAAGAATCCTTACACTATTACAGCTATATTTTCTCAGTGTTGCCCGGGTGTTTTGCACTTGGTTAATCGGGTATATTCGCCAATTTTTTAATTTCTTTCATTAACCTGGTAGCTATTGTGATTACTAGATTGGTGGAGATCTTCCTAAAATTCCAGTTTCACCCTACTGTGCCAGTACATTTTACTGGAATTACTAATTAATGCAAGAAGTTGGACACGAGATCTGAAAAGGTTTTAAACGGCTAATGCACTAGAAAACATACATAAACACCGCGTCGGCATTTAGCTGCGTCTCATGCAATTAGCAACAAATTATACCCTTCTCAAAGAAAGGCGGTAAAGCTTGGGAAGGTGGACCGCCTGGAGAATTGACAAACTGTTTGCCAGTTGTCTTAAGACGACTTTTTGTTTGAGACATATGGCAGGCGTAAAAACTGTAATAAACAAACATTTGGGTTGGGATAGAAAAGCACGGAGAACATTTACATAAGGGTGTATATACGAGCACATTTCAAAGCAAAGGTCAAACAAGATTTATATGCTTGCAAGCGACACCAAATTGTGAAGAACAAAAAGAAAGTCTGTTAAACACGTGGGGGCACGGGACATGTGACTGCTTGCATGAAAGTTATTCAAAATTCAGCAGGCATTTATAAAAAGTAAAGACTGTTGTGGTGGGGTGACAGTGTCCGAGTATTTCTTCTCTTGAACAGGCAACAAAAAACATGTCGATGCAACGAAAATCATATAAAATCACCAAGTAATTGGCATGATTATGTTCGGTTAGAATTCTTTTCTAGAGTGGGTTATTCACAGGAGGGAGGTGCATATGAAGGTTGCCAACATTCCTAAAGAGATTGCTAAGTTGATTCAACAGAAGTCATAACGCAGCATATATATATATGTGTGTGTGTGTGTGTGTGCGCACGCGCGTGTGTGTCGCAATTAGGAAAGGGACACTTATTTTTTATTAGTCATGATTAAAAAGAGTGGTCGTAGGACATCAAGTTTTTAACATTCATGATTAAAAGGCAGAAAACGTCAGACGGCCGGTTTCTCCCTCACTCGTCAAGAGCTGTCCCTCGATAAAGCTCTTTGCGAGTGAGTTGACTTTTTTACTCTCTTTTAACCATGCATATTAAAAAGAAATGTCCTCCCTAGTTTAGTTATTATATTAAATGAATGAAATTGTTTTTATCTATAACATGATTTGGAAATCGTGTATTGAACATGAATTTCCACAAACAAACCAAGTTATTTTAAGAGAAAGTGGTAGATTTCGTATTTCTTCATTCCTGTTTTTAGCAATAGGTTGCTCGGTAATTCGCTAGGGAAATTTTCGACAAAATAAAATCGATACTTAATTTATCATGTTTAAAAGAGAATAAAAATAGTATCACATAGTTTATATTAATAATCAAAATAAAAACAATTTAGGCTCCATGTCAAAGGCAACTGATTAACTTTATGATTATTGATTTTTGTTCTAAAAAGGACCTTGTGGATGTATATACTTTGCTTCGAGGAAATAATGCATCGGGTCTAATACTAAATTCAAAGTGATGTCCACTTCGACATCGCTTATTATTTGTACATGGCATCTTCCATTATTTATCATAATCAAGGAGACCTGGCGTTGCCTGGGGTTGAATGATGATCAACGAATTTTTTCACACTCCCATATTTTTATTGTTATTTGTGAAATCGCCCATTTTCTTTTCAATCAACTCGATTGATTGTCTATATAGTTGGCGACCCATCGCGGTGCACGAGAAGAATTTCCACATGCACATTGCAGTGACTTTGTCCTCAATGTATTATACTCTACATTGCACTGTAGAGAACTTACTGTTTATATAAAAAAAAAATTTATAGATAATGGCTTGAATTAAAGTTTAAAATGCTTCAATTGTGCTTTAAACAGAAACATTCATTTCGAACGCACTCCTGTCATATCAAAGAATCTACTGTCGATTTTATATGCTTGGTCTTTTCTTTTTTTTTTTCTTACATTGGAGTCACCACTTATCAAGACCCGGAAGCCACTCGAGGATAAGAGTTAATGAGCGTGTAGTAGCCAATGGGATAATATCGTAGTAATCGTTAGAAGTGGAATTTGGTCAATTGGATTTCTCAAGGAGACGGCTCACCAGGAACTTGTTTACATTGGACTTGAAGATGATCAAATAGTAGTCAGCTGTAAAGCAGGCAAATGGAAGAGAGATCCACAAGCGTGCAGTTGTAAGAAAGAAGATTTGTTCATGGAATGTACATTTAGTTTAGGCACAGATAAAGAGTGGGGGAAATTATTGATAATCGTTTCAGATGGACAAGTGTTTTTCGTGAAAGTTTGGCGATGAGAAGACCATAGATTGAAGCTCAGACGAGCACTTGCTTGTGCGGTGACAATGGCTTGAATTTAAGTTTAAAATGAAAAGGCCAAGTGGTGCAATTGTGCGTTAAATAGAGACATTCATTTTGAACGTGCCCCTGTCTTATCAAAGAACCTACTGTTGATTTTATATGTCGGACCTTTCGGCTCGTGTGTTAATAAAACTTCTCAAATGCACTTGTGATGTTAGGCTTGCTCCTCCTTTCATCGGATTACTTCGATTATCTATTATTGATACTTATTGAAGACATTCCGACACAAAATCCATCTAAGAAACCTACGAATATAAATTACTTTCGTGTGATATTTCATAAAACTGGCCCAACCGTTTTCGAGTCCATAGGGAACGAACTCACACATACACACACACACACACATACACACACAGAGACAAAGTCCTTTTATATAATAGTAGAGGTTATATAAAATGGACTGCGCATGTGTGGTTGTGTGTGTTTCGGTTCCTTATGCACTTCGAAACGGTTGGGCCGATTTTGTTGAAATTATACACGAAGGTACATGATGTTTTGGGGAGTGTTCTTACGTAGGTTTTGTATCGGAATTCGTGTACCAAGTAAAGAAAATCGATAATCGAAAAAATCCGATGAAAGAAAGTAGTCCTATTTTGACCAAAGTTAACATTTTTATACAAACTAACATCACAAGTGTATTGAGAAGTTTTATCACCGCACAAGCAGAAAGGTCAAGCCTATAAAATCAACTGTATATGCTTTTGAAAGACACGGACGTGTTCAAAATGAATGTTTTTTTTAGCTCTCAATTGAACCATTATACATAACTTTTGTACATTTAAATTTAATTCAAGTGATTATGTAAACTAATTTCATAAAATCAACAGTTGGATCTTTGATAAAACAGAGGCGCGTTCGAAATATATTTCTGTTTAGAGCACTATCGAACCATGATACTTGACTTAAGCTTTTAAATTTTAAAAGGAAGCCATTACTTAGAGATAAGTTTATAAGATTCTCTACTGTGCAATGTAGACTACAATATATTGTGGATTAAGTCACTGCGAGGAGGCATGTGAAACTTCTTCCCCAGTACACTGGAGGGGGGGGGTCTAACTAGAGTAAGTAATTAATGGATCGTTTTCGATGACAATAAAAGTATGGAAGGGTGAAACGTTTGTTGAACTTAATTCAATTCCGGACAACCTCGGATTTTCCTGCCAGTTCATGAATATAAATATCAATTTTTCCGGAACACTCGAGCTTATCTTTGCTTTTTTTTATCGGGGGGGGGGAGCTACAAGGGGTCCAAAGCTCCCCCACCTAAGTAAAACTCATGATTACTAATGTTTCAAAATCTTTGTACGTCACATAAAAAAGGCAACCAATCAGACATCGCATATCAGTCAAGTGCGAAACAAGAGATAAAACAGAATACTCTTCAGTAATCTGAATAATTTTATCTACTTGCTTCCCACCGCAGGAAAATTTGACACAGGGTCGAAAGGCAGAAGAAATTCAAGACAGCGCCCATAAATATTTAAAAAGACAGCGCCCCTTAATATTTAAAAAGACAGTCTATCTTTCCAGTCTGTTGCCTAACATTTTTCTTTTTGCGTGTTAGTACGGAAGCAGAAAACGGAGAAGGAATTCCAAATTTTTCGAGGGGGAGGGGACTATTAGAATAGAAGACCGCCCGGCATCAGTGGACCTCTACAGTGAGTGCACAGTGAACGAGGCATAAAAAAATGACTGTTCAGAATTTATTCCTCTCCATTTAGCCCCAAAAGTTCCCAGGGGACGTCAAATCCTGGTGAAAATGAACAAACGGTGCAGTTTTAGGCCTTAACATATGTAAATTTGAGTTCTGCATCATGCAAAAAAAAAGAAATGATTAAGTCCATAATTTACTGCCCCCCCCCCGACCATATAGCCCCAAATGTGTGTAATGACTTAACATATCTAAATTTGAGTTCAGCACTATGCAAAACTGCTAATAAATAGACACACACAGAAAATTTCGGACAAATATGATTAAATAGTCCCAAAAATGGAGTGTTTTTATTAGCCATAAAAGAGCTATCGCGAAGTATAGACAAACAAAACTATATAGAAATCAGTTAGTTACAACTTTGCAGAAAGTTTTATAAAAATCCAAGGCATCAATTTTTTTTAATAAGCACAAAAGTGTCCATTTTAGCCATTTTGACCCGAAAGGCACTCCTAGGGGGAAAACCGGAGTTTTCCCGGAAAATCCGTTCTGTTACTTTTTTACTCATATCATGTTTAATGTTTGTGTAAAATTTCAAAAGATCCCTAACTATTGAGAAAAGTGCGGATAGACGAACGGACGGACAGAAGAACGGACAAGGGTGAATTTTTGTTGGGGGACCAAACAGAGGAATAACGTGATAAGAGCGAATAAGTATATTTCTAGGGGGTCAACTCTTCCATGCTTTGCCTTTACACTGCTTACATAGGGTGGTTAGTTTATTGCTAATCGCCTGAGCCGCCGTTACCTGCAAATGCCGAGGGGTGCCGCTCAGGAAATTTTGTAGGCTACAGTGTTCTTTCTCTAGGGTTTTTTTAAGTTCCATCTTTCTACAGTGGAAGGGAGATAAACATCCAAGCATACGGACGATAAGAGAGGTGGGAGAACAGGCATTAAGAGAAAGGAAACGACGTGAACGCGTCGAAAGACAGCGAGAAGTGCGGAAAATAAATAACGGTGATAGAAAAGAAGAGAGGAGGAGGAGGAGGAGGAGGAGGAGGAGGAGGAACGAAAGTGAAAAGTTAAAGGAAGAAGGGGGGAAAAAGAAAAAGACGGCAGAAGAGATATTATGGAAAGGAATGAAAGACACCAGGAACAGAGAGCGGGGTGGGGGTGAAAAGCGAGAGAGGATTTGGTTGTTTTATTTTACGGCATATCAACTCTTTTCGGGTTATTTACTGCCGAATTCAGTAATTTTGGAAACAGTTTTTATGCTTATATTTCTCTATATTTTCAAATATTTATCCATGATGCTCCTATTTACTTGCCTCTCCATGAAGGCAGAGTTAGACACAAGGTTGATTTTTACTGTGAGGAAAGTCCAGCTCCCAAAAAGGGACACTCTGGATAGGAACTAAAATGAAAATTGTTTCAGTCATGTAGGACTTCTCCTCCACTGACCGAGGCAGAAAAGGTGAAGTGCAGCATTGATGTTGCTTTGTTTGGTGTTTTGTTTGGTGTTTTGTTTGGTGTTTTGTTTGGCGCCATATAAACCACTTTTATTTAATGTTGAATCCGGTCATTTTTGGCGAAAGCTTTTCTGCTTCAAATTCTTTATATCGTTAAATATTTATATGAATTTTTCAATATGTTTTTAAATATTGTTCGTTCTTCTCTAGCTGACCTTATTTTAATTCAGTTTTCATAAAAAGAATTGAACAATCAAATTTCCTTTTACAACAACATATCTAAACTATTTTATGTGAAACTGAACAATGCGAAATTTCAAGTTCAAATCTCGGTCTATCCTAATCTCATTTTCACTAATGTTTTTCTTACAAGAAAAGGGGAAGCTTTTCTTATAACACTCCATCCCTGATGCAGTTCCGTAGAACAGGTGTCAAACATGTATAGGCGTTGTATAAATAACTAATACTTATATTAACACAACTCGTTACATTTAGCAACAAACCATAAACAAAGAATGGATACGCTTAAGAACATCACGCATGTTTAGTGATGAGAATGCCATCTATAATATAAATCTGTCTGTTTAAATATATGTAGGTAGAATGTAGGATTGGTGTGGGCGTGTGTTAAAAGCACACAAATGCTCTAGCGTCATATATAGTTTCTCCCAATCTAATCAACCCCACGAGCACGTCGTGAGTTCTGCCACGCTAACGGGGCTCTGATGAATGGTGAGTGTTCAGCGCCATCAAAGGCACATTGAATGGCTTGAACAATTTCACCAAAAATGCTTAAAAAGTATCTCAAACATCAAATGGCAAGCACAAGTACCCGATACTGAAGTCCTTGTGAGAGCATGTTGCTCTAGCGTTGAAACGCTTGTAGTCAGATCTCACATGCGTTGGGTGGGCCACTTGGTTCGAATGAAAAATTGTAGGCTGCCAAAACAATTTTTTTACGGGGAGCTGGAAAATAGCAAGCGCCCTTACACAAGCCTAGGAAGAGGTTCGGGGACTCTACAAAGAATAATTTGAAAGTCTTACAAATCGGCATCGACACATGGGAAGAACTTACTCTGCAAAGGCCGAAGTTGCGAAAGCATGTACGTGAAAGTTGTGATTCTCTAGAGAAAAGAAAGCAGACCCACAGAAATCTGAAGCGAGAGCTTTGCAAAGGTTTAGTTGATGGTCTTAATCATGACACACAGAGCTGGAAATGCGACACTTGCGAATGAGTACTTTTGTCAAAAGTTGGCTACGTCAACAACCTTTAGTCGCACAAAACTCCTGTTCAGGTCACCTTTGCACCTATTAGTTCGAACCAAACAATCTCTTTAACATGCAGCAAAGTTTGCTGGTTATTATATGAGTATTCATAGGAATACCCTTCAACCTCCAGAGAAAGTCAACTCGATGGAAATTGCTCAATTTGCATGTCACATATGCTTCAAGATGTGCCAATCTGCGGCGGGAGTGCAGAGTCATCTGAGATGGCATGGACGACAAGATTGGGAGAACTCAATGTGACGGCGATCACCTGGAAAGATGCAGCAATCATCATGTATGTATGTATGTATGTATAGCTAAAACTTTCGACAGAGGCGACGGATTTTCATGAGATTGGTATCATGTTTAAGCTCAATGCTTTGGACGACACATATCGAAAAAATGGCCAAAAACATTAATTCCTTCACCCTTAACTGGACACTTTTCCTCTGGTGCGTTACGAGTTCGAGCCTGTTTACTACTCCTTTTTTTTTTTTTTTTTGCGTTCGCAATTTTCCTTTTTTTTTTTTTTTAGCTCAACAAATACCCTTAAACACACCTCCAATTTCTTTTCCGACTTCGCGTTACGGTTTCGAGCCTGCCTGCCTACTACAACTTTTTCTGCTCAACACTCACTTCTCAACACACGGCAACGCCGCGCACACAGGCTAGTCTATAATATAAATCCCACCTGTATGTCTGTATGTATGTATGTATGTATGTATGTATATATGCATGTGTGTATGCCTAAAACTTTCGACAGGGAGGACGGGTTTTCATAAGATCGGTATCGTTTTGACATTTTTTGCAAGTCATTCAACCCTCGACGCCGCATAAACGGCGTTAATTCCACTTCTCGTGGTGTCTCAAACACGGTAGGCACATCGATAAGACCGTTTTTTTTTCTGTTTTTTTTCTGACACGTTATGGGTTCGAGCCTATTTATTACACCATTTTTAAATTTTTTTGCGCTTTCAATTTTTCCTCTTTTTTTCTCTCGACCAACACTCTTAAACACATAAACTCTACTTTCTTTTCCTCCTTCGCGTCACGGGCTTGAGCCTGCTTGCCTACTACAACTTTTTTTTTTTGCTCAACACACGCTTCCAAATACATGGACAACGCCAGGCACCCAGGCTAGTCTATAATATAAATCTCACCTGTCTGTTTAAATGTATTTATGTATGTATGTATGTATGTCTGCCTTAAACTTTCGGCAGGGCCGACGGATTTTCAGGAGATCGGTATCGTTTTCAAGCTCGACACTTCGGACGACAAATATCGAAAAATTGACCAAAAACATTAATTCCTTCACCCTCAACTGGGCACTTTTCTACAAAGATGGTCGTTTTTTTTTGGGGGGGGGTCGCCATTTTTTCAAGTCATCGTATCGGTTAGATTGACCAGTTAATCTCAACGTTCCGAATTTCCGGTCGCATCATTGAGTAGCAGTAAGACGCCAGATTGTCTTTCACTTTCTTTTTCGCATTCGCGTTACGGGTTCGAGCCTGCCTGCTTACTACAACTTTTTTGCTCAACACACACCTCGAAATACACGGGCAGCAGCAGGCACCCAGGCCAGTATATAATATAAATCTTACTCGTCTGTTTAAATGTATGTATGTATGTATGTATGTATGTATGTCTTGCAAAAACTTTCGACAAAGGCGACGGATTTTCACGAGAGCGGTACCGTTTTGAAGCTCGATCCTTTAGACGACAAATATCGAAAAATTAGCAGTTAGTTCCTTCATCCTCAACTGAACACTTTTCTACAGGCAGGGGTCGCATTTTCGTCGATATTTTCGAAAGTCATCGCCTCTTTTCGATTGTCTAGCTTTAATTTAAACCTACGTCAAATCTTTGATTTCATTTTATGACCTGGAAACACCGAGAAGCCTACTAATATATATATATATATATATATATATATATATATATATATATATAGAGAGAGAGAGAGAGAGAGAGAGAGAGAGAGAGAGAGATGGGGGAGAGAGAGTTAGCAGGCTTCTCGGCGTTGCCAGTTCGTAAAATAAAATCAAAGATTTCTTAACTGAACATTTACGAAAGTAAACGGGCAGATTTAGGCTGATTAAATTTTAGATTTGTTGCTAATAATATTTTACAAATAACATCTCTAACATCTCCTTTATTTCATGAATATTTTTTCCTATATTTTGAACCTAAATACGAAAATTCAGAAGTATTGCTAAGTTTAGGTAGATTCAAATTGTTATCGTAGATGCTGCATGCCAATGTTTTTTCTTCAAAAGGGTGCTAACATATTCTGTAAAAAGTAAGATCATTTAACTTTTATTACTGTTAAAGATTGCCATCACTTTTTTCCAACATTTATCCTTTTTAATCCGTGTAAAAATCAACTATTTTTTCGAGGAACATTAATCTGGCTCTAATGAGTTGCTAAGTGAGTTTCTTACATTCAGGAAACACGTGTAATACACACCATAAGTACAATAAAACACTATGAGTGCTAAATAAATACATCTATGTCATTGGAATATTTACTCGCTCTTAAAGTGTAAATTCATTTTATTGAGCTTAATTAATTGTCGAAAAATAATTTTTATTGAATATATGCATTAAAATGCATTCTCATAATCGAATGTGTGCATACATACATACATATTAGGTTGAGAAAAAAGTTCTTGTAGAATTTTTAATTTTGATTTCCAATGATGTATTTTCAAATAAGTTTTCGTTATAATACGTTTACTTTACTTTTAAACAGCGTTTTTCACTCTATTTAATTATGTCTTCTTTTCAGGACGTTGAATACAAGATGGAAAAAAACGAATTCGCACAACTTTCTTATTACAATTCAAGCTATGTGCTGTGACGGGACTAACCTCTGTTACCTATCAATAGACCATTCCAATCTCAATAAATGCCGGAAGACTAAGGCGTAAGATGTCTATCGATATCCGGTGAATCAACCTAGGTCGTTCGTCGGTTACGACGGACAACCTACCTATTGTGTGGTTTGCAATGCATGTTGTTACTTTATTTTTTCGTTGTTTTTCTTTAATAGGGATATAACAGCGGCGACGTCGGATTTCGAACTTATAGAAGTCACTCGAATTTTAAATGCTTCTAGCATTCAAAAAAAACTCACAGCAGAAAGCTAAATTAAACCAAGCAAGTGTTCAGAAAACATTGATGAAAGGAGAAAAAAACAGGCACTCGCGAAAACCAAATAAATTTTTAATTGCAAACTCGTGGAACATAAGAATATTTTAATATTTTTCTCTTCTCTTAGCTTTGCACCATTACGACATCTTGGCGCATCTGTAAATACAACAGAAAAAGAAATATGAATTATTCGTGTTTTTTTCTCGCGTTATTAAATAAATGTGTCAGCGATTTTTAGGGGGGAGGGCTTAAAAAAGTACAATGGTTTTCGGCCTTTTCGTCACAATCGACATTTTTCTGTTCTATGGGAAAAGACAATTGCTTTGAAAATATATTGAATATTTCTGTTGACATATATATTTTTCTCGTCTATGAAAAAGACATTTGTTTTTGAAGAAATATTCTTTCCAAGGAATTTAACACTGTATGTTTAACGTTCGTTTGGAAAGTTATTAAAGGAAACGCGAAATACTGCTCCCTTTTCCCCCAGTTTTTCTAAAAATACTAAAAACTGGTTAATCTGAACGCGGATTTGTTAGATTTCTGTAAATTCAGTATTTCACCCATCAAAGCAAATTGTACTTATAAAGTACGTTGGAACAATTATTGAAACTGCAAATTGAACAACATCAACGCACAGAGGAAACACAACAACGCTCAGATGAAAGACAACAATAAGAACTAATAAGGCTAGAGGCCCAGCAATATGAAAATCCACGGCACATAAAAGAGCTGCTTACTCAAGTCATAAAAAATAGTGCGTCCATCTATAAAAATGCCGCATTTTCACAAGACTCAATATAGAATGTGATTGACAATTTCTGCTACGGACCTAAAGAAGGTAACCATTTGAAGCTTATTGTCATCAGCATTAACATTTTTTTAGGATCGTCTGCAAACAGTGGTCGGACCAGAAAAAGGTTCGTTTACTATTACGTAAACGAAAGACGGCCGAGCATAACAAGTTTTTATTTTACAACGGAAAACGTTGGAATTAACTTTCGCCGAGACGGTTGAACTTCTTGCAGAACTATTTAGCCGGAAAGTCTCTTAATTTCATAAGTGTTGGTTATGTCTGAATTTGCAGAAAAATTACGAATATGATTTCGCAACGTATGCACTCATGGTAAATAAACATTGCGATTAATTCAAACTTGCAGACCTCAGTGCAGACAATTTTAAATGTTTAGTATTTGTACAAGGATTGACTTCTGGCTGGTATCGACACATAGCTAAGAAAGAATTTGAAGAAAGAAAACTCCATCTTCATGTAATCGATGTGGTAATTTGCATTAGGTTTAGGACTGTCTATATTTATCAAGAAAATGTTTAATATGTAAAAAAAAAAGTAGGACATAAAGGTATTCATTGCAGAATTAAAGACAAAACCGGAGTGTGTTTGGCGGAGACTGAAAATAACGGTTAAGGGTTGCTAAAATATGTGACTATAAAAATTCATGATAAAGAAATAAAAATGCAACTCGATTCGGGTGCAGACCTTTCGATAGTAAATGTAAATACCCGGAAGAAATTGAATAAATCCACAATGCTGAGAACACGCAAAACAGCAAAGACCGTTATCGGTACGCAAGTAAATTTTGAAGGTGATTTTTTAGCGAACGTCACATTATTGGGAAAGAAGAAAAAATTAGAAGCTTATGTATTAAAAAATACCTACTAACTTACTGAGCTCGGACTGGATTCACGGATTTAAATTATGGAACCAGCCAATCAATAATTTTTGAAAAACGAATATAAAATGTACAAGACACCCATGCCTTGAAAAACGAATTAAAAGGGAAACGTTTCTTGTTCTAGGCTATGAAATGCCAAACAGAAGTCGCAAACAAACTGATACTGTTGTCGACCAAACAAAAGTAGCTCTTCCCTTACGAGAACAGCGCCTGGCCACAAACAAAGAAACCAAAATCAGCCTGGGTACTCTATCGCTAGACCTGAAGTAATGAAGTCTCTCCAACCGACCCAGTCGTAAATGTTTATATGACTGCAGGCGACTTTTTCACCGAATACGAAAACTTCAGTTACACGGCACAGGTACCAGTCGCAACATTATTTTTCCCAGTATTGGAACATTATTTATCGAGAGTCAACGTTGCTCAAAATAATAACACTCAAACTTTTTTTTTCACAATATGAAAGAACTGCCGTGCCGTTTTACCAGCGTTTCTTCAAAATAGACAGTTTGTCAGGTGTACACCACTAGTGGAAACCCCTGGGATAATATTTCCCCTTGTCTAATGGATTATTACGAGCGGCGTCCTGTGTGAGGTTTATTGACTCTTAATTACTTGTTGTGGAGTTCTACTTACGAAAGTAATCAATTATTTTATTAAATTCTTGCGATTCGTACACGAGAAAATGGCAACAAAACGTTTTCTTGTAGGTCAAAAGAAATAATTTTGCCCTGAACAACGAATCCTCCAAGGAGAAAAGGCTAATGAAATCGTCTACGACACATTTGATATTGAGCCTCCCAAATCACACTAGAACTACGACGTTCAGACAAGAAAAGGAAAATCGCCGAGCCGTTCATGGTCCACCCAAAAAGGAAAAAATAATTAATACACCGTCCGGAGTTATTAGTTTGAGAGGGGGTGTTGTGGCGGAACTAACCTCTATTACCTACTAATAGACTATTCCAATCTTAATAAATAACGGAAGATTAAGGTGGATCAACCCAGGTCGTAGGTTGGATAGAAGAACAATCCACCTATTGTATGGTTTACAATACATGTTGTTACTTTATTTTGGCGTTGTTTTCTTTGTAACAGTAGACCGAAAAGCGGCCGAAACAAGCCGCGATATCAACGAAGCGCTTGGCTCATGAAGGCACAGCACAATGGTGGTTTAAGATATTTTTTGGCAGATGAAGATGATGAACGTAGTGGTCGGCCACTGCATCAGAAACTTAGACCACAATACCCAGCATTAGTCAACGGAAAAGGCCCAATTCTCCCCCTCGACAGTGCCCGACTGCACGTTACTAAACCGACCCTGCAGAAATTGAACTAAATTCTGCCTCATTCCACATACTCTTCAGACTTCTCACATACCAACTACAACATTTTTAAACATCTCGAAAACTTTCTGCGTGAGAAATGCTTCAAAAACCTAAGCGATAACAAAAACGACTTCAGCGACTTCATCGCCACCAGAACCACAGATTTTTACGTTACTGGTATAAATACACTTGCTTGAAAGTGTGTTGGTTTTGATGATGTTTATTTCGATCAATATTTTTTTTTTTCCAGACGGGATATGTTCATCTGAATTTAAAAGTTAAAACCCGCAAGAACTTTCTTGTCAACCGGATACTTAAAAGTGTCATATATCGACATGAACGAATTAAAACGAGACATTTGTCATCAGTAATTTATTGAAGATTATATACTTAACATATTATGTCTTGAATTTCGTAATCTACACAATTATATATGAAAGCTCTGCCTGACATAATTTGTAAATTATTGAGCTTTTTTTTGTAGCTGAAGTAGGTAGTATATCCTGGCGATTCATAGGATCTTATTTATTAATAAATAAGTTTTAGTATTATGTAATCTTCGAACATTACAATTTTTGGTTCCTTAATTTACACCTGTTTTCAGTGTAGAGCTGGCCATTCAAGTCTGTTGTTTCTTCGACTCACAGAACAAGTCATAATTAATTCCAATTCTAAGCACTCTATTCGACGAGGCTACAGTAAATGGCTGCAGACGAGATATAAACGCTGTATATGTGACAATAAGGCGGACAGCTATAGCCGGACGTCAAAACATTGGTCAACAGGACGGCACGTGCATTATAGCTTTGGACGGCTTATTTTATTTACTCATGCTAAGGCCCAGCCGGGAAGGGGCTACAAATAATCACTTTTAATAATAAATGTATAAATATTATCTTCTCGTTGAAGTGTCTGATGCATATCATTCATTTATTGATAGCAAATCTCCGCCGTAATGGTTTCGCCTGCATTCAAAAAACTGTAATGAGAACGGTCGCAGATCACCAAACAGTCAGCAAGATCTTCTTTTGGTGCAACTCTGGCTTCGAGAAGTTCGTGGAGCTTCATCAGCGTCTAACCACTGAGGTGAGCGTCGCCGGTTGTCGTAAAGAACACGCTTTTCATTGCAAGTCACTACTCGGTCGATAAACGGTTCATCCTTGTTGCGTAAAAGAACGGAAGATTACATTTCATAACAACGTTTCTTTTGGTTGTCGTTCAATTCGCGAGAAAACCATTTATCGAGGGTTTTTTTTAAATTATTTTTCCAATCTCTCTCGCCGCCACGAAATTTCTTAAAACACCATTGTGTTGTGCGTTCAGTAGTAGTATCTATGCCAAACGCTTTGTTGATATCACGAGCTGTTTTAGCAGCTTTTCGGTGTAGCTTTAATTGAAATAAGAAAATTGTGCAAATCTGCCTTTTCCCATCTTGTATTCGACGTCCAAAGACATAATTGTTTTAAAACGATTGTAATTAAAACGATTAGCTAGAGCGAAAAACTTATTCGAAAATATATCATTTGAAATCAAAATTAATAGTTCCGCAAGAACTTACTTCTCAATCTAATAGTAACTGGCTTGTTACCGCTACGGATAAGAAACGTAGGTATAAGTCGTAGAAAAAATAAAATCTCCAAATTTGTTTTTGTTTTTTTGTTTTGTTTTGTTTTTGTGTTTTCGTTTTGATTTTCTCTCCATCGTTCCGCCTTTCATTTACATACCTTTTTACTATTTATCTTCGACAAATTAAGGCACGATAAAGGCGCGACAAGTCACGACAACTGACTCCTACTGATTCTCTGTTTATGCGATTTAGCATGCCAGTCCGTCTAAATCAAAATCAATTGCTTGTTGTTCTTCTTGACATGTAACGAAGCCGTTGAGACGTATGCAGCAGCAGCGGCATGGTTGTATGCAAATTACCAAGTCTGTGCGGGAGGTGATGTCACAGCGAAGGAAAAGCGAAGAAAAAAGGAATTAAGTGGGCGGGGAGAGCAAACGGGAAGCCTGTGCCAGCGTGAGATGGACGTGCAGACCATGGCGGCACGAGAGGACTTAGAAGCGAGAAGAACTTTTAATGCAAGATGTAATCCGGACTTTGAACAAAAAATGGTCGGGGATTGTGTGTCATGGTGCGAGCCGCAGACATACCAGCGGAAAGAAAAAGGGATATTCAAAAATAACCCATGAGGTGGGGACATAGAAGCGGAACACATGCCGGCAAGGGAAATTTGAAAAACCCGCGTGGCGGCGAAACGAAGATACTTTTAAAACCAAGATGCTGGCGTAGTTTGGAAAGTACCACGAATAAATGCCTTTTATTTCAATTAGAAAAGGCTGAGTGGATTTTTACTTTCTTTTGTTTCTATAGCGGCGGGTCTGTGTGAAAATTTACAAACACCTGATACAAATAACTCCTGTAAATATTTCAGTTTTTTTAAATTTGTTTTTGTGTAAAAAAAAAAATCAATTTATTTACAGACTTAAAAATATCGAGTGTTTATTTTTGGCAAATATCTTTTCAGGTGATTGTTTTTGTATTATTTGGGCTATTATTCTCATCTTGGTTGTTTTTTCCTCCACAACGTTTCGTCCGATGTAACCTCCGACCATATTCAGGTGTATTCACACTGGATATTATCGGTTTTACCAAAAATAAACTCTTGGTATAAATTTGTATAGCTGAATATTGTAACTAAATCCTTTTTATTGTTTACAAGAAAATATTAGCAGCGACCAGTGATTGTGCCTGGTTGTCCTGCGGTCACACGTTGCACGAATGACGTGCCTAAATCGCGTGAGCAGTTGTCAAGCTTTATCGTGCCTTTGTCGTGCCTTAATTAGTTAGACATAAATAGTAAAACCCACTTACACGCCATATTTAGAAAATTATCAGAATTCTGAGTTATATCAATTCAACGGATATCAGTCACGCAAACAGCATGTAAACAGGCAACGGACACTTTGTTACTGACGTCACATAAAGAAGTATATTTTACAAAATTAAGGAGGCGAAAAATATATTATATAACAATAATAAATTTGATTAATCTTAAGAGATAATAAATTTATTATTTACTAGCAGGGTTACCCAGTGTTGTTTTGAAACCATAAAAAGGCAAAATAGAAGCGGTTTAAAAGTGTGTATCACGTTTTTATATTAAAACTTCTATCTCTTTACTTCTCTTAATTCATCTCTCTATCCTTCTCTCTTTCCCCCTTCTCCGCATTTCTTTCACGTGTATTTAATCCATTCCTCTCTCTGTAAATATAAATGATGTAAGCCATTCACCTCTCCTTTATGCAATAGAAACCATTGGAAATGTCTGACCCGCCTCCATCCAGGGTTACGCCGATCAATAATATACTAACTTTGTGAGTGATTGCTTTGTAGTGTTTCACTTTCAGCTGGACATATAAACGTGGACACAGACAACTTCCATTCATATATTATAGTACTAGCAACAATTATCCCCTTCCGGTCGTATATGGCGGATAGTTTATATGATGAACAAGCATTTATTATACAACTCTCTAAATTACGAGCTAATACCCATTAAAGGCGGAGGTTCTGTTTGTGAGAATAGTATCATTCCAACAGAACAGATACTATATATAACACCCTCACAAAAGGGTGTAATGCCTGGGAGTATGGTACCATAACAACAGACGATACTACCTATTGTAATACGGTATAATTTCTTTCTTTGATCATATAAGTTATCCTGCTAGGAATATTGTTCTGGATGCTTGTCACATCCAGTACAATATCGTGTGATGTCACGCGGTTTCAAAAGGCTTTAGTTAAAAAAAAAAAATGTTAACTAAAATATACAGGGTGTCTCACTTAAAAGTAGTCCATAAAATGCAGTAGAGAGAAGGAACGTCCTTTTATTGTTCAAATTACCTGTGGTGTTATAAAATATGCTGGAAATGCTCCAAGTTAACATCTATGCATTTATGGGCACGTTTAAAAACGTTTGCAGGTACTGCCTGTAGATCCTCTCTAATGATCCTCCTGATGGCGTCGGTAATGTTCTCCTTTAGTTGGTCGAGATTGTGAGGATTATTTGCATAAACTTTTTGTTATAAAGTCGCCCGAAGATAAAAATCACATGATAACAAGCCCGGGGAAAGTGGTGGCCATAACTCTTTGTTTATTGTTCTCTCTTCGGTAAATATGTCATGAACTTGTGTCAGTGATCTGTGCGATGTGTAGCACGTAGCGCCATCTTGTTAATAAAAAAAATTGCATTTTGTCTTGTGGTGCCAGTTGGTCGTTAAGAGAAAGATTAGAGATTTCAAGCTACTTTTATATATATTTAAACAAACGTAGGTCAAAATATTTCCGGACAAAGCTAGACAAATAATAAAATAATGAAAAGGAAAATCATATAAACTAATAACAATAAAATAAGCATTTAAATATAACTAGCAAAAGACGGCAACGCAGCTCATAATACTCGCTTCTCTTATTTAACCCTCACATTCTTTGAACGATGTTTCTGACAAAGAAAGAAGAATTGTTGTTTTCTGGGTTAAAATAGATCCATCTATACTTCTTGTTGGTTAATTTTTTATATTCAAGTCTTTTTATTCTCCTTACATCCAGTGACTCTGTGCCTTGTCCGGAGCAATTTCCAAAGGAAAAATGTCATGAATTCCATTATCCATTCTGTATATAAAAGCAAGTATTTACCTACTTCCAATCACAGGAAGATGTGACACAGGGAAGGGATCCAGCGGCCAAGAGAAACGCACTTTTGCTCACAAAATAAATGGCTGGGTAGTTCATCGATATTCCCTCGGGCGATTGTCAATAAACTAACCTCTTTTCAAAGCTCGAGAAGATAAAACCTGTTAGGGTGGACCTCCTAGAACTACACAAAACCATAGCTCAGCCTGACAGAAGAATGGTCACCTAAATTTAATATGGCTCAGACTTTGTTGAACTGATTGTCGAAAACGTATCCACGACTGGTAAAAACAGCCTTGTGTGCCTATGCACCAAAAAAAACGTTAAAATATCGTGATGCCAATCGAGTCAATGAACAAATCATGCCCAAAACAAAAAAAGGAAGGGAATAACGACGAAGAGGGAAAACCTGGGTTGCCAGTTCAAATCTAGTTCGGTCCATAGACACACTTTCATCAAACCCACACTTGGTCTCTCCTGAAAAGAAGGTAACTAAAACAAAAAAGAAAGAAACTAATTTCGCTTTTTAATCTCATGGATAATCACTGATCGCCAAACTCTCGCGGTACCCGAAAATAATATCATTTGATTACCTCTGCTTATACGTGTGTTGGTTTCCGCTCCGTTGCGTTTTAGCCGGCTTTATACTACTTCACGACATCACGCAACGTCGATGGCCTGGCGCGACTGTCTGACGCTGGTCCCCTGTGGTCGTTAATCAGCTAGCGTTCCAGCAACGAACCCCCGTAGATCCGAGTTCCACACCTGACCACTACGCCGTATTTCATCATTGCTATACATTTCATCATTAATATCCAGGTATCCAGTTTTTTATCTGCCCCTTTTTCCCCCATAAAACAGGTGGATTTAGGTAAAATTGCATCCCTACTAAATTTCAATGTGATAGTGATGAAATTTCGTTAATTTTTTATTGATGGATTCTTTATTTGAATCAAGAATGCAGTGACAAAGACTAAAACGAATTATGAAATAAAATCATCGGAATGCATTTTCTTTTCTTTTTCGTAAACTAGTCATTTTAAGTATATATTATTTAATTGGAATTCATTATTGCGATGAGTATTATTTATATTAATTTTTTTATTGCGGACTATTATCCTCATATTTTTTTAGTTGTTGTTTCACAACGTTTCGATCAACTATTCCTCTAGCCTTCATCAGGTGGTAACCGCGACGGGATAAGAATTCGGAATCTCCTAACTTCTCAGCAATTACTGCCATTCATAGTTGTCGTCTCAATACGTTTTTCAAGGCCCGTGGTGCAGTGGATAGAGACGTTGAATCTCTACGGTTCCAGGTGAAAATTGTCTGAAGATAGCGGTCTCAATCCTACTCAAAGCCGGCCAGAGGCTTACTTGGCCAAAAACGTGGTGATACGACAACAACTATGGATGGCATAGTTGCTGAGAATGTAGTTAGGAGATTCGGAGTTCCTATCCTGTCGCGATTACCACCTGACGAAGGCCAGAAGAATAGTTGGTGAAACAACTAAGAAAGATGAGAATAATAGTCCGCAATAAAGAAATTAATATTCATTTTAAGATTTTTTAATTGTTGTGGTATTTATTTGCTTCCCCACGAAAGCAAATTAGACACAAAGTCGTTTATAATGTGAGGAAAAAACCAGCGCCCTGCCAAAAGGGGGCACTCTGGCTGTATCCAAATAGTAATTGTCTCAGTATGAAGGGTTTCCCCTACGTTGACCAAGGACAAATTATAGAACAGATACTACCCGGCCGGAAGTTGTAAAAAAAAAAAAATGAATAAATTACTCCGTGATCTTTTGAGATTTGAAAGGTATTTGGGAACATTCAAATTGTTGAACAGAAAGTAATTTTTGGTTTTAAAAAGTCCTCATATATTTAATTACAACCTCTCCAAGAGATTTGACACAGAATCAAATGTGGGTTTGATGAAAGCGTTTCTGTGGAAAGAACTGGGTTCAAACTCGGCACACCAATATTTTCAGTACGTCGTTAACCACTGAGCTATCAGCATCTCATCACGTATTAAAAGTTGGAACGTTTTGGAAGATATGGTATAAGTTTCGGGGGTGCGATTTATTTCCACTGTGTCACTCGATAAATATTAGGAATGAATAATACGTAGCTTTTAATCTTCTCTAAAAAATAAAGAAAACAATTATTACAGCTTATTATACAATGTTTTTTTTTTTTTAAGTATCTTATTAGATACTAGCCTGAGTGTCCGGCGTTGCCCGGGTGGTGTGAGTTGTGTGTTGAAAAAAAAGTGATAGTAGGCAGGCAGGCTCGAACCCGTACCGCGAAGGAGGAAAAGAACGTGAAAAAAAACGTGCCATCTTTGCTGTTGCGTCCATCGCCTAAACGGAAGTGACGAAGGTTTAAATTAAGGCTAGTCAATCGAAAATAGAGAATGACTTTCGAAAATATCGGCGAAAAAAGCGACGCCTCCCTGTAGAAAAGTGCCCAGTTGAAGGTGAAGGAATTAATTTTTTTGAACAATTTTTCGATATTTGTCGTCCGAAGGGTCGGGCTCCAATATGATACCGATCTCGTGAAAATCCGCCGCCTTTGTCGAAAGTTTTAGGCATACATACATACATACATACATACATACATACATACATACATACATACATTTAAATAGACAGGTGAAATTTATATTATAGAAAATAATGCACAATCACGTCGACACGCCGGTCATAGTCAGATCACCGAAGTTAAGCAACGCTGAGCCTAGCCAGTACCAGGTGGGTGACCATTCGCTGTATATATATCGCTGAATAGAAAAAAAAAGAAGATTAGACACATCTGAAATAATTGGCGGCACTTTTGGGTTTTCTCACACGAGATATAGATCGACACGAACAAGCGACTGGTCTTGGAATGTTATATGGCCCACGTTTTTGTGATGTTTTCTCCATATAGTGACATATAGTCTTCAATACTAGTAACTGCATTTCCAAGAATTTGTTGCACTTACTTAGCATTAACGGAAGACGTAAAATATTTTACAGTTGCGCCATACATGGGTTACAGCCTAGTTTTAGGGGCCAAACAAATCAAGGTTGATTAGTTGAAAGTGAAAAACTGAGGTTGTCATAGGATTATCGTATTAGCTTCCAATGTCAAAATAGCCTCAGTGTCACAGTAGCCCGGTTAACGATACTGTCAGGTTCACAGCGTCACCTTCATTGGCAATATTGAAAATATTCACGTTGTATGTTGTGTGAGTACCTGCTTCTGTTAAGTTCTTACGGACCTTTTATACTTTCTCCACCAGACAATCAGTTAAGCTCATCTGCTCTGTTTGACTTCCGGTTTTTGCTTCGCATATATGACACGACGGTGACAAGCAAGATATTGTCCCTTCTCATTAATTATCATATTCCTCCCATATAATGTGAAAGCCTTTTTTCTTCTTCATGTTAACAAGTGTTTTCTTTTTCACTTGACCATGTCTAATTATAAAAATAAAAATGGACACAAATAACCGGAAGTTGCAAACAGCAGACAATCTTGACTATCACTATCGTTACGTTTCTGTTGATGGATGTGAACGCGCAACAAATGATAACAAAAAAATAATAATAAAACTCAGGGTTAAAATAAAGAAATATTTATTTTAACATAATCAAATATACAAAATATTTACAAGTAAATGCACTTTTTAATACTACTGCTACTAGCTTTGAAAGCAAATTATAAGGTTGGTAGTAAACGGGAGATAATAATTACTAACTTCAAATCAAATGTTTTATGCATGGGTAAATATAATATTAAGAATATTAAAATAAAGTTCTTTGCTTAGTGAGAAAATATACATAAATCTTTGTATTTACCGAAATTCCAGTTTCTGCAAATGATGCGGTGGTTGGCCTGTAAGGAATATCTTTCGGATGGATTTTCATCCTAGAAACATTACCGGAGTTCTTAATTGTTGACAGTGGTCGCAGTTTGACGAGTGTTTGTTGTAAATGTTTTACAAAGGGATATCATAGATTGAAGCTTAGCTGAGCACCTACCAGGAAAATAACGACAGAGTAGAGTTCTTCCTTCCTTTCTTTTCTCATTTTTGTTTCCTTAGTTTTCGTTCTCTCTTTCACTATCACTCTTTCCCTCTCTTGCTTTTCTTTTTCTCTTTCTTTTCTCCCTCCCTTTACTTTCTCGTTGTAGCTATCTGCTTTCGCTTTCCTCCTTATGTTTCGATCTGATGCTGCTCGGGATTAAATGATGATTATCGAATGTTCTACACTCCAAATACTTTATTTTTATCATCCATTTTTTTTTTTTTTTGATAAAATCGATTAATTGCCTGCTCTATAGGGAACCCACCTCTGTATACCGGGAAGAAGTTCATTTGCCTCTTCGCAGTGGCTTAGTCTATAATACATTGTAGTCTACATTGCACTGTAGAAAACCTACTATCGATTCTATAAAATTATTTTATATAATGGTTTGGGTTAAAGTTTAATATGTGAATGTCAAGTAAAATAGTTCAATTGCGCTCTAAACAAAAATATTCATTCAAACGCTTATCATTAAACCTACTGTTGATTTTATACGCCGGACTCTTCAGATTCTGCGGTGATACAATTCATCAAATGCACATGTATTGTCAAACTGTATAAAAGTGTTAACTTTGTTCAAAATCGGACTGTTCCTGCTTTAATCGGAGTTTTTGGCTTATCGATTTTCGATACTTATCGGATGCATTTCAATACGAAACACTCTTAGGCACATAAAGTACATTTGTGTAAAATTTAATAAAAATCGGCCCAGCCGTTTTAGAGTATATAGTAAACACTCCCTCTCTTCCTCTCTTTCTCTCTAACAAGAAGAAAACATATCAATATCATTCAAACACGGTAGTATTTGACTGTATGGGTTTTTTGGGGGGGGGTTACAAGGGAGTCACCACATATCGAGGCCCAAAGGCCACTCAAGAATAAGGGTTAATGAATGTAATGTGGTAGTATATTAATCATAAATGGTGTAAGTTGGGTACAATTATTTTAAGGGACGGTTCAACAAGAACTTGTTTACATTAGACTTGAAGGCTACCATAAAGTAGTCGGCCGGGGAGCAGGCCAATGGAACTGTGCTCCACAAGCGAGTAGTTCTGGGAAAGAAGCTGTGTTCATGGAATCTGCATTTAAATTTAGACACAGATAAAAAGTGAGGAGAAACTGCTTATAGGAGTTTTAGCTAGTTGAGTGTTTTTGTAAAAGTTTGGCTAGTGGGGACCAAAGACTGGAGATGAGTTAAGTGGCAGTTTTAGTCATTTATAACTACTTTAAAGCTTCACCGATCACTCATTTTTCGACTAAATTTCAAACATTTATTGCAATTTATAGATCACCTTCTCAGCTATATTGTGAAAAAAATCAATTTTCGTTCAGTAAAACAAAAGTTATGGATTTACTGATGTTCAAAATCGTAAAAAAAAATATAAGGAGGTTAGCGACATGTTTTATGACTGGTTTCCATAGCAACCACATCGCTTCAGCGACCACTGTTGCTACCAATTCACCGCTCTCTCGAAAAGAGAAGTAACAAGTGAAAGAGAGAGAATGAAAGCATGAAAGGGAGATAATTGGGGGTATTTTATTGAAAGCAAACAAGTGCCGTACAGTGTTATTACATATGTGTATGGTATGTTTATGGGGGTAAAAAAAAATGAAACTGAAATTAAATAAAGAACAAATGAATTTACTGGAAACCTGGAAAAATCTTATATTACAATAGAAAAATGTGAGCATGGATAGTAATATAGTTAAGCTTAAACATGGAAAAATGAAGGGCTAGTTGTTAAAACTAGAAAAGAAAAGGACAAGTTATTCTTGTAAAAAATATAATAAATTTATAACTTAAAATATTGCAGCATTTTTAATTCAATTTTTAACATTATATAATAAATTCTTAATTCTGCAATATTTTAAGTTAAAATTTATTATATTTTTTACTAGAATATATTTTTCTTTTCTTTTACAGTTTAAACGACTAGTCTTTTACTTTTCCATGTTTAAGCTTAACCAAATTACTTTTAATTTTTCTATTGTAATGTATGTATATATATATATATATGTGTGTATGTATATATATATATATATATATATATATATATATATATATATATATATATATATATATACAAATAAAAAATCAATACGAAAAATATATGAACATAGTCACCTATAAACTGTAATAACTGTATATGAGAAGGATATTTCAAACTCTCTACATTTTTTACCAGGTGTTAAATAGAAAAAACAGTTCGGATTTGTTTTTGTTTTTTGACGTAAAGGATTTTAAAAAAAAGTCTTCCGAGAAAAACAATAATGTTTCTTTCAAAACACATATTTTCGACTACTCCTTCGGTCTTCTTCAGTGTGAATGATTTAAACATGAGCAGGAGGGACACGGATATAGCCAATGATAATAAGATCTATCTGGATATGACCCTCCCAATATTTTTGACTTTGAATGGTCAGAAATTTGTGTGGACACTATTCAAAACCAAGTCTTTCAAAAAATGTTGAATTGGACACCCACACCGCCCATGTACACACTCGGATATATAAACCCTGCAGCGTACCTAATTCTTAGCTGACTATAGCATGCTCGTTTTAAAGTTCAATGTAAACAAATTCTTATTCTCGAGTAATCTCTGCCCTTGCTAAGTGATGACAACTTAGTAGACAGAAAGAAGAAAGAATACAAAGGTCGAAAGAGATGGCATAAAAAAGAACACGAAAATCATTGCAAGCCTTGATCAATGAAGAAAACGAAAGTGCATACAAACATTCGTCTAATTACAAGTGTCAGCAATTTCCCTCGCCTGTTACTAAAACTAAATGAAAATCCATCAGCAAAGCTACTTCCCTACTCGTCTTTGAAACACAATATTGCGGAGCTGCTTCCCGGCTGACTATAACATGGTTATTTTCAAGCACAACGTAAACAATTTTTGTTGAGCCGTCTTCTGAAATAATCGTAAGGGTTGTGACAACAGAATATTCTTTTCATTCTTTTGACTCTCGGGTATATATCCGACACAGTTGAACACACTTAATCAACCGAGAACCACATTCGTCTATATAAAAATACATAAGATATTAACGGATATATATTCTGAAGAGTCAAAACAATGTAAAGAATATGCTGTTGTCACATCCCTGATAATGATATTTTGTTCAATTTCCGCCATTACTGATCATCACGACGTTGTCTCACTGGCTACCTGATACATATTAACACTTATCCTCGCGTTACCTGTGGGCCTTGACAAGTGATGACAACCTAGTATAAAAAAACGTAAGAAAGAATGCAAAAATCGAAAGAGATAGCGTAAGCGAAAACACGAACATGATTGCAAACCTTGATATAAGAGGAAAACGAAAGTGTGTACAATGTGTATGAGAGCAATATTTCATGCTCTCTACATTTTTTTTTTTTCGCTTTCTTAGCCACAGGGAAATAACGGAGTAACGGGGGGCATGTTTTGTCGTTACTCCTTCTCTTTTTCGTTCTCTCTCTCTCTCTCTCTCTCTCTCTCTCTCTCTCTCTCTCTCTCTCTTTCTCCTTCTCTCCATCGAATACATAAAATTATTTCCACCCCCTCCTCACTCCCCATCTCTACCCTCAAACCTTTACAATCCATTCGCAACACATGAATGTCTTATTATTCGAAAAAGAAATAAACGACTTAACAGAATTTATGGCTTCACTCGCGCTATCACCCCTTCTCTCTTTCTCTCCTTCCTTCTTTTCTTTTTCTTCTTCTTCTTCTTCTTCTTCTTCCTCCCCTTTGCCTCCCTCTTTACCCTATCGCCGTTTATTTCTTACCTTCGAGTCTACCTGAGTTTCACCTCACTACCTATCTAACCGACCTACCTGCCTCGCCTATCACCACTCAAGTGCACCCCACCCTCCACTCACTCCCTTGTCAGCATTTGGAATAGACCCGTGGGAGAGTGACTACTCGAACATTCTCATACACACACACAGAACCTCACCGCCCGCTTGGCCACTGGAGCGACAAAGGGCCTCTAGTTCTCTTCCACCTGTCGCCAATCAGCCGGTGCTCTTTTTACCGGTGCGCACGAGAGGTGCTGTTTTACAAGGAAACAGCCGCCACCATCACAGCCACCAACCCCCCACATCGCCATCGACTACGCAACTCATCTCGCCTTCTAAACCCAGGTGTTAAATAGAATAAACTGTTCGGACTTGTTTAAAAAAAAAAATTATTTTAAACTAAATTTAATTAAATTAATCTTTTAAAAAAAACTTGGTTGATTATTTATTTGTTTCTCACTGCAAGATGTGACACAAGATGTGACACAAGACGTTGCCAAGATGTAACGCAAGACGTGACCAGATAGTGAGGATAAACCGTTTCAACTGTCGCTGGGTATAAAAAAATATCCATGAACAAATGCATCGGCATTCTCTAGTAAAAGTGCCACAAGCGATCTGCAACAAAAGAAATGGTGATACCTTTGACGGTCAAAAAGAGTAGAAAATACCTGGGAGGATTCATCTTCTGAGCTCGAGCAGGATGATGCCTCATGCCCCCCCCCAAAAAAAAGAAGTTTGATGCTGTCATGGCAATCTCTAGACTGTCTGACTGATCACCGGACTGGATCTTCATTTTGCCTCAGTTGAAATGAATAACTTTCTCTTTCAAGAAACTCTTTGCCTTTAATTACATTCACAGAGATGGACGTCTTACGTCAAATTTGTTGCTAAGGTCGCTAGGAAATAATTGAACTGTTCTACTACTCCAGAGAGTATCTGATTTCTGACGCAATCTAGATAAGACTCAAATACGATCTAAGATACAAAACCGACTTTACAAGCGAGTGGAAGATAATCGTTTCTCTTCCCTATAGCCCCCTTCGCTTAAAAGAGACGTTGCTACATTATTTTCATAGTAGACGCTTGACTGAGCTCTAATCTCTGGTTTCCTGCCCGGGGGTTTCCCTCGACATCAAATCTACTATAGTCTAAGCCATTGCTAAGATGGCTTCTCTGTTGGTTGAGTTAGGTCTTTACGATTTTGTGCAGTTCTACAAGGAAATGCCGATAAGAATGCCAGGCACATTTGCAGGCTAGAGTGCTCTTCCTCTATGACACTGGCTTCCTAAATGCCACTTTCTCAACTTTGTGTCACATCTTCCTGCTGTATGAGGGAGATAAATAACTTCCCCTGTAAAACTTTTATAACAAATACTCGTGTTGTAACGTAATCATTAATATGTATATGTAAACATCCGGAACCCAACACTTTATTGCAGGTTACGCCGCAAAGAACATAGGACAAGTAATAACTATTCCTTTTTTTGTAATATTTATTTTCGGGCACTTTCCCGAATTAAACGTGATCGTACTCCTTCTCTGTCCTCTTAAACGTCGTTTCGAGCATGCTCTCGAACGCGCTCTGTTACAATTTAGCTATTGCCATTACCAAGATCTTTCCATTTGTTTTTATCTATTTACTTAAAACCAAAGCAAACATCAGTGAGGAAAGGGTGTTTCCAACAACTTCCCATCAGTATAACACAATACCACGAGTTTGCTTCCTTGATGCCTACAACATAATCATCTTCAAATCGACCAACACAAATATGTCGAGCAGTTCTCTCAAGTATCCAAATCCTACCGTTTTCACCCATCGTTTCCAATCTTCTCGGAGTAATTTTTATCATCCAACGGAAAGCCCTTTCATTACAACATGGTCGTTTTCAAATCTAATGTGAAGAAATTGTTGTCATAAATCGCTCCATGGGTAATCAAACGTAGTCTATATCATTAATTGATGTTAGTACTTCCATAATGTTCCTCATCTTTCGGCTTGAAATCATTCCGTCTTATCTCGAGTGATTCTTATCCTGGGTGATTCTTAACTTTGATAAATGATGGACGAAATAGTGAGGAGTATCGTATTGAGACTCTCATTGACTCTTATCTTCGAGTTGCCTTTGGGCCTTGATAAATGGTGATCATTAGTAGTTTAAATGTTGGTATGAAATACAGCTGCAGATACATAGAAAGTTTCTTCATTGATTGTTGAATAATACGGCATGCAAACAATCGTATTAGGGAAACTTCATGCGAAAACCCTATATATTTTTTTCATGAGATTAGTTTGTAATTTGATTCTTGTAAACAGTTTATGGGCGTCACTATTTTAACACGTATATATATATATATATATATATATATATATATATATATATATATATATATATATATATATATATACCCTGTGTGTCGTTATATTGCAGGTCAATAGCTTTTTTTAATTTTGAAATTGCTATGAAACGCAGAGAAATTAAATTTGGTATAACACTGGAAGAGCATAACAAAGTGCCTTATTTCGCTGATTTTTTGTGGAATTTGAACAAATATTTTGAAAATTATACTAATTTTTCTATTTTCTGGTAATTTTAAGCGTGTATCACTTTATTGCAGGTCTCCCCAAATGCCTAGAAACGGTTTGTTGATAGCTGGTGAAAGGAACATGCTGTTACAGGGCTTGCAGAAGGTTTATCTCTCGTAGATCTAACCAAGAAGCTTGGAAGAGATCGAAGAACATTGTCTTAATTCCTTGCAAATCCAAACATCAAACTAAGGAAGGACAAAAATACAAGAAAGTCAGTTTCTATTAGTGACGTTAGAAAAATTCGCCGTCAACTTATCAAGAAGCTGGGCAACAACAGCGCTGCTGTATTTAACAAAGCTGGAATACCTTCCTTGTCCAGAAAGACACGCTGCAATGTCTTAAACGAAATTGCAAGAAGCATTAAGCCCGTATCAATGCCTGTTTTAAGCCAAACTCATAAGGAAAAACGTTTAGCTTTGGCTCAGAAATACATGAAAACTAGCTTTGAAAATTTTCTTATTACCGATGAGGCCAGAGCAACCTTTAATGGACAAGATAGGTGGGTCAAAGTGTGGCGTCCTCTTGGATTCCCCACCACCACATCGATTCCGTCGTCAACAGGGAGGATGTCATGTTTTGGGGTGGAATAATCTGCGATGAACTAATTGAACCATTTCGAGTGCCAGAAGTTGTCAAACTAACAAGCCAGTTATATAATTTATTTTAAAAGAGCATTTGTCACCATCGCTTGATGACTTCCCATTAGCACGCTATGCAAATTGATTTTTATGCACGACAATGCGCCATCCCACTTAGCCAATGCTACGACATCCTATCTTAAATCATTAAGCATTAGTGGAGAAAATTTGATGACATGGCCACCTTGTTCTCCAGATATAAACCCAATTGAGCAGCTCTGATCAATAATAAAGATGTAAGTTTATGAAGGAGGTGTTCAGTTTTTGTGGAAGGACGAACTTTGAAGGAAGATTTTTAAAGTTTTCTATAGCATTACATCATCTCAAATCCGCAGATTGATATCATCAGTTGACGAGAGGTTATCCAAAGTGATTTTGAAGCATGTGAATTATGTTGATAAATAAATATTTAAACAAAATAATGTGAAATTCGTTCTTGTTTTGGGTTAATACTGTTACTGAATATGTTCTTTATTTCATATAAATAGAAGTATGAAGTTAGAGTATTGTTTTAATACCGAAAATATACATTTTTAGACACTTGCAATAAAATGATACACACTTAAAATTATCAGAAAATAGACAAATTAGCATAACTTTCAAAATATTTGTTCAAATTCCACAAAAATTAGGGTAATAAGGCACCTTGTTATGCTCTTCTTGTGTACGAAAGGGACATTCAATAAAGCCATACACAGGGTTTATATATATATATATATATATATATATATATATATATATATATATATATATATATATATATATGTATGTGTGTGTGTGTGTGTGTGTGTGTGTGTGTGTGATAGAAATTCTTCCAGGCAAGGCGTGAAGCTATTTAATGTAAACAGCTAACAAAAGCAGAAGATGATTATCGTAAAGATAGAAGATGCCTATTAATCTTAGTCTTCTAAAGACTAAAGGCTATCACTAATAGATTTTAATTTTGCCTCTGTTGAAATGAATAACTTTTGTGTTTTTCGGTCGCCCACACTGAGAATTGAACCTGTAATATTCAGGATAATATCATTTTTACAATTCATTTTACTCAAGTACTCTAACAACTGCGACACGAATCCATGTTCGACAAAAACATTCTCGAGTTCGACAAGATACACCTGAAGAAGGTCGGAGGTTACATCGATCAAAACCTTGTGAAAATGACACTCAATATGAAAACAGAAAATAAATCCAAATAATACGAATAATCTCAAAAATTCAGAAACGTTAGAAAATATATAGATTTGTATTGCGAGAATTATTTGAACGACTATTTCCATATCGGACATTATTTTCACGTTTCGGTTAATGTAACCGCAGATCTTTTTAATGTGCATTGATGTTCAACTCTGGAATCTATACCTGTTTATTTCCCTTGCATAGTGGGACAATGTGACATAAGGTTTTAAAAGTAGGATTTTAATAGCCAGCACCTTAGCGGAAGGGTAATCTAGCCTTCAAAAATGCCTGGACAATCCTATCGGCATTCTACTTTGGGATTGCCGACGAGGTGGCACAGGCATCTATTTTATATGTAGGTTAAAGTGCTCTACTTTTTAGACGCTGCTTTTTTTTTTTTTACATCGGAGTCACAACTTATCAAGGCCCGGAGGTCACTCGAGGATAAGGGTTATAGAGTGTACAGTAGTCAATGGGATAATATTGTAGTAATCGTTAGTAATGGAAATTAGATAAATTGGATTACTTAAGGAGGCGGTTCATCAAGAATTTGTTTATGTTGGACTTGAAGACAACCAAGTTGTAGTCAGCTGGGAAGCAGGCAAATCGAAGAGAGTTCCACAGACGTGCAGTTCTAAGAAAGAAGCTTTGTTCATGGAGTCTACGTTTTGATTTAGGCACAGATAAAGAATGGGGAAAATTATTGACAGTGGTTGCAGCTAAACTGGTGTTTTTGTGAAAGATTGGCGAGGGGGGACGAGCACTTGCCATGGAAATAACGAGAAAACGAAGACAGGCTCGCAACGTCTCTTCTGTAGGAAAGAGGTTGCAGGAAAGAGAAAAGGGCATCCCCCACTAAGCTACGAAGTTTATTTTGAACTCTGTCAAAGTAGGATACGCTGCTTCTCGTAGCTCCTGCCCAGATGTGGCAACAGTACTCCATCCTTGGACGTACTTGGCTTTTATATAAATAGAGAATTGCATCCGCTTTTAAACCCTATTCTTCCTACCCCCTTTTTTTACTAAGGAATCATCACTTATCAAGGCCTAAAGGCTACTGAAGGATAAGAGTTAAATAAGTATCAAATGGACGGTGAACTCGTAACATTGTGATAATTAGTAATGGTGGCGGTGATTGGAAATAATTTGATTATTTAAGACGAAAAAATTTATTCACAATAGACTTTCAAACGATAATGTTGTAGTCAGCTGGAAAGAAGCTCAGTGGTATGGTGTTCAATTTTATGTTACATCTTCCGGCTATGGGCGGGAGATGGGGGTAAATACTAGCGTACAGAGTTTATCTACGTTTCTCTTTATTTATTTATTTATTGTTTTATTTATTTATTTATTTTGAAAGTGTTGTTGTCGTGGCTAGGGTAGGCGAGAATTGTCTCATAAATAACCGACAACGCGCACACACGCAGTTTTGCATACTGACGAGTCAAAAGTATAGCGTACTTTATACGTGTGGGCATCTGGTCGACACGTGTGCGAGAATGTATCTTCGCACGCTTCTAGCAGCGACCGCTGGCAACATTCGAACCAACGCCGTCGCTGTTATTTGTAACAGCTTTTGGTATTTATCAAGAATATTATCTACTAGATGATGTACCCGTTCAAAACGTGTTTCTCAAACCTTTTTTTAAGTACTGCCTTGGCTTTGGCTTTTTATAAAATTTTATGTTTGTAAATTTATTTTATTGCTTAAAACACACACACACACACACAAGTCCTACCTAACTAATATTCCTGGTGAATTAAGTGCAAAAAAGATCCAGACAATTGCACTTAAGGGAACAACGAGAATACTAAAAAGAGCTCTCGGTTGGTTTCAATAAAAAGCAGCGCAATGTTGGCAGCTGGTTTGGCTGTCCCATACCCAGCGTTACAATAATCAAAGGAAGAAAATTAACACACACACACACACACACACACACACACACACACACGATATGATTTTGGAATCTTAGTTAGGACGACCTTCGGTGTGCTTGATGTATTGTGGTGAATGAGAACTTTAACTAGGATCAAGCATAGCCTAGCAATGGTGCAGTGACGAGGATGACCATAAACAACCCCTCCCCAATTTTTGAATGGCCTTGTGCCTACTCTTTTGTTTATTTCTGTTTTATTTGTAACCTTTCAGAGTGAATAAAAACTATATAACTCAAAGTGTAGTATCTGTTCTTCAGATGCTACACTTCGATTTCTTGTTCTCTGTCAGTGGAGGAGAAATCCTTCATGGCTGAGACAATTTTTATTTGTGTTCTTTATCTCCACGTTAAAAAACAACCCTGGTGTCTAACTCGTGGGAAGGCATTGTAAATAGGAACAATAGGCTATCAATTATCAAGGTCGAAATACAACTCGAGGATAAAGGTTAATGAATGTCATGTAGATGTTAAAACAACACCCTGATAATTGGTAATGGTGGAAATTTAGTATAAATTGATTATTTAAGGTAGCGGCTCAACAAGAATTTGTTTACATTGGACTAGAAAACAACCATGTCATAGTAAGCTGGGACGTAGCCCCTAAATATTGTGTTCCCAGACGGGCAGTTCTAGGAAGAAAACATTGCTCCTGGAAGATTAGTCTAGTTCAATATACAGAGAGAACTAGGGAATGTTTAATTTATCTTTTATATATATATATATATATATATATATATATATATATATATATATATATATATATATATATATATATATTTAAGCACGTCTGATTGAACACGACTGAGTTCTTTTTTTCTGGTTGTGTTGGATAACTTTTCAATTCGCCGAACGGTTATTTTTATTTCGGTTGGCATGTTGTTGTTCGGCCACATTCTTCTCAAACGCTTTCAATCGGTACATCCGATCGTCGTCAGGAGTGATTGTTGTTGTTGAGAAGAATATGATCGAACAACAACTTCTGGGCGCCATAATATAGAAATGCTTCAACTAGTATTGATCGTCATCTCATGACTGATGATTGAGCTGGACGTTGTTGAGGTTCATCCTCATGAATGTCGTTCACCATCGTATCTCTTATACTACGCACTGAGTTCTTCGCCTTGATACCGCCTAATTGGATTGGGAAAGCCCCAAGTTTTTAGCGACATCTTTGTGCGTTTCCTGTACGAGTATTCTGGCTGCTGGATACGGCATAATCGCGTTGACACACCGGTTCTCGTCAGAACATCCAAATCACCGAAGTTAAGCAACGTTGAGCCTGCTTAGTACACGATGGGTGAGCATTTAGGAATTCTAGGCGCTGTATGTGCTCTCCGTTTATCTCGACGTTTGTTTCCAGTCGTCCTGTACATACACTTCACTTGCCACTGGTATTTAACCATGTCGACTCGGGAGAGGTGTGGTTGGAGATCGCGCACCTCCTGCCACAAAGATTTTACACGCAGGCACCCCAAACGTGGGTATCCATAATCTGTCAAAAACTGAAGAAGCCTGTTTATTATTCTGGCTGGATTGCTTGTATTCCAATGGCATGTTCACCTTGTACTGTTTGTCGGCATATTTATTTGTAGGGATTCGCCTCAAATAAGGCACGCAGCAACCGGGACTTAAAGGACTCCTGTGAATAAGAGGCCAGATATATGGTCACTGTTTATTCGGTTTCGAATACGACCACTTTTCGGAGATTTTTTAGATTTTGTGCTCTTATGTATCAAGAAAAGAATCCACAGAATAAAAGAAAAACGGAAAAATTGAAAGATACCCGTGCGTGACTTTCTTTACACTGGAAGTTAGCTTGCACAACATGCAGTCCACTTTTTGAGTGAGGTACGGATGATCCAATGGCACATTGAATGAAACGATTGGTCCATACAAGAATCTCAGGCTTTTAGTCAAAGTTTGCCTTCTTTTAAATAGGTTTCCTTCACACAGCCTAGATGTCCTATCTTCCCCATGAGCTCTGAACTGATGGCAGTAACTGCCCGGTTATGGGGACCATCATCAGAGAGAGTTCATTTTTATTTATTTGGAAGTATTTTCTTTTTCTTAGACGATTTGCTAAGGTATCCATCCACTCCATATACGAAAACTTCCTAGGTTAGGGGTTGTAAGAAACCTTTTGTTATTCCAGTGATACAATCCCGGAAACAGTTAGCAGGGAGAGAATTCCAAACACAACTGGTTCGAGGAAAGAAGCTATTAGAGCAGAAAGCATCCCCGGCATCTGGGGATCTCTACATTGACGGAATTTGATGTGGCTCTTTGTCGGGTCGGTCAGGGTTTTTTGGGTTGAGGAGGCACAATGCAGCAGCTTTGTCGGAACACATTTCATCGAAGTTCTTGTAAAACCATTACAAAGCAAAATTTCGGTGTTGGGACAGGAACTGGCACTTGATAGACAACGAGGGACCTATTATGTTAGAGGCTGATACAGCCGATATATGAAGTGAGAAATTTTACATTCTAATAGTAGAACGACTATACCAAATTTTTAAACCGAAGATGGGCCTTTGCTGTTGCAAAGAATTAGTAAGTGTATTTCATACATATTGTAGCACATGATTATTATATTCGTATAAACAGTTATTTGACATGGTTCAATATACAACTTTATGTTAATATTGTATAAAATCAGTGTTATCCTTTTTTCCCGTACTCTTGTATAATGCTTCTTTTTTTCTCCTTTTCTGGTGGAAAGCATTTAGTTTTGAAATGCCATGGCCTAAAGAGGTTTTTCTCCTGATTTCCCTTCCACATGTTGTAATCATCCTCAACCTTATTGCCATGATAATGCAATAAAGTTTTAATGTAACTTTAATCTTTATATCCCTATCTTTTCTTACACACACACACACACACACACACACATATATATATATATATATATATATATATATATATATGTATGTATGTATGAACACATGAACACTGAAACTGAGAACAGCAACACGAATAATCCAAATAATACGAATTATCAATCCTCATCTAAAAAATTCAGAAACAATGTTTTCATTACTTCAAACACAGGCACATGCATATATATATATATATATATATATATATATATATATATATATATATATATATATATATATATACTAGCAGAAGTACCCGTCGTTGACTAGGTTCAAAAACAGCCAACAGATAATCGACTCTGATTTATGAAAGTATGATAGGTTATGAAAGGGAAGGGTTGTAAATTTGGGTTGAATTTGGGGATATCAAAACCAAAACAAAATATGATGAAAGTAAAAATAAAATAGATAACCCCCATAATTTATTATACCATACTTGTTCACACTTAAACACTTATCACAATATTCCGTGGATCTATATTAAAAAACCTTGTTAAACTTTGTGACATATTTCCATTCTATGGAGGTCAGGTGCGAACGAACACCCCATAATTTTATTATACCATATTTCTTCAAACTGAAACATAATTATCAAAATATACTTACGCAGATAGATATGAAAAGTCTTTATTAAAGTCTGTGCATATTCCATTCTATGGAGGCCAGGCGCGAATGCATACCCCACAATTGTATTATACCATCCGTATTTAAGTTAAAACATACTTATCAAAGTATTATTATGTACATCTATATCAAAAACACTTGTAAACGATTTTTTTTTTTTTTTTTAAATTTTTTATTTCTATACTTTGTAGACCAGGCGCGTACGCAGACCCCACAATTTAATGAATCATCATTATGCCAGTTCAAACAAACCCATTCCTGTATCCCGATACATATTCTATCATTATATGTGATCAGTTTTCTATAATAGTCAACCATATAAGAGCCTATTCGTGACCACACACACACACACCCACAGACGTTTAGCTTTATATTATATATATATATATATATATATATATATATATATATATATATATAGCTACAGTAGTCAGTTTCTGTTTGAACACATACGCAAACACACACACACACACACACACACACACACACATATATATATATATATATATATATATATATATATATATATATATATATATATATATATATATATATATATGACACGGTCGATCCCCACCCACCCCCCCCCAAAAAAAATACACCATAATAAAATATTTACATTTCGTAAAGAGAATTCAATGATTTTTTTTAATGCGGTTTGCAATAAAATAGGTAGGATCTCTTGAAATTTAAATCATATAAATATTTTCGTATTTATTTTTTATTATGTTATAAATAGGATTATAAATCCATTAAATAAACTTGTTTGGCATATGCTTTAATTTTAAACAGGCACGTGAAAACGTTATAGAAGGCACGTAGAGTGAGACGTTATCTGGTCTTTCAACTTTATTACATAACTGAGTCACCGGGCCACCTGTTTATTTCCGAAGAATTCAGATCTTTTAAAAACAAAAAGAGACTCGACGCTGACACAAGTATTTGTTGTTATGATAACGTCGTTGTACGATGTAAATCATGAAATTTCATGTCGTTTTGACTCGTGATCATAAACCAAACGGCTCGAAGAAAGCAAAGACGATCTCTCCTTTACAAGATAACCTTTTAATCGTAAGAGATTACAATCACGATAACGATAACTGACTTGACATTTAGTCACGTCAAAAATATACATATCTATTGTGAACGTTTTCTTTTCTTTTTTTTCACTCTGTTTACATAGAACTGCAATTCACCCTTCACCTATCCGCACCCCACCAACCATTCCGATTGATTCTTTCGGCTGAAACATATTTTCTCGAGAGGAAAATAAACAGCAAAATTACTATGAATCATCACTTTACTACTTTTAATGGAATTGTTTATCCTGATCAACTTTTTTATAAAAGGATATTCGCAGGTGACACCACGTGAAGATTATTAGCATTCATTCTTAAAGTCATAGTGTAGTTGTGGCAAGATTTGAACAAGACACTTTAAGTCGCCAGCCCTTGCGATATATATCTATAATATTATGACAAGCTTTTCTTAATTCTTCTCTTCCAATTTTCGGATTTTAATCATGTAAAAACGCACTTTATTTCCTTCTGACGGATTGATTGTTGCTATTTCTTCTGATGAGTTAAGGGCAAAATAGGTTCATTGATTGATATAATAATTAAGTGATTGATTTTGCGCTACGAAGCAGTTACTGTCAAGAATTGTAAAAGTCAACCGAATTAAAGGAATAAAGTATAAGATGATCGACATCATGAACTTTGAAATATAACTTTTTGTCATTTATTCACTATATTGCTCTGTAATGTTATTGAGCTTCTTACTTAAATAAGGATTGGTATATATTATAAAGAAATTAAGTAAATTTAAACAGAAACATATATATATATATATATAAAGCCGAACGTGTGTGTGTGTGTGTGTGTGTGTGTGTGTGTGTGTGTGTGTGTGTGTGTGTGTGTGTGTGTGTGTGTGTGTGTGTGTGTGTGTGATCATGAATAGGCTCCTATATGGTTGACTATTATAGAAAACTGATCACATACATACAATGATAGATGTATCGAGACACAGGAATGGGTATGTTTGAACTGGCATAATGATGATTCATTAAAATTGTGGGGTCTGCGTACGAGCCTGGTCCACAAAGTATGGAAATAAAAAATTTAAAAATAACAAAAACGTTTACAAGTGTTTTAATATAGATGTACATAATAATACTTTGATGAGTATGTTTTAACTTAAATAGAGATATGTCACAAAGTTTAACAAGGGTTTTAATATAGATCCACAGAATATTGTGATAAGTGTTTCAGTGTGAACAGGTATGGTATAATAAATTATGGGGGTTATCTATTTTATTTTTACTTTCATCATATTTTGCTTTCGTTTTGATACCCCCATATTCGAAGCTATCTCTTTACAACCTTTTCTTTTCATAACCTATCATACTTTCATAAATCAGAGTCCATTATCTGTAGGCTGTTTTGGAACCCAGTCAACGATGGGTACTTTTGCTAGTATATATATATATATATATATATATATATATATATATATATATATATATAAAGTGACTGTCTGTGTGCGGAATGGTCTCTACCAAACTTCTCTATCAATCTTCAATCAACAAACCGGAAACTTCATATAGAGGGGATTAGGACGTATAGAACAAATCCTATTTAGTTTTTTGCCGGTAATAATAGCTACTAAAGGATAAAATTTGGAACTTGACAGCAGTAAGTCGACTTAGAGTGTTCGTTCACGCATGTGCAAATATACAATAATACGCTAAAGTCGTTTAATTTTTAGAGTTTGATATCACCCTGTCATTAGCTTTGATCGTAACGGATAACGGAGAGTTAAATGCTTTGATTTCGATTCTAGCTAATGGCATCCAAGTCATTTTCTTTTAACTTTTGAAATCACTATATAACAATCAACGGAGAATTGGCTCTATAATAATAAATACGAAATCCGCATATATTAGAATGCCATATTTAAGTGTATTTTACGACCAGGCAACGACGAGCGGCCTGCTAGTATATATATAAAGCTATATGTCTGTCTATCGCCCTATTTAAAACTCTATCTCTGAAATTAAAAGACGCAGATCAGCGCTAAGTACCTTAAATGATTGGATTTTTTACGGATTGTTCTTTTATTGATTATTAGCCGATTAAAATAGTATTAAGGGGTCAAAAATGTGTCAAAATTGAAAAATATCATTAAATATTTTGTACATTCACCTCAGTTTTTAATTTTTGATCAGTTCATATGTGTGTAACGTTGGTATAATGGTAACGTTACCAGCTTTGAATACTAGAGTTTCGGTTTCGATTCTAGCCAATGGTACCCAAATACTATTTTTTTTTATCTAATCAGGATATTATAATAATATATACGAAATCTAGACAAATTAAAATATCATATTTAAGCGTATTTTACGCCGGGGCAAATCCGCGCGTACTTTCCGCTACTATATATATATATATATATAAAATGAAATAATATATATATATATATATATATATATATATATTAGTGATGGGAGGATTCCATTATTTTTCCCGATTCCGATACAATTACCGATTCCGATTCTTTATTAATCTTTAAATATTTAACTATAAAAGTGTTATTTTGTCCCGATTACCGTAAAAACACATCTTAAATATGCCTATATTTTTTTTCAAACATAAAAACACACTTGTGATGAGGTGATTTAGAGATTTTATTCTTACTGGAAGTTTAAGAAGTAAATATTTATTATTTTATTATTACTACAAGCAGTGGAAGATGTTTCTTCAACTAAAATCAAATAAAAAGATAATTTTAAGAATCGGTTTTGTAATCAGAAATTTTTCCGATTCCGATACCGATTCCGATACCTCAAAAATCTCCGATTTTTCCGAGTCCCAATTCCGATTCCGATTAATCGTCCCAATACTAATATATATATATATATATATATATATATATATATATATATATATATATATATATATATATATATATATATATATATATATATATACGTATATGGTGATTGTAACTTCTTGACAGAAGAAAACAATCTTTTGCTTTATTGTTGATTATTCATGTACTTTTGAATTATTATGTTTTTTAATTTTATTTGAATTTTTTTATTTGTTTTTTTATTATATATACATATATATACATTTATACAAACATACATATACATGTGGAGATGTGATCAAGATGCATCAATTTTTATCTACTGTGGGAACGAACGTGGCTCTTCAGACCAGCTCTTACACACTTTGTTGCAAAGGTCACACTTAAGCTGAGATTGAGGGACGCCAACTGGTGCTGCTCTACTGTGAACGTTCATATGACGCTTCAGGCCTCCACTCGATTTACAGACCACAGAGCAAATAGAACATCTGTGCCCCGCAGTGTTTTCCCCATCAAAGAAAGATTGATCTTCGTGTGATCGCTTGTGGCTAGCTAGGCCAGCTCCGGATAAAGTCATTTTACCGCACAAATCACAGATGTGGTTCTCCACGCAAGCTTCCGACAGACCTGATAGATATGACAGATTTTTCTTCCGGATATCACGCTTCAATTTTGCATGCTCATATATTTTCTTGTCAAAGCTATCACAGCCATGATAGACCAAGGAACGCCACTTTTTACGATCATTGGAAGCACTTTCCCAACAGAACACGTCAATACCAAGAGCTTTAATATTATCTTTGATGTTATCCCTAAAGCATTTCCTAGGTTTCTGTTGTGGACGCTTTCCTTGTGTAATTTCACCATAGAACAGCCGCTTTGGAAATCTCTAATCGTTCATCGTTGTCAGATGTCCAGCCTACTCCAACATTTATTCTGAAGTACTCCAAACTTAATTCTGAAGTACTCCAACATTTATTCTGAAGTACTCCAACATTTATTCTTAAGAACTCCAACATTAATTCTGAAGTACTCCAACATTGATTCTTAAGAACTCCAACATTGATTCTGAAGTACTCCAACATTTATTCTGAAGTACTCCAACATTGATTCTGAAGTACTCCAACATTTATTCTTAAGAACTCCAACATTGATTCTGAAGTACTCCAACATTTATTCTTAAGAACTCCAACATTTATTCTTAGGAACTCAAACATTTATTCTTAAGAACTCCAACATTTATTCTTAAGAACTCAAACATTTATTCTTAAGAACTCCAACATTTATTCTGAAGTACTCCAACATTTATTCTTAAGAACTCAAACATTTATTCTTAAGAACTCCAACATTTGTTCTGAAGTACTCCAACATTTATTCTGAAGTACTCCAACATTTATTCTTAAGAACTCCAACATTTATTCTTAAGAACTCCAACATTTATTCTGAAGTACTCCAACATTTATTCTGAAGTACTCCAACATTTATTCTGAAGTACTCCAACATTTATTCTTAAGAACTCCAACATTTATTCTGAAGTACTCCAACATTTATTCTTAAGAACTCCAACATTTATTCTGAAGTATTCCAACATTTATTCTGAAGTACTCCAACATTTGTTCTGAAGTACTCAAACATTTATTCTTAAGAACTCAAACATTTATTCTTAAGAACTCCAACATTTATTCTTAAGTACTCCAACATTTATTCTGAAGTATTCCAACATTTATTCTGAAGTACTCCAACATTTATTCTTAAGTACTCCAACATTTATTCTGAAGTACTCCAACATTTATTCTGAAGTACTCCAACATTTATTCTGAAGTATTCCAACATTTATTCTGAAGTACTCCAACATTTATTCTTAAGAACTCCAACATTTATTCTGAAGTACTCCAACATTTATTCTTAAGAACTCCAACATTTATTCTGAAGTATTCCAACATTTATTCTGAAGTACTCCAACATTTATTCTGAAGTATTCCAACATTTATTCTGAAGTACTCCAACATTTATTCTTAAGTACTCCAACATTTATTCTGAAGTACTCCAACATTTATTCTGAAGTATTCCAACATTTATTCTGAAGTACTCCAACATTTATTCTGAAGTACTCCAACATTTATTCTTAAGAACTCCAACATTGATTCTGAAGTACTCCAACATTTATTCTTAAGAACTCCAACATTGATTCTGAAGTACTCCAACATTTATTCTGAAGTATTCCAACATTTATTCTGAAGTACTCCAACATTTATTCTGAAGTATTCCAACATTTATTCTTAAGATCTCCAACATTGATTCTGAAGTACTCCAACATTTATTCTTAAGAATTCCAACATTTATTCTTAAGAAATCCAACATTTATTCTGAAGTACTCCAACATTTATTCTGAAGTACTCCAACATTTATTCTTAAGTACTCCAACATTTATTCTTAAGAACTCCAACATTTATTCTGAAGTACTCCAACATTTATTCTTAAGAACTCCAACATTTATTCTTAAGCACTCCAACATTGATTCTGAAGTACTCCAACATTGATTCTGAAGTACTCCAACATTGATTCTGAAGTACTCCAACATTTATTCTTAAGAACTCCAACATTTATTCTGAAGTACTCCAACATTTATTCTTAAGAACTCCAACATTTATTCTGAAGTATTCCAACATTTATTCTGAAGTACTCCAACATTTATTCTGAAGTATTCCAACATTTATTCTGAAGTACTCCAACATTTATTCTTAAGTACTCCAACATTTATTCTGAAGTACTCCAACATTTATTCTGAAGTACTCCAACATTTATTCTTAAGAACTCCAACATTGATTCTGAAGTACTCCAACATTTATTCTAAAGTCCTCCAACATTTATCCTGAAGTACTCCAACATTTATTCTTAAGAACTCCAACATTTATTTCGAAGTACTCCAACATTTGTTCTGAAGTACTCCAACATTTATTCTTAAGAACTCAAACATTTATTCTTAAGAACTCCAACATTTGTTCTGAAGTACTCCAACATTTATTCTGAAGTACTCCAACATTTATTCTTAAGAACTCCAACATTTATTCTTAAGAACTCCAACATTTATTCTGAAGTACTCCAACATTTATTCTGAAGTACTCCAACATTTATTCTGAAGTACTCCAACATTTATTCTGAAGTACTCCAACATTTATTCTTAAGAACTCCAACATTTATTCTGAAGTACTCCAACTTTTATTCTTAAGAACTCCAACATTTATTCTGAAGTATTCCAACATTTATTCTGAAGTACTCCAACATTTGTTCTGAAGTACTCAAACATTTATTCTTAAGAACTCAAACATTTATTCTTAAGAACTCCAACATTTATTCTTAAGTACTCCAACATTTATTCTGAAGTATTCCAACATTTATTCTGAAGTACTCCAACATTTATTCTTAAGTACTCCAACATTTATTCTGAACTACTCCAACATTTATTCTGAAGTACTCCAACATTTATTCTGAAGTATTCCAACATTTATTCTGAAGTACTCCAACATTTATTCTTAAGAACTCCAACATTTATTCTGAAGTACTCCAACATTTATTCTTAAGAACTCCAACATTTATTCTGAAGTATTCCAACATTTATTCTGAAGTACTCCAACATTTATTCTGAAGTATTCCAACATTTATTCTGAAGTACTCCAACATTTATTCTTAAGTACTCCAACATTTATTCTGAAGTACTCCAACATTTATTCTGAAGTACTCCAACATTTATTCTAAAGTATTCCAACATTTATTCTGAAGTACTCCAACATTTATTCTGAAGTACTCCAACATTTATTCTTAAGAACTCCAACATTGATTCTGAAGTACTCCAACATTTATTCTTAAGAACTCCAACATTGATTCTGAAGTACTCCAACATTTATTCTGAAGTATTCCAACATTTATTCTGAAGTACTCCAACATTTATTCTGAAGTATTCCAACATTTATTCTTAAGAACTCCAACATTGATTCTGAAGTACTCCAACATTTATTCTTAAGAACTCCAACATTTATTCTTAAGAAATCCAACATTTATTCTGAAGTACTCCAACATTTATTCTGAAGTACTCCAACATTTATTCTTAAGTACTCCAACATTTATTCTTAAGAACTCCAACATTTATTCTGAAGTACTCCAACATTTATTCTTAAGAACTCCAACATTTATTCTTAAGCACTCCAACATTGATTCTGAAGTACTCCAACATTGATTCTGAAGTACTCCAACATTGATTCTGAAGTACTCCAACATTTATTCTTAAGAACTCCAACATTTATTCTGAAGTACTCCAACATTTATTCTTAAGAACTCCAACATTTATTCTGAAGTATTCCAACATTTATTCTGAAGTACTCCAACATTTATTCTGAAGTATTCCAACATTTATTCTGAAGTACTCCAACATTTATTCTTAAGTACTCCAACATTTATTCTGAAGTACTCCAACATTTATTATGAAGTACTCCAACATTTATTCTGAAGTATTCCAACATTTATTCTGAAGTACTCCAACATTTATTCTGAAGTACTCCAACATTTATTCTTAAGAACTCCAACATTGATTCTGAAGTACTCCAACATTTATTCTAAAGTCCTCCAACATTTATCCTGAAGTACTCCAACATTTATTCTTAAGAACTCCAACATTTATTTCGAAGTACTCCAACATTTGTTCTGAAGTACTCAAACATTTATTCTTAAGAACTCAAACATTTATTCTTAAGAACTCCAACATTTATTCTTAAGAACTCCAACATTGATTCTGAAGTACTCCAACATTTATTCTTAGGAACTCAAACATTTATTCTTAAGAACTCCAACATTTATTCTTAGGAACTCAAACATTTATTCTTAAGAACTCCAACATTTATTCTTAAGAACTCAAACATTTATTCTTAAGAACTCCAACATTTATTCTGAAGTACTCCAACATTTATTCTTAAGAACTCAAACATTTATTCTTAAGAACTCCAACATTTGTTCTGAAGTACTCCAACATTTATTCTGAAGTACTCCAACATTTATTCTTAAGAACTCCAACATTTATTCTTAAGAACTCCAACATTTATTCTGAAGTACTCCAACATTTATTCTGAAGTACTCCAACATTTATTCTGAAGTACTCCAACATTTATTCTGAAGTACTCCAACATTTATTCTTAAGAACTCCAACATTTATTCTGAAGTACTCCAACATTTATTCTTAAGAACTCCAACATTTATTCTGAAGTATTCCAACATTTATTCTGAAGTACTCCAACATTTGTTCTGAAGTACTCAAACATTTATTCTTAAGAACTCAAACATTTATTCTTAAGAACTCCAACATTTATTCTTAAGTACTCCAACATTTATTCTGAAGTATTCCAACATTTATTCTGAAGTACTCCAACATTTATTCTTAAGTACTCCAACATTTATTCTGAAGTACTCCAACATTTATTCTGAAGTACTCCAACATTTATTCTGAAGTATTCCAACATTTATTCTGAAGTACTCCAACATTTATTCTTAAGAACTCCAACATTTATTCTGAAGTACTCCAACATTTATTCTTAAGAACTCCAACATTTATTCTGAAGTATTCCAACATTTATTCTGAAGTACTCCAACATTTATTCTGAAGTATTCCAACATTTATTCTGAAGTACTCCAACATTTATTCTTAAGTACTCCAACATTTATTCTGAAGTACTCCAACATTTATTCTGAAGTACTCCAACATTTATTCTGAAGTATTCCAACATTTATTCTGAAGTACTCCAACATTTATTCTGAAGTACTCCAACATTTATTCTTAAGAACTCCAACATTGATTCTGAAGTACTCCAACATTTATTCTTAAGAACTCCAACATTGATTCTGAAGTACTCCAACATTTATTCTGAAGTATTCCAACATTTATTCTGAAGTACTCCAACATTTATTCTGAAGTATTCCAACATTTATTCTTAAGAACTCCAACATTGATTCTGAAGTACTCCAACATTTATTCTTAAGAACTCCAACATTTATTCTTAAGAAATCCAACATTTATTCTGAAGTACTCCAACATTTATTCTGAAGTACTCCAACATTTATTCTTAAGTACTCCAAAATTTATTCTTAAGAACTCCAACATTTATTCTGAAGTACTCCAACATTTATTCTTAAGAACTCCAACATTTATTCTTAAGCACTCCAACATTGATTCTGAAGTACTCCAACATTGATTCTGAAGTACTCCAACATTGATTCTGAAGTACTCCAACATTTATTCTTAAGAACTCCAACATTTATTCTGAAGTACTCCAACATTTATTCTTAAGAACTCCAACATTTATTCTGAAGTATTCCAACATTTATTCTGAAGTACTCCAACATTTATTCTGAAGTATTCCAACATTTATTCTGAAGTACTCCAACATTTATTCTTAAGTACTCCAACATTTATTCTGAAGTACTCCAACATTTATTATGAAGTACTCCAACATTTATTCTGAAGTATTCCAACATTTATTCTGAAGTACTCCAACATTTATTCTGAAGTACTCCAACATTTATTCTTAAGAACTCCAACATTGATTCTGAAGTACTCCAACATTTATTCTTAAGAACTCCAACATTGATTCTGAAGTACTCCAACATTTATTCTGAAGTACTCCAACATTTATTCTGAAGTACTCCAACATTTATTCTGAAGTATTCCAACATTTATTCTTAAGAACTCCAACATTGATTCTGAAGTACTCCAACATTTATTCTTAAGAACTCCAACATTTATTCTTAAGAAATCCAACATTTATTCTGAAGTACTCCAACATTTATTCTGAAGTACTCCAACATTTATTCTTAAGTACTCCAACATTTATTCTTAAGAACTCCAACATTTATTCTGAAGTACTCCAACATTTATTCTTAAGAACTCCAACATGTATTCTTAAGCACTCCAACATTGATTCTGAAGTACTCCAACATTGATTCTGAAGTACTCCAACATTTATTCTTAAGAACTCCAACATTGATTCTGAAGTACTCTAACATTTATTCTAAAGTCCTCCAACATTTATCCTGAAGTACTCCAACATTTATTCTTAAGAACTCCAACATTTATTTCGAAGTACTCCAACATTTGTTCTGAAGTACTCAAACATTTATTCTTAAGAACTCAAACATTTATTCTTAAGAACTCCAACATTGATTCTGAAGTACTCCAACATTTATTCTTAGGAACTCAAACATTTATTCTTAAGAACTCCAACATTTATTCTTAGGAACTCAAACATTGATTCTTAAGAACTCCAACATTTGTTCTGAAGTACTCCAACATTTATTCTGAAGTACTCCAACATTTATTCTGAAGTACTCAAACATTTATTCTTAAGAACTCAAACATTTATTCTTAAGAACTCCAACATTTGTTCTGAAGTACTCCAACATTTATTCTGAAGTACTCCAACATTTATTCTTAAGAACTCCAACATTTATTCTTAAGAACTCCAACATTTATTCTGAAGTACTCCAACATTTATTCTGAAGTACTCCAACATTTGTTCTGAAGTACTCAAACATTTATTCTTAAGAACTCAAACATTTATTCTTAAGAACTCCAACATTTATTCTTAAGTACTCCAACATTTATTCTGAAGTATTCCAACATTTATTCTGAAGTACTCCAACATTTATTCTGAAGTATTCCAACATTTATTCTGAAGTACTCCAACATTTATTCTTAAGTACTCCAACATTTATTCTGAAGTACTCCAACATTTATTCTGAAGTACTCCAACATTTATTCTGAAGTATTCCAACATTTATTCTGAAGTACTCCAACATTTATTCTTAAGAACTCCAACATTTATTCTGAAGTACTCCAACATTTATTCTTAAGAACTCCAACATTTATTCTGAAGTACTCCAACATTTATTCTGAAGTACTCCAACATTTATTCTGAAGTATTCCAACATTTATTCTGAAGTACTCCAACATTTATTCTTAAGTACTCCAACATTTATTCTGAAGTACTCCAACATTTATTCTGAAGTACTCCAACATTTATTCTGAAGTATTCCAACATTTATTCTGAAGTACTCCAACATTTATTCTGAAGTACTCCAACATTTATTCTTAAGAACTCCAACATTGATTCTGAAGTACTCCAACATTTATTCTTAAGAACTCCAACATTGATTCTGAAGTACTCCAACATTTATTCTGAAGTATTCCAACATTTATTCTGAAGTACTCCAACATTTATTCTGAAGTACTCCAACATTGATTCTGAAGTACTCCAACATTGATTCTGAAGTACTCCAACATTTATTCTTAAGAACTCCAACATTTATTCTCAAGTACTCCAACATTTATTCTTAAGTACTCCAACATTTATTCTTAAGAACTCCAACATTGATTCTGAAGTCTCCAACATTGATTCTTAAGTATTCCAACATTTATTCTTAAGAACTCCAACATTTATTCTTAAGAACTCCAACATTGATTCTGAAGTACTCCAACATTTATTCTGAAGTACTCCAACATTTATTCTTAAGAACTCCAACATTCATTCTGAAGTACTCCAACATTTGTTCTGAAGTACTCCAACATTTGTTCTGAAGTACTCCAACATTTATTCTTAAGAACTCCAACATTGATTCTGAAGTACTCCAACATTTATTCTTAAGAACTCCAACATTGATTCTGAAGTACTCCAACATTTATTCTGAAGTACTCCAACATGTATTCTTAAGAACTCCAACATTTGTTCTGAAGTACTCCAACATGTATTCTTAAGAACTCCAACATTTATTCTGAAGTACTCCAACATTTATTCTTAAGAACTCCAACATTTATTCTGAAGTACTCTAACATTTATTCTGAAGTACTCCAACATTTATTCTTAAGAACTCCAACATTTATACTGAAGTACTCTAACATTTATTCTGAAGTACTCTAACATTGATTCTGAAGTACTCCAACATTTATTCTGAAGTAAGTAATATAAGCGTTTTAGCAATGTGATATTTCATATAAACGTTTTATCAATGTGATATTTTATATAAACGTTTTATCAATGTGATATCTTTTATAAACGTTTTATCAATGTGATATTTCCTATAAGCGTTTTATCAATGTGATATTTTATATAAACGTTTTATCAATGTGATATTTTATATAAACGTTTTATCAATGTGATATTTTTATAGGAGTTTTATCAATGTGATATTTTATATAAGCGTTTTATCAATGTGATATTTCATATAAGCGTTTTATCAATGTGATATTTTATATAAACGTTTTATCAATGTCATATTTCATATAAGAGTTTTATCAATGTGATATTTTATATAAGCGTTTTATCAATGTGATATTTTTATAAGAGTTTTATGAATGTGATATTTTATATAAGCCTTTTATCAATGTGATATTTTTATAAGCGTTTTATCAATGTGATATTTTATAAAAGCGTTTTATCAATGTGATATTTCATATAAGCGTTTTATCAATGTGATATTTTATATAAACGTTTTATCAATGTCATATTTCATATAAGAGTTTTATCAATGTGATATTTTATATAAGCGTTTTATCAATGTGATATTTTTATAAGAGTTTTATGAATGTGATATTTTATATAAGCCTTTTATCAATATGCTATTTTTATAAGCGTTTTATCAATATGATATTTTTTTAGGAGTTTTATCAATGTGATATTCCATATCATAGTTTTCTCAATGTGATATTTTGTATAAGCGTTTTATCAATGTGATATTTTATAAAAGCGTTTTATCAAATGTGATATTTTGTATAAGCGTTTTATCAATGTGATATTTTATATACGCGTTTTATCAATGTGATATTTTATATACGCGTTTTATCAATGTGATATTTTATAAAAGCGTTTTATCAAATGTGATATTTCATATAAGCGTTTTATCAATGTGATATTTTGTATAAGCGTTTTATCAATGTGATATTTTATAAAAGCGTTTTATCAATGTGATATTTCATATAAGCGTTTTATCAATGTGATATTGTATATAAGCGTTTTATCAATGTGATATTTAATATTAGCGTTTTATCAATATGATATTGTATATAAGCGTTTTATGAATGTGATATTTTATATGAGCGTTTTATCAATGTGATATTTGATATGAGCGTTTACTCCTGTTCGGCACATATTAGAGCTTCTATCCCAACTTGTAGGACACATTTTTAGAATCATACTTTCTTCTACACATCGTTTTACACCTATTAGTCATCGTCCTCTCTCTTTTCTTTCGTATATGACCTATTGACATCAAACATTTTGGGTGAAGAGCTCTATTCATTGTCATCGTTTTCCTGTCGGTATCTTTGAGTTCATTTTCTTTCCATTAAATAATAATACCCGCCCCTATATATATAGAAATATAGTTATTGCCTATGTGTTTACTGCAGATATTTTGTTTGACCCATTCAATCTTGGCTTACGAATTAACTGCAGTCTTTTCTTGTATTTTCCAATCATTCCCTCTATTTCAGCTTTTATTATTTTATCTAATTCCATAATTTCTAAATAGGTGTATCCTTCTTCTCTAACCTCTTTTACTATTTTATCATTCAACAATTTTCGTGTAGCTGAAAACACTATTAATCATTTCCCCCACTCCTTATTTGTGCCGAAACCTAAACGTAGATTCCATAGACAAAGCTTCTTTCTTAGAACTGCACACCTGTGGAACTCTTTTCCGTTTGCCTGATTTACAACTGACGACAATATGATCGTCTTCAAGTCCATCGTAAACAAGTTCTTGATGAGCCATTATTGACTACTGTAAATTCTTTAACCCTTATCCTCGAGTGGCCCCTGAGCCTTGATAAGTGGTGACTCCTATGTAAAAAAAATCCGCTTTTTAATTTCGGGGCACTACATGTCTTCATGCCAAATTCCATACATATTTCCTTATTGAACATTTGAACACTTTTCACAAGAATATTTAGCTAGTCTAAATTCTTTGCATACAACTTTATGTCATCAATAAATAAATGGTTTAGATGGTACTCCTTTCTTTCCCAACTCATAACACACATTTTCCTTTCGTTATATGAACAAGTATCTTCCTTTTGTTTGTAAGCTTGTGTGTTCAGTGATCCCAAGAGAGGCTCCGGTTCTGGGTGAGAAAAGTCCTGTACCTGCAGAAAGTATGAAGTGCTGGAGTCAAAGCCGAAATGACGCTTCGGTGCCAAAAATCCTTTTGAAAGAGACCGACCAAAGAATACCTGGAGCAGACCGTCTACTCCTGGGGGGAGGGGGTTGGAACGAATCGCCTAGGATCATGGAGGCTGGTGGGCTGTTGTGGATGGCATATTCCCCTCAAGGGGCTCAAGTCGTCGATGATGATGATGATGATGATGATGATGATGATGATGATGATGATGATGATGATGATGATGATGATGATGAACAAGTGTGCAAACTCAAAAGAAACGACAATGGCAACAAGCTGTTGCTCTGAAAAATCCTTATTTTCACATGAACGTTCCCCAGAACGTTTGATGCCAATGGCGCTTTCCATTGCTTCATACTTATTTCCAAGAAATTTTCGCCGCTATTCCAAATATTTCCATACATTCTGTAGTTCAGCTATTTACATCTCCGGTAAACATTCCGTCAATTTGAGATGCAATATTTCCATGCAAGTTGGTAAAGCAGAATAGAGCCTTCCAATTTGAATTTTCTTACGTTGTTTGCTCACTTTCTCCTTGCTCACTTTAACCATTGTATGTTGGGATTTAACTTATTTTAGATTTCATCCTTTACACTTTCCAGCCACAAAGCTCTTCCATTATGTTGCTTTTTTCTAAACTCCATATTCTTATGGCTTTGGTACTTCTTTTACTTTATGTTTGTTTAATCTTTCGTATAACTTCTGGGTCAGATCACACAACTAATTCATTCTGAACTGTTCACATCTCTTTTCATATCTCTTCAGTTTGGAATTTTTTGCTAGCATTATTTGTTTAATTTCCTCTAGAACAGTTTTAATTTCCCTTTCTTTTCATTCTGTACTTTTCAATCAGTTGTTTGAATTCATGTTTTCCTCGCACCAAGTTGTTCTATCAAATCTTTCTCAAGCAAGTTCACATCCTTTCTTAATTTTTATGACATCTTTATTATTCTTTTCCGTCTCAATTCACGTCAGGGCTTGCGTCTACCTCTCTTTAATCCGAATATTCCGCAATTCAAACGCTTCCTGATACGGTAAAATTATTTGTTTATGCGATAGTCCCATATTTCACATTTTTCATTGCTTCGTTTATTATGTCTACCTGCATCTTCAGAGTTTTTTGTCTAGTTTCTTAAACATGATTCAATCACTTAGTTTTTTTCCCCACTATAATATCTTTCAGTCTTTCAACGATTCCTGTCACTATTTCAGTTTTTTTCTATCACTTCGTCATCGGTCTCCCCATTATCACCAAGTACCTCGTCTCTTGTTTCCTCTCCATTTCCTGGCGCTTCAGCCACATATTTCACTTTATTCTCTGTCCTTTCCTCATTAATCTACTCATCTCCTTTGTTTGCCGTATCATCCCGTATTACCTCTCCGTTCACCTGTCTTTTTATGGTCTCCGATTTCAGTTTAGTTATGCATCCATTCTTCCGTATTGCTCTTTCCTGATCACACACGCACTGTTCTGTTGATTCAAACGTTCCTCACCCTCGCCATTCTCTAAACATACGCTTTCTGTGCCCCCTGATATGCTTTCCATTTTCATCATAAGGATTGGTTCTGGAAAAGCATCCCATGATTACCCTGTTAATCCTTTCATCCTAGCAGTTGCAGTGTGACGACCTCGTTTTCGTTGCTGTTCCATGATACACCTGCCGGATATGGACCCTTTACTTTGAGTTCCAGTTCCTTTCATGACGTTATTCTAAATACTTTGATTTGACATTTCATTCATAAAAAGTTTACTTAATTTTAGATTACACAACCACTGTTTTTGTTTTTTTGTTTTTTTTAGGGGGACCCACTATCTCTTGCGGTTTGAAATCGAAGTTTTTCTTCTTCTAGATGTTTAATCTTACCAGACTGTCAAGCATCACCTACCCAGAGATACTAGGTTTAAGGCTCCAGTTACTCGTCTGATGCATCTCCTCTCAATAAATCAGGTCCGCCGGGCTTAGTGACTAAACCACACGTGAAGGCCAGGAGTATGAGAAGATTGTTAGAGGATATAGTAGGTGCTCGTCCTGTCTTCCATCCTCGGCAATATCACAAACATTGGATCTATTATTATTATTATTATTATTATTATTATTATTATTATTATTATTATTATTATTATTATTATTATTACGATTTTCTTCGTTAACTTCACAGTGTTGTCACGTTTTACATCGGTTAATTTTTCACTACAGTGCGAGTGTTTACACTAAAGCTAGTGAGTACATTCAAAGGGTAAATTAGATGAAAAACCTAGTGTAGGATGGCTAATGGGTCCTGGTAACGTCATGGGGAGCAGCATGACAGTTATGCGCCTTGGCGGAAGAACTAAAGAACCAGCCAACGGCAGGGCATAATAGGCGCTGAGCTGAAGAATCATTCAGAGACCAACGGTCAGGATCAACCAGTTTAATTGGGAGACTACTGCGATTCACCTGTAGACAGGTGATATTATCCGAGCTATCGAAAGATTCAGTTTGACTCTAAATCCAACCAGAATTCCATACCGCATCGACCGCCACATGGGTAACCAAGGGTCGCGACCTGGTGTACCGGCATTGGCCACAGCTATCGACAAGTTTACTACAGCACCAATAGCTAGGCTAACAAAAAATAGACATACCATCAAAATATCCACCTTTAATGTACGGACGCTTCAACCCACATCTCAAATATCAGAACTTGTTGCTTCATCCAAAGAACATGATATCGATATTGTGTGTATTCAAGAGCACCGTCTCTTCCACAACGACATGGACATAAAGTACCATGAAATTGGTAGCAGCTGGATACTTGTATCAGCGTCAGCATGGAAAAATTCGACAAATAGTGCCATTGGGGGAGTAGGACTTCTGCTTAGCCCTCGAGCATTGAAATCATTGAAAAGTGCTGAGAAGTTAACACAAAAGATAATTCTTGCTACCTTCAGTTGTAATCCTGCTACTACTGTTATTTGTTGCTACAGCCCTACCAACGTCAGTGACAAACAAGAGATCCTGAATTTCTACGATGAAATCTCAGCAATAGTGCGCTCAACCCCCAAACATAATTTATTGGTTATCAGGGGATGACATGAATGCGCACATAGGACGGGAAGACAACAAGCATAAGTTCTCTTTCCATGATGGAACAAACCGAAATAGAGAGTATCTATTAACTTTTCTCCTTGAAAACAATCTACAATGCATCAATACCCGTTTTCAGAAAAGACCCGGTAAGCTCTGGGCCCATCAATCCCTAAATGGAGACAAGGCACAACTGGACTATCTTTTTATGAATAAGAAGTGGATCAATAGCTGTCATAACTGTGAAGCTTTCAGCAGTTTCTATGGTGTGTCTACTGGTCATAGGATTGTAACCTTTAAGTTGAAGTTAAGTCAACAAAACTAAGAAATCATCTAGGTAGCCTTACAACTGGTCAACATTGTCACACGGCAATCAGATCAGAGATTCATATTCGAACTGCGAAAAAGATTTGGTGCTTTACAAGCACAAGAGCGGGAACCAACTGCTAATACCACATATGAAAACTTCGTTAGATCGCACCAAGAAGCAGCAAAGAAGTGTATACTTCTTAATCCCAAGGTAAAGCGACAAGTACCGCGGGAAAATAATATCACAACGAGAAGAGTTAAAAAAAAAACATAAACAAAAAGCAACATAATTACTCCACTCGACAGAATACAAAGCTAAGGAAGCAGGCTTTCAAGAGCTTATTATGAGTATTATTAGTACCTATCACAACAACAGAAGTATGTTCAAGAACAAATAGATCGAATCCAGAATGCTGCGGATAACAAACAATCCTATCTGGCTTGGCAAGTAGTAAATGAGATATCTGGGCGCAAACGACCTGCCAAAGCTAAGTTAAAGGCAAACACTCCGGAAAATGCATGTTGGAAATGGAAAACACATCTTGAAAAGCTACTTGGAAACAAACCAGAAGTAATTGACCAAGCAATTCAGCCGATTGTCGTACAGGAACTCGATATTAAGAAGGGTGATTTTACAATGAAGGAACTTCTAACTATACTAAAGAAGACCAAGAATCTAAAGCTGCAGGTTTAGATAACATACCTCCTGAAATATAGAAGACAGGTGGCTTCAATGACATCCTTCTTGATGCATGCAATGCTGTATATAATCAAGTTCACTACAACACCAAAACTTAGGCAAAGCAAAAAGTAGACATAACATCAAAATATCCACCTGGACGGGTGACCTAAGCATACCAAGCAACTACAGAGTAATAACATTCACTCCAATTGCAGCAAAAATCTACAATGACATGCTTCTCAACCGTATCCAACCAAAGATCGGAGAAGTGGTCAGGAAGAACCAGAATGGATTTAGAAAGAATTGCTTTACTTCTAATCAAATACTTATTGTCAGGAGACTAATCGAAGGAGTCAAAACCAAAAACATTGAGGCAGTCATGCTCTTTGTAGATTTCTTCAAAGCGTTCGATTCCGTACATAAAGGAAAAACGGCCAGCATATTAAAAGCATATGACATTCCAAATGAAGTCTTTAATTCTATCATGATGCTATATGAGCACACTCGAGCAATGGTCAGGTCCCCAGATGGGGACACTGAATTTTTCGACATCCGCACTGGGGTTCTACAAGGAGATACTCTTGCCCCTTTTCTTTTCATTGTCTGTCTTGACTTTGTACTTCGCACCTCTGTTGATATACACAACAGGCTAGGCTTCAACCTAAATGAATCCAGAAACAGACGTCATCAATCAGCACACATAACTGATGGAGGTTACGCAGACGATATTGCTTTGTTCGCGAACAACACTGCTGATGCGCAAACACTGTTTCGCAAGCTAGAAAAGTCCGCAAATGACATTGGTCTCCACATTAATGTGGATAAGACAAAGTTTGACTTTTAATGTGGAAGGAGAGATCAGAGCTCTGGTTGGATCAACACTGAAAGAAGTCGCTGAGTTTACGTATTTGGGCAGCAACATAGTTTCCACGGAGAGTAATATCGAAATTCGCATCTCAAAATCATGGATGGATTGCGTTTAGTATGGACTTCAAGGATAACTGACAAAATGAAAAGGCAGTTCTTCAGGGCAGTGGTATAGAGTCTGTCCTTATTTACTGTGCTACAGCCTAGAAACACTAAAAGATTGGGACAAAAAACTAGACGGCACATACACCCGTATGCTATGAACAGTATTAAATATATCTTGGCAAGATTATTCCACGAAGCAGCAACTTTATGGCTACCTACCTGCCATATCTAATACTATTAGGGAGAGACGCTTACGATTTGCCGGTCACTGTCTGAGGAGCAAGCATGAATTGGTGAGTGATGTATTGCTATGGACTCCACGACACGGACGCGCAAGCAGAGGACGACCTAGATCCACGTACATCCAACAAATAGCACACGACGCCAACTGTGAACCTGAAGATCTGACGAAGCTGATGGAAGACAGGACACTCTGGAGAGGAAGAGTCACATTGGTGCGAGCAAGGACCCCGTCATGATGATGATGATGATGATGATGATGATGATGATGATGATGATGATGATGATGATGATTAGGAGGAGGGGGAGGAGGCGGAGGGGGAGATGTTTACTGTGCCAAGCAGAATTGATTTCTGGAATATTGATGTTGTACTTGATTTCCAAGTTCAACTGTTTCTCTTTCTCTTTTCGACGGAACTGATAAATATTTTTTTAAATAAATAAATACATATTACTCTTTATTATAGAGCGGAGTATGTATGTTTTATTATTTATACTCACTAGGAGTTTTCACACAAGATCATCCAATATTACATCCAGGTTTCAATTTAAAATGTAAGTGAAAGTGAGGGAGCATTTATTATATATTTTTTAATTTAGTGAAATATGTTGGAATTAGTATGACTGTAAAAATAAAATAATAAATGAAGGCGTAAGAATAATTATACCCGTTTATGAAGTAATACTGTGGGGTAATGTGAGTTAATAATATTCCTCTCCACAATTAACTATGTAAATATTAAATATGTAAATATTGTGGTCTTTTGGTTTTATTAGATTCCAGAACAAGAATTTATCTAATCTGGTTTAGTATCCAGCTGGATACTGTCATACGAGGTAACATAAATTGAATAAGGTGGGTATTTAAAAGACAGTGTGGACTACGAATATTATTTTGAATATTCAGTCGAGAGTTTACGTGTACGAAAAAGTACCCTCATGCCAGGGGCCTGGCTAATCTTTGTACAGAGACACTCGAGGACAGTGTCTAGTAGGCATTAAAGTTCTCTGCTCTTTACAACCCCTGTACAGAAAGACTTTAGTCACTCGAAGATAGTGCGTGGTAGGCAACCAAGTTATCTCCAGTAGATATTATGTGTGTACTAACATGCCTATATATAATGAATTCATATATTTTAAGAAAAAAATATTGTTTATATATTTATACATGCAATAAAATATTATTCTCGTCTATAAAAAGTATAGGCAACGAAACACTGGAACCATAAGTTAATCCACAATGGCCACTCTACCAGCCTGTAACTATTGCATGTTTTGCTGGTACGAATTCGGTTTAATTAACTTCCGTAATTTGCTATAATTTCCCCACTCCGATTCACTCTCCAAAATACGACATGCTTAGAGATTGTAGCAGGACAACTTGTCCACTATTTATTTTCTACTTTCACTACCCCAGTCATCACCGAAGAAAATATTTTATAGTCTACGCTTATTGTGATTCGCCGTAAGTATTTAGTTTTGTCATTATGTGCTTTCAGCTTTCAAGTGCATCTTTTTTCCTAAGAACATAATGAACGGTCTCATTTATATTCACTGCTGATTCTAACAGCACTTTCATTTGCTACTCAAGTATAAACTTTTATTCTATATTTCGCATTTAACGAACACTACAGAATGTTTTCGCTTACATCCAACATGGCCGTTACATTTCATTATTTTCGAATAAGGCCTTTAGTTATCACGTTTTAATTTATTACAACCAATGTATTACAACGCAATTAACACACTTTCATATATTCTTAACTCTTGTACTGGCTTTTATCAGTGACCTGTGCGTAAAGGCTTTGAGTCTCTTATTACCTTGCAGTTCGTGTGTTTAGTAATCAAACAGAAAGAGACAGTTAGAGAGAGACAGAGATAAAGAGAGAGAGAGACAGACACAGAGAATGTGTGCATGTGTATAGAGAAATACAGTGAGAGAGTGAGTGAGAGAGGAAGAGAGACACACAGACAGGCACATATTGTATCTATGTAATTGTATGTGTGTGTTTGTCTACGTTTTTATATCTTTGAGTTTATTGTTACTGCTGTTAATTTTAGTACAATAATCACACTACTACTGCTATTAATAATTTGGAGGGGGGCACATTTTTATTTTCTTTTGTCATTACTTATTTCGATTCACGCGCCCTCACTTAGCTGAACGAGCACATCGCAAAACCATTTATCTCGGTATAAAAGGATTTCTCTTAACTTTAAAGTGAGTGAGAAAGAGGGTGCATGTGTGTTCAGCGAGCGTCTGTGTAGTATTGTTACGTTGTTACTACTGTTGCGACTATTACTATGATACTTCGAAATCTACTACTCCTACTTCTACTAATATTAATAATCTCACAGACCACATCATAAACAAGTGAAGCATGTAATGTCCTCCCTGATTGTACAGTGAACGAGGAACAAAAAATGACTAAGTTCAGCATTTGCCCCATCCCCATTTAGCCTCAAAAGTTCCCAGGGGACGTCAAATCCTGGTTAAAATGAACAAACGGTGCCGTTTTAGACCTTAACACATGTAAATTTGAGTTCAGCACTGTGCAAAAAAAAGAAAGGACTAAATTAATCACCACCACCCTATTTAGCTCCAAAAGTCCCCAAGGCCTTAATATATTTAAATTTGAGTTCAGCACCATGCAAAACTGCTAAATAGACATACACAGAAAATTTTGGACAAATATAGTAAAATAGTCCAAAAAATGGAATGTTTTTATTAGCCCTAAAAGAGCTCATGGGGCGCACCCAAGAGTTATCGCGAAGTATAGACAAACAAAATTATATAGAAATCGGTTAGTTACAACGTTTCAGAAAGTTTTGTAAAAATCCAAGGTATCATTTTTTTAATGAGCACAAAAGTGTCAATTTTAGCCATTTTAACTCGAAAGTTACCCCTAGGGAGACAACCGGTGTTTTCCCGGAAAAATCCGTTCTGTTACTTTTATTACTCATATCATGTTTAATGTTTGCGCAAAATTAAAAAAAATTTCAGGACGTAGTTATTGATAAAAATGCGGAAAGATGGACGGACGAACAGACAAGGATGAATTTACATGTTCGCTCTCCTTTTGTCGGGGGACTAACAAATATTTCATCTTGACTTTAAAGAGAACGAAAGAGAGTAACGGTCTTTAGCTAGCGTCTCTTTATTATTGTTTGTTGGTACTACTACTTTTCAATTAATACTACAAATACTATGACTACTACCACTACTATAACTACTACTACTACTACTAATAATAATAATAATAATAATAGAGGAGGATGGAAAGACCGAGGAGAGTACACTGATCAGACTTCCGCTGGACAAGTACCAAGAGAACTTGAGAAGGATCATTGCCACTCAAATCTCAGTGTAGACTAATGGCCGATGCCAACGAGAAATTAATGGTAAGCGGCTGTTACGATAATGCAAATTTATTTCCAAATGTTCACGAAAGAGGCGGAGAATACTGGAAAATCTAGGGAGATTGTTGTCACTCTACTCCCAAGGAATACCACAGATTGTTTTCCAGGAAAGATCTTTAATGACCTTTGTGAAAGCTCCTTATGACCTAATAATAATAACTATTTTGGGTCATGACACGCGCTAAAAGGGGGGTTGCCTCGGTTCTAATCTTAGCAAGCACATCATAAAATTTACTCCAGTCTACAAGGATTTCTCCGAACTATAAAAACATTTCGTTAATGAGTACCTCAATTGTCCACTTACCGACCTCTTCATGCAATAAAAAAACAACAAAGTTAGCTTAGTCTACGATATTTTGTTCGATAATCATTGTTTAATCTTTTTTTAGGGGAGTACTTTTAACGAATCCGTTCTGGCTTTATACCATCTTTCCATTGGGCTAGTATATATATATATATATATATATATATATATATATATATATATATATATATATATATATTTATATATATATATATATAAGTGTAATACAACGAAACAATACTGTATGTGAATGAATCCCTATCTTGGATTAAGCATATTGGGAAATGATATACAAACTGCCATACGCGTGTTAAGCGATCCTCTTTATATAAACAAATGGAGCTTAGGGGTCTGGATAATGTTTGAACATTGTTAATTCACATGCTCTTCATAGTAACAGATGAATAGCGTAACGATTAGAAGCGCCGACTGTCGTCTTGGCGGCCGAGTTTCAAACTTGGCTTGAGGTAGTTGCTTGTTTTAGTCGCACTGATGAGCTGTATTACAGTGAAGCAGTACTGTATGTGGATAATTATATATATATATATATATATATATATATATATATATATACTAGCATGTGTGCCTAGCGTTGCCCGGGTGTTTGGAGGTGTGTGTTGAGCAAAAAAAAAAGTAGTCAGGCAGGCTCGAACACGTACCGTCAAGGAGGAAAAGAAAGTGAAAAAAAAGTAACGTCTTTGCCGTTGCGTCCATCGACAAACCGGACGTCGCGAAGGTTTAAATTAAGGCTAGTCAATCGAAAAGAGTGGATGACTTTCGAAAATATCGGCGAAAAAAGCGACCACTCATTACCCAGTTGAGAGTGAAGGAATTAATGCTTTTAGCCAATTTTTCGATATTTGTCGTCCGAAGGGCCGGATTCAAAACGATACCGATCTCGTGAAAATCTGTCGCTTCTCTTGAAAGTTTTAGGAAGACATACATTCATACATACATACATACATACATACATACATACATACATACATTTAAACAAACATGTGAGGTTTATATAATAGATAAATAACTGATTAATTAAGTTCAAGTTTGTTAATCCGAACTAAAAATCGATATTTTTTCGAAAGTGTTCAATACGTGCAGAGAGCAAATAATGAAATTATTCTAAGTGTCTTCGATAAGTTTCCAGATATATTTCGTATGGGCACTTTTATTGATAATACACGTATCTCCTCCGGTTGCAATGCACTTGTTATGCCGTTCCAACAACTTCTGGAAGGCCCTATTGGTCCTCTTCTGTGAGCGTGACACAGCCTCTTTCATGAGTTATAACGACAACTTCTAATTTTTTCTTTCAGCTTAGGGAATAACCAAAAGTCACAAGGATCAAGGTCTGGACTATAGGGAGGGTGAGGAACTGTCTTGATACCCATCTTGGTTATGACAACGTGTTTCTTTTTAATCTTCTCTGAGCACCCCTGGGGAAAAAAAACTTCTGCATCTTCAGTTCCTCGCTAATAATTGTGTGTACAACAGTTCCCACACTGACATCAAACTGTGCACTTATTTTTTCTATAGACATACAACGACCCTTATCCATGAAATTCTTTATTTGGCCAATCAAATCTAGTGCTCTGGCTTTCTTACTCCTCCGACACCTGTCATCATCCGTCACGGACTACTGGTCTTCCTTGGATCTCTCAAAAACTCAATTTATGCCAGATTGTCAAAAAGTCGTCTAAAACATTCCATACATTTCTGTGGAATTTGTCCAAGTTTAAGAAAGGGTTTTATTGCATATTGTTCTTCTTGAGTTTCCTGGCGTCCAGATTGCATTTGTAAAATTCACCAGCGGTGACAATCATGATTTAGTAGGTCTTTTCAATTCCTATTTACGTTGTAAAAGTTGTACTGAAGTAAATTAATCAAAGTGCATTCCATGGAAGTACTTGTAAAGCAATGTGTTCAACTGCAATATTTTTTAATAAAGCTAGTACAATAATTAACGTTGAAATACAATTGCGTATTTATTGTCTCTTACCGAAATACCAATACGAGCCAATGAGAGCATGAATTGATAACAAAAAAAATATTTAATGATGCAGAATAAAGAAAATCTAAACGCGAAACCATTGTTGTGTTTTAGTCTGTTTTGTTGTAACGTTTGTTTATTTGTTTGCTTGTTGGCCGCTTGGGCACCAAAGAAAAAACATGCAGTCTTCCGTGACACGTGACAAACCAACAGAACGGATGTACGATCGACTTGATGACAGCTGTCACATGACAACACGCGCCAAACGAAATTCTAACGCATGCCGCACTGCGCACGTCGCGTGCGTGTATTCAGACAGGAAGGCTTTGAATAATACAGCCATAGAAAAGTACGAGAGACAATATATATATATACTAGCATGGGTGCCCGGCGTTGCCCGGGTGTTTGGAGGTGTATGCTGAGCAAAAAAAAAAGGGGGTAATTTTTTAAACTTTGACTCCTATTATGACCCCTGAATATTTATTGTTTTTATTATTATTTGAATTTTCCAATACATCGGTAAACACTGTATGGTTTTCAAGCTGAATAAACATGTTACATTGAATAAAAACACGAAAAATATATCCAGTATGGTAGAAAAGTAACTTATCTTGCCTTTGATAACATGTATTTGTTATATATTTGTTTTTTGACAACTTTTTCGAATCTTTGTGTACAGTAATACAAACCCGTTTTTCGAGCTGAATAAATATGTTACATTGAATAAAAACACGAAAAATATATCCAGTTTGGTAGAAAAGTAACTTATCTTGCCTTTGATAACATGTATTTGTTATATATTTGTTTTTTGACAACTTTTTCGAATCTTTGTGTACAGTAATACAAACCCGTTTTTCGAGCTGAATAAATATGTTACATTGAATAAAAACACGAAAAATATATCCAGTTTGGTAGAAAAGTAACTTATATTGCCTTTGATAACATTTATTTGTTATATATTTGTTTTTTGACAACTTTTTCGAATCTTTGTGTACAGTAATACAAACCCGAAATGAAAAGACTACGAGTGAACGCGCGTTTTTTTTAGTTTAGTTTCATATATATATATATATATATATATATATATATATATATATATATATATATATAAAAGTATTTTTAAATTTTATCTTTCTAGCTTTAAAAAAAAGTTTTAAAATTTTATCAGCCGGCATAATTTATTTTTAAATAATGAAAAATTTCAGGAAAATTAATTTTTGCTAGATTTTTAAAGCATGTGTGTCAACAGCTTAAAAAATCGTCTCTTCAAAAGAACATGTTTTAAAGAGTGCGTGTATGCGCGTGTGCTGGGTAGTAGTAGTAGTACTAATAATCTGTCCAGCGTTTGTTTTCGTGTTGTGTGTACGTGTGTGCGGCTAGCGCCAGAATGGCGGTCGTGGTGTCGGAGGTTGGATTGTGATGTCTGGTGTAAGTTTCGTATTTTTTATAATTTGTAAATGGCAAGTTAGGAAAAATTAAACCCTTCCAAGATGGACAATAAATAAGACTATAATATTTTATAGTAAAGTTAATAGTTTTTTAGGAGATGTGGTTATTGGATTAACCAATCAGAAATCGTCTGTGGCACACACATCTCTGTTTATATATATATATATATATATATATATATATATATATATATATATATATATATATATATATAGTATAGCATATGTTTCTTCTTTCATAATTCTAAAAATAATGAGACAACTATTTTGAATCAGCAGGAAAGCCAACCATACATTTTGGTACAGCTTCAGTAGTTCGTACTTAGTTGAGGATACGTCCCCGACAAGCAGTCCGACAGAAGGTGAGCCGCTGTTTTGTTTTGTTTTTTCTGACCACGCTCTCTTGGATTGAGGCATATGTTTCTGTTCAGTCTAAAGGGATCCATCTTCTCAGACTGCCTAATCTCATTGAAAATGAGTTAGTTTATCTGTGTATTGATTGAAATCTTTTTTAAAAAAAGGCATGAAACCATTTGATATAAGGAACCGACAATAACCAAAGATGATTCTTACAAAGACAAGGGATGCCTACTGACCTGGTATTGAAAAGACCAAGGCAGTAGGTAGGAGGAAAATGGTCTTGTGAAGAGAGTTCTACATGGTTGCAGTTCTTGTAAATAAGCTTCATGAATAAGAAAATGTATTACAATGAGCTTATTAAAACACCGAATTGATGGAGACTACTAAAACGAGTAAAAAGACTTGAAACAAATGAAACAGGACGCAGATTAAACAATTTTGAAGAACACATACCATAATAGTATTTATTAAAAAAAGGGGTTAAGACTAACAACTTCACGTCTTTAAGAGAGAGAGGTTAGAGCGAAGAAAGAGTAAGACCAATCAAATTACAGATACTCTTCCGCATCTTATCAAGAACCCTCAAATAGAACAGAGATTCACCAATCCAAACATGACAATAGTACTAATCCTCTGAGTCGCCCCTGCTAGGGAATACCAACAGGGCTGCACAGACGACTTTTGTGGGCCAACGTGCGCTAATCTAAGTGCGCTAGTTTTTCAAAACCACACCTGACCTTGTGTCTAATCTCCTAGAGAGATAAGTAAAATACACTATTAGTAACCAGAGTTCTCTACCAGAACATTTAAAGCTACATCTACGAGCAGTGCATGATCTAATTTCAAGGACTAGAAGAATACCCGTTTCACCACGGGTAAAATTCATTTTAACATACTAGTTTTTACTTTGCAATGTTTTTTTTTGGGGGGGAGGGGTCAGATTAGCTTTATTTTTAATATAATATGATATTATCAAAATATATATATCTTTACTCTTTACTTTGAAATTGGGCCCTGTCGGTGGAGCAATAAATACGCCGACTGCCCCCTGCAGAGGGTAAAAGTCCCTCAATGGGGGTCCTGGATATGACTTTAAACTATATCCGATGGTGAGGCCCCAGCTTGCGGGCTTTGGGGAGTGTGGACCCACCCTTTAATTGCCATTGCTCCCAGGTCCACTCTGACCTGGAGTGGTAGTACCTATTAGGGTCCCAACTATGGGTTAAATAGAAACTGACTTGGAAAAAACAAATTGAAAAAAATTTCTTCAAAATCACCGGATTTGGCATTAAATTACCTGAGAAGGGTTGATATGCCGTAAAACAAAAACAACCAACCAACTTTGAAATTGTTTTCTCTTCTTTTTTTTGTCAGAATTGTTTTTATACAATAAAAATATATTTTTTAAGTTTACATAAAAATAATATTTATTTTGAAATTTAAAACCAATAAAAAAAATTCAAAATCTAAAAATACTTTTGGGTTATATTTTATTAAAGATAAAATCTTTTAGAAAAAGAATTATTTCAAATCAAAGGTTATATTTTTTATGCAGAGATTAAAAATTAAACCGGAATTTATGTGAGTATTAATCAGCATGAATTTTCCTTGGCATACACCGGCAAGACTTGATAAGATCTCCACTAAGCATAAAACAGAAGTTGAAAAAAAAAACTGTTTTAGTAAAAAAATAACTAAGACTTTTTATAAATTAATTATAGTGGAATGCTTTAGCTTATTGCCTGTCCAATAACATGATAAGTACAAGAAAAATAAATTAAAATTGGAATCAGAGTTATATTTGTCAGCTTAAATGCTATTTAAATGAAACATTTACCATCTGATTGGCACATTTGGAGCATATCACTGAGAAGAGATGAAATGATAACATTCAAGACTGAAAGATTGAAGCTTATTTATACCAAATATACTTGGATTTCTGGAAAGACTTTGACTCTTATTAACAATTTCATGCGGCATTTTTTTTTCATTTTTATTATCAAAACATTACAACAATAATAACTGACTGTTGGCTAGTTAGAATCAAAGTTGGATTTGTCCGCTTAAATGCTGTTTTAGTCTTTACTTTGAAAAAATTTTCAGAATGATTTTAAAAAGTTTGCATAAATATAGTCTTTACTTTGAAATTTAAAATAAAAAAAAAGACATTTCAAAGTAAATGCTAAAATATATTTTGATTATAACATATTTAAAATATATCATTCTGAAAAAGAAGCATCTCAAAGTAAAGACAAGTTTTTATGTAAAGTGGAATTCATATAAGTATTAATTAGATGGGACTTTTCCTCGTTATAACATCGGCAAGTCTTAGCAAGACTCTGCTCTCGATGAGAAATCGACTCTAAAGCTTCTTGGTCTTTCTTTCTCTTCCAATCGTTCTGGAAGCTCATTTATTAAATCCATTGCTATTTCTGCATTTCGTAAAATCAGTTCTCTGTCGCTCTAAACACTTTCTCACTCACAGAGCTATTCCCTATCTATACAAATCTGCTATCAGACTACGTATGGAGTACTGGTGTCATATTTGGGCTGGTGAACTTGTGTTCCATTTAGATATTCTGGATGAATTGCAGAAACGTAATTTGATTGACCCCAAACATTTTTCTTCGCTGCGACCACTCTCTCACAAACCTGATGTTGCTAGTGTCTGTTTTTTTTTTTTTTCTACAAATATCATTATCACATGTGCTCCTCAGAATTGTCTGATCTATTCCCTGCTTCCTTTGTTCCAGCTCGTTTATCTCGTTGGTCTAGTAGTCTCCAGCAATTTGCTGCTTTAATACTTCATTGTAATACAAATTCCTATTCCAGTATTGCAAAGTTGTCAAACTCTCTTATTGTTCACTGTTTTCCTTCTACTTGCAGCCTTTGTACTTTAAAGACTAAGGTCAATGGCTATGTCTTATATTTGCAATAACCACATCTTCTCACCTCACCACTTGTCTCAAACGATGTCCGTAAAATAAGACTACGCACAACTTTCGCTACACAGAACCCAGAAGCCGAAAAGAAACTGTTTTAGTAGAAATAACTAAATATTTGGGCAAAAAAGTAATCGAATTGTTAACGAAGATTTGAAATTGATGGATAATCATTGAAGGAGATTATGTTGATTGCGTAAAAGTTATTGTATTATTAGTTAGGCCGGAGACTTATTGATTGGTGTGTTATAGCAGCATATTCTTTTCATTGTTTTGTCTCTCGAGTATATATCAGCCACAGTAAGACACAGTTAATCAACCGAGAACCACATCACCCCATATAAAAGCGTATAAGATATCAACGGATACACACTCGAGAGTCAAAACTATGATAAGAATATGCTGTTGTCCAAGCCCTAGTTATAGTCAATCTAAAACGATGTATATATGTGAATCAAATCAATAATAACACTGTGAAGGTAATCGATTATTTATTTGAAGTACTAAGAACTTAAAAGGCATCACCGTCGATTTTGACATATTATTTACCTCTTTTCCAGGGGTTTAGATACAAGGTGAGGTGTGGTCCTGAGAAGCTAGCACACTAGGATAAGCATATCCTTGTCTACAAAAAAAATGTTGATCGTCCTCGTCGCCATTCGACGGAGAGGAGGCGATTAACAATACACTAATTTCTTTTCGGAGAGAAGGTAAAGCCTGGGGGAGTGGACTTCCGATGACTGAACTGAACGATACGTCAGATTGACAGCAAAACAAAAAGTTGGATTGATTTATTGTCCTCATCTTTCTTAGTTGTTGTTTTTTAACGTTTTGGTCAAGTAATCCTCTGGTCGGGTTTGGGTAGGATCGAACCAGCTATCTTCAGACAATTCTCACCTGGAACCGTAGAGATTCAACGTCTCTACCCACTGCGTCACTGGTCCAGACGGGCGTTTGAGGTTGGATATTTGGTCTTATAAATCCATGTTTATTTATTATTTGATATTCCATTATTATCTTTATTATTCCAATTATTTCACTATTCCAATTAAATAATATATATATATATATATATATATATATATATATATATATATATATATATATACCATTCGGTACGGACCCGATCGTCGTTATCTCAAGGTTGCATATTCGAGCTGAGATGCCAGATATATTTTTTTAAACTTTTATTATTGAAACAAGCTTATTTTTTCGTTCGTTTTTTTCCATCATGTTCGCCGTTTTGGGGGGGGGTCCGACTTTTTAAAGAAGTTTTAACATCGTTTGCTTATACTTTATTTTGCATCACGTTCGCTGTGTTTTTTAATAATATTTAAACAGGGTTATTACGTTCGCTTGTTCTTTATTTTCCATTTTGTTTTGATTTACCCCCACACCTCATCATACGCGGGCAACGCCAGGTAACCCCTCTAGTTATATATAAAAATAACTTTATAAAATCCACAGTTGCTTCTTTAGTAAGACAGAATGTTTCTGCTTCGAGCACAATTGAACCATGATACTTGACTTTTGCATTTACAGGTTTAAGTGAAGCTATTACTTACAAATAAACTAAACAGTACATCTTTATAGTGCAATGTAGACTACAATGTATTGTTTAGAGTCACTGCGGGGAGGCATGTAAAACTTCCTCCTGGTACACCGTGGGAGGGGATCTCTAACTAGGACAGGAAATCAATCGATTTCATTTCGGTGACAATTAAAATATGGGAGGGCGAAACATTTGTTGACTCTCATTCCCTCCCGGACAACGTCGGATACTACTGCATTTTGTCGAAAAGATATCCAGAAAAATCGGAAAAAAGAATAACTCTGTCGTGTTAAATCACATGTGCTTGAATAATGACTTGCTGCCAAAATATACATACATATATATATATATATATATATATATATATATATATATATATATATATATATATATATATATATATATATATATATATATATATCAAACGTCTAGTTTATTCCAAATCGATAAACTAGAAATTTACACGCCCGTTTTCCGTGAAATTTTATAAGAGTGACTGTTTCTCATTTAACTGTGTTTTTAAATGTTAAAAAGTAAAAAATATTACCAAATTTAAAAAAAAAAACATTATTCGACTTTGCTTCCTTTCGGTCGACAATTAGGAAATGACGAAAAATAACGATTCTGACTACACGTGCGTATAAAACAAACTTTTTTTTTAATCGTTAAAAGAGTAACAGAGAAATTGTAAATTTAATAAACAAAGCATAAGTAAAAAAAAAAAATTATTTGTACTTATGCATTTAATGAGCCAAACGTAACTCAGTTTGCGTCTCGGATTTCTCCCGAACATGACATCCACAGAAGAAAGAAAGAAACAAACAATTCGATCGGTGTATTCGTGTTCCTCCTGGACATAACGACATAACGAAAAAAAAAACCTACTCGCCGAGGATCGGCAATATATATATATATATATATATATATATATATATATATATATATATATATATATATATACCCCCAAAACCTCAAAAGCCGTTCTTTATATGGGAGGTAGGGTGTATTCCTAAAGTCGTTTTTAACATGAGGAGGTTGAGGTATTTATAATATGCTGGGGCAAGTCGTAAAAATTAACGAAGTTGCTATTATTTATTGCAAAAAATGCTAAAACTTTATTTTTGTGACAAAAAAATATGTTATTTTCTACGAATATTTAATAAGAAAAAATACAAATGACCGGTAAGTTTTTTTTGTATTTTTGTGTTTTTTATTTACAATTTTACTTTACTTTTTTGTTCCTGTTTACAATGCCTCCCCACGGGACAAAGTTAGACACCAGGGTCGTTTTTTTAACGTGGAGAAAAGGAACAAAAATAAAAATTGTCATAGCGTTGTTATTTCCTCGGCAACGCTCGACTTTATCCGGCTGTTGACGGCATGCGCCGGTGACAGTCGAACGCTGAGAAAATAATTACACAACACTTAAAGTTTAATTCATTCAATCAGTCTTTGGAAAATAAATATTTGAACTAAAGTGGCGCTTATGAACTTACCTTACCGTGCTATTTTTTTAAATTAGTATTCAGGTTTTAAAATACTTTTTGTTTATTAACTTTTTAGGTGAAAGTACAGATAACCCAGTCGGTTTCTAATTTGTGGAAAATCTAGCACCCGAAAAAAAATAACGTTACTTTGGATAGTAACAAAAATAAAAATTTCCCCAGTTTTGAGAAGTGTACTTCACCCTTTGTTTCTCTCCCCCTCTCTTCCTCTCTTAATAATTCTCTCAATCCATCTCTCTCCTCTCTCTCTCTCTCTCTCTCTCTCTCTCTCTCTCTCTCTCATATATATATATATATATATATATATATATATATATATCACCATCTCCATCTCTCTTTGCGCCCCTTTCTCTCTATAATTCCCTCTATCTCTCTCCCCTTCTCTCCTTTCCTCTGTCTCGTTCCCTCTCTGTTTCTAACTCTCTCTCTCTCTCTCCCTCTATCTCCTTCTCTTTCTGAATTTCTCTCTCACTTTGTCTGTTCTATCTATATATATATTCCTATCTATCTGTCCATCTCTAATCCCTCATTCTATTGTAGTCTCCTCAATTAATTATAGTGAATAAGGCATTGTCAAACATGGATAAAACCTATTTCAGTCACCTTATTTACTTATTGTGAGAATAGAAGTTATTTGGAAATTACTGCTACCTCGAACAGCACCAGGAGTAACTGGTAAAACCTTTCTAATTAACTTGATTTTGGCAGCCATTTAGTGACAAAATGACGTAGCCCTTGCTGCATGTGGAATACCTGCGATCTTGCTATAAAGTAGAACTACTTATTCTACTTTTAAACTACTATTAAACATTCAATTTTACAAAAATCTCATGTTCAACATTTCCAAACCATCCAATATGGATTGCAGAAATGCTAACTTATTGTTTGGGATGAATGCACAACGGTACGCAAATAATCACTTGAGGCTCTTGGTCGATCTTTGCAAGATTTGCATGGCAATGGCAGACCATTTGGAAATTCAGTAATATTGTTTACAGGAGATATCAGACAAATGCTATCTGTAATTCTTCAATCAACACCGGCAGATGAAATAAACTCTTCCCTCAAATACTCTACTTTTTGGTGCCATGTGAAGACATTAAACTTCACTCAAAATATGCATATCCAATTGCAGACTGCTCGATCACGGCCACCGAGAGTAATAAGGCCTGTTAACAAAAAAAAAATGCCAGCAGCAATGTAGGTAAGATTTATCAGACTGTCGGTACTATATAAGGGGTATTTTAAAAAGAGCAATAAAATATTTAAAAAAAAAAGGAACACAATTCGATTAATACTGAAACTGAACTTTATTCAATATGAAATATAAATATCATCTATGTAAAATTAAGTAATTTTAAAGCAATATACAATTTAATACTGATAAAAGTGAATTATGAATTTAGGAAACAAAGAATTAAATAACATATTAAACACCAACGATGAATAATTTTAAAAGTGAAAACAAACGATAAATAATTTTTAGAATTAAAACAAACGATAAAATACAAAAAATTGAAATGAAACAAATAATTAAAATACAAAGAAACAATAAAAGTTACTAGTGCAGAAATATTTTTTAATTTAATTTAGAGAAAAATCACATGGGTTGAATGTTATTTTTTGGAACTTTAGAGATTATTCGGACTAATGTTCTCATCTTGCGTTTTATCATCGAATCTTGACTTCTCCTTTATTACATCCTCAGGCCGAAAATGATGTTCACATACCTAAAAAATAATTAAAGAAAACATTCATACCATAAAGTAAACTTTTGTTTAAATATAAGAAAAGACAGTAAACAAACATTTACAATAATAATAATAATCACAGTGTAGTATCTGTTCTGATGCTACACTTCATTTGTTCTGTCCTCGGTCAGTGGAGGAGAAATCCTTCATGACTGACACAACTTTTATTTTATTTTTGTTCCTATCCAGAGTGCCCTTTTTGGGGAGCTAGATTTTCCCACATTAAAAACCGACCTTGTGTCTAACTGAGCCCTCGTGGGGAGGCAAGTAAATAAATTTTAAAAACAATATTTTTGACAATTATTCTCATGTAAAAGTTATTTGTTTATTATTTTAAAAAGAAACAATCAATTTTAATATATAACGCTCAGTCACGGCTAATTTCATTAATAGCCGCGTGGTGAATAATTTTCAACCCGACTTAAGAAAAAGATATAGAACTTCAAAATAATTTGGAAATACTCAATAAAAGGTTTTATTCATTACTAAAAAGACATTTTGGCAATTATTCTCATGTAAAAATTATTTGTTTATAATTTTCAAAACTAAAACAAAATTAAATTAAATTTTCAACCTTCCTGATAGACTTTTTAGCCTTATAAGAAAATAAACAGTTAAAATATCAACATATTATTTGCTGTATTAGCAATAAATAGTATTGTTTCTTTAATTTATATTAACAATGCTATCAAACGTTATGAAAGTAGCTGAATACAGTTCTAATTAAATACCCGTTTAATTATTAACAAATAACATTATTTACGTTACTATATTTGGTTGGAATAAAAGTTTTCCCTTCTAATCGTACGTATCCAAATTGAGAAAATTTAGGAAAAGAAAATGTATGTACTTTGGGGCCTTTTGGATAATTTCTCCGGTAATTTGGAACAACGCAAGAATACACCATGTTAGAAAACTGAAAACTAGAGGAAACTGCTACTGAGTGCCTAGACCTACAACTGAATCTGATAATGATGTCACGCTGTCGTGTGCATCGGCCTTCTTTGCTCTCGGTAGCCACGGCTCGATCCGCACAGAAATTTTTGCATTACTTGTGGGAAATTGGGCACGGAAAAATGCTGGCTGATCCGAGTTAAGGGCGATATTCTTTGACTTTTAATTTCTGTAATTTTATTACATCAAAAGAAGACTTGGTTAAAAAGTTTTTTCTAGATATTCAAATTAATTATACGACTTACACTTGACTGAGTAAACGAGCTATTCTTGCAGCTCAATACAAAGACGTCCATGCACTTAACGCTATTATTCAACGTAAAATTCCAAGTGAGGTAGTCACATATATATCTATCGACACTGTTGTGAAAGCAGATAAAGTGGTTAATTATCCAACAGCTAGATTTGCCATGGATACCTTCGCATGTACTGCAACTGAAAATCGGTGTACTAATTATCATGTTGTGAAATATAAACCAATCCAAGCTTTGCAATGGCTCATGGCTTGCAGTAAAAAAATTAACAAACAATATGATAGAAACAGCAAACTTAACAGGACCTTGTACACGTGAAGATATCTTCATTCCACGCATTCCTATGATTCCACCGGACACACCATTACAGTTTAGGAAACTGCATTTTCCAATTTTATTGTCGTTTGCAATAACCATCAGCAAAGCTCAGGGAACAATCTTTACAATTGTTTGCCTTACAGCTACACATTGACTGTTTTTTCACATGGACAATTTATGTTATGTGTTCAAGAGTCACCAAACCAGAAAATCTCTACATCAGCTAAGAAAATGGAAAAACAAAAACTGTGTACCCATACGAAATGTGGAATTAAACCTATAAGAAACATGCATTTTCTCATTTTGGAACTTTTTCCATTGCGCCAATTTGAGCCACAGCAACGCGTGGCAGGGTACAGCCAGTATATATATATATATATATATATATATATATATATATATATATATATATATATATATATATATATAAAATAAAAATTACAATTAAATTTACAAAAATGATCCAAGATGGTAAAACTAAAGTATATTATAAATATTAAAGAATTAATATTTATAAAGTAATCTCAACCAGACGTAAAAGCTCGATAAAAGCAAATAGGAGATAGAGCTTATAATAAGTACCCCTTGTCTCGGCAGCCGAGTCTAACGCATATCTTATTTTTCTTTTAATGATATTATTGGAATTCTTGCCCCTTTTCCTTGTATCTATTTGTGAATTATTCCACGGATTTCGGTATTTTGGATTATTTTGGATCATCTTCCAATTACGCGATTCCCTTGGATTTTACTTGTGCGAATGGAAATTTAACTAACTTTCTTGGATTTGCATTTTTGGATTTTACCGTCATTGGATACTTTACTTTTCTCCAGACTATCCATTCACGTGAAATCACCTTTTTCTTCACCCTATTCCCTCTGCTTCACTTTTTGTTATCAAGTAAGATCTTTGACTTACTTGCAATTTCATCAAATACTTTTGCAAGAAAAATCCAATCCCACATTTTGCTAAATCCTACCTTCTAAACTCCGCGGATTAAGCACTATCCACTTATTTAGTGTTTCCTTTTCAAATTAAATGTTTTTAACTCTTTTTCAAAGTGTTTTTAACATGTTTTATTAACTATTTGCTCTTATATATATATATATATATATATATATATATATATATATATATTATATAGTATATATATATATATATATAGAGAGAGAGAGAGAGAGCAAATAGTTAATAAAACATGTTAAAAAAACACTTTGAAAAAGAGTTAAAAACATTTAATCAATTCACGTGAAATCACCTTTTTCTTCACCATATTCCCTCTGCTTCACTTTTTGTTATCAAGTAAGATCTTTGACTTACTTGCAGTTTCATCAAATACTTTTGCATGCAAAATCCAATCCCGCATTTTGCTAATTCCTACCCTCTGATGAGAAAGAAAGTATTTCTTCGAAACTCCGCGGATTAAGGACTATCCACTTATTAAGTGTTTCCTTTTCAGATTACATATGTTTTTTTAACTCTTTTTCAAAGTGTTTTTTAACATGTTTTATTAACTATTTGCTCTTATGGTAAGCTTTATCTCCTATTTGGTTTTATCGAGCTTTTACATCTGGTTGAGATTGTTTTATAAATAATAATTCTTTAATATTTATAACATACTTTAGTTTTACCATCTTGGATCATTTTGGTATACTTAATTGTAATTTTTATTTTATTATATATATATATATATATATATATATATATATATATACACTCATCCACATACAGTACTGTTTCACTGTTTCACAGCTCATCAGTGCGGTTAGACAGGCAACTACCTCAAGCCAGGATTGAAACCCGACCGTCTGTTACGGGCATGCGTATAAAATGGAAATGAATAAAGCATTGGGGCAATGGATGGGTCACTAGGTAGCAAGTGCACATTGAGTTTTTTTTTTAATGTAAAAAATTAAAACAGAAAACGAAATCAAGCATATAAATGTTATTTCAAACAGTACCTGAGTATTTGTGGAAATTAGCGTATGATTAAGAAACTCGAGTAAGTAAGCAAAAGTGAAAATGTTCGTACGTGTGTAAGTAATATGTTTGTGTGTGTGTGTGTGTGTGTGTGTGTGTGTGTGTGTGTGTGTGTGTGTGTGTGTGTGTGTGTGTGAATATTTGGCAGCGTGTGTTGTTTTACTTTGCCTTTGTTAGCGTGTTCATAGTTGTGATTAGCAGTTAGTTTCTGTTCGCTTGACTTTCGCTAGTGTGTAGGAATGTGTGCGCGAGATGAAGAAGACTTGTATGTGAGTCAATGAGACACTTTCGCCTTGCCCTCCCCCATCCGGCCGAAGGCACAGGAAGGGATATTGAGCGTACATTCTTGGAGTTGTGTTCGAAGTGTGACTGGTAAATGTAAGCTGGGGACAATCTCTTTTGGTCACCGTTCTTATAGGAATTTCTAAGTTTGCGTTGGCTTAGTACTTTCACATGACTGTGTAACTTTTTGGATTTGAAACGATTTTCATTAGGTGAAAATAATTTGAGTTATCACATTCTTGTAAAAACTCTGACGTGCCTTTGGAAGTGACGAAGAAAGCGAATCCAAACTATGCGGAGAAAGAAAGACAGTAGCAATAAGATCTATTTGTTTTTTAATGTTCGTCGGAATCGCTTTGCTATTCAGCTGCCACAGATTTTTTTTTTTAAGATAGTGGATGTAGTTCCTTCCTCTTTTCAGCATCTGGTTTTGTTTTTTATCAGTTGGATGTATTTTTTTATTTATTTTATTCCCAGCTCCATTCTAATGACATCCACGACTGAAACGTTATGTATGGGAAAACACATGTTTTTAGCTAAATTATATAACAGATCTGTTTTATGTAATAATTTACATGAATAGACTTTTTATGTTAACTAGCAGGCCGCCTGGCGTTCCTGGTCGTTAAATTTCATATAAATATTATATTTGAATTAATATAGAATTCTTATTTATTATAAGCAGAAATACCGTAGATAATAAACTTAACGTTAAATTTTGTTAAAAAAATAAAGTAAAAAAAAAAAAACGGAATGAAACTGAGACATCTGCATATAAGTATTATGTTTTTTCTAAACTGTTCACTTCTGGTAAGTAAAAAAAAATACTCGAACTGAGATCGAAACCAAAACCTAAAAACAGTGAGTCAAGTACGATAACTATTAGGCCAGTTTGACACGATCACCAAAAAGTGTTTTCAAGGCTACTTATTCTTAACACAAGTAATTTGTCATGTGAACGATTCACGCATGCGCATTCGTGAAGCAGTTGACAAACAGATAAAAATCCCATGACCCCCCCCCGTACTAAATTATCAATTTTGACCCCTTAGCAGTACTTTCCTCCGGATGGAAACCGATTTAAAAGTTTTCCACGTGTCTGAATGCCCTATATACCAAATTTCAACTCTATAAATCAAATATTCGTTGAGTATATAGGCTGAGAGGTGTCCTCACACACATACACATTCTCACTTCTATACTAGCAGGCGTTACCTGGTCGTAAAATACGCATAAATATTATATTTTAATTAATGCAGAATTCTTTTTTATTTTAAACATAAATACCGTTTGTATTAAACGTAACGTTGAATTCCTTTAAAAAAAAATTAAGTAAAAAACAAAACTAAGACGTGTGCATGCGAGTAATATGTTTTTCTAAACAGCTCACTTTTTGTAAGTAAGGCTGAAATCGAAATCTAAACATGAAGAAGGCAGTGAGTCAAGCGTGAAAGACTCTTTGAAAAGTAGTCTCCAACCGACTTGTACTTAACATTATGAATCTTTAATGTGAACGATTCACACATGCGCATTCGTGAAACAGATAGCAAACAGAAAAATCCGACGACTCCTGCGTACCAAATTTTCAATTTTGACCTCTTAGAAGCCCCTTTTCCGGATGAAAACGGATTAAAAAGTTTTCCACATGTCTGAATAACCTATATACCAAATTTCAAGTCTGTAGATTTTCGGAAGAACCTTCCCAGTCTTTGTCAATCTGTTGCTAAATGCAATATTTGGTAAATATGGACTGTTTTGAAACACATTTATAAATTAAGAAAATTGTATTCGTATAAAAATACGGATCAATGTTTTTTCTTCTTCTTCCTCTTCCTCTTCCTCTTCTTCTTCTTCTTCTTCTTCTTCTTGTCTGATTTTTAGTTTATCCAAATATTTTTTGTAAGTAGTTTTAGTTTTTTCAACTGATTTAGAGCAAATCTGCATCTCTGATTTCAAAAATAGTATCGGTTTCCCTTTAACAAGTCAAGTTTTTCTAATGGGAAAAATTCGTTGTATTTTTTTTTGTTTTTTTTGTTTTTTAATTTAGTTTCTTTTTTTTTTTGTTTTGGTTTTTTCTAAAGGGAATTCATTAGGGCGGCACTTTTTTATTTGTATTATTTTTAGATCCGATAAAAGATTTTTTCTCACCCCATTTATTATATTACTAGCAGGACTCGTTAACCGGCGTTGCCCGGTGGTAGTATGACCCTCTCCCCGCGTAATAGATGAAAGTACGGTTGTTGTTGTTGTTGTTGTTGTTGTTGTTGTTGTTGTTGTTGTTGTTGTTGTTCAGCCCCAACATCATCATGTTAAGAACGGCTTTCAGAATAGATACCTTCCACCTCCTCATGTTAAGAACGGCTTTCGGAATAGACACTTTCAACCTCCTCATGTTAATAACAGCTTTCGGAATGGACACACCCAACGTCCCTATGTTTAGAACGGCTTTCGAAATAGACACCCCATTTTGTGAGTGGATGGGGTTGTCAGAAAATTTGCTCGAAATGTAACTGTCAGGATTGCCACGCGCAAATACTATGTACGAACAACAAAATGTTGTGGTTGCAGTGTCGACATTCAGGATATGGTATTTTTGTTGGTAAGACTGGGGTCTGTTGTTGAACTGTATCTGTGAATATATCGACACGTACAAACACAAGAACACTCATAAATATATACACATTCAACAGACACGCAAACATAGGAAAGTTTATATACATAAGTAAACAGTTAAACACACACGCATTTATATATATGGCCCCCATGTTATACAGACTAAGCAACAATATTACAATTGGTAACTATTACATTCTCTACTGGTCAATGTTCAGCATTAATCAGAATTGATCAGTTTATCAGTAGACATGACACTGATAAAGACAGATGCCTAAAAACCAGATGTTTAGTCATCATTGATCATTCAAAGCCGAAACGTCCGTTTCTTTGTCTATGCTTCGAAATCTAGTATTTGATGATCTTTTCTCTCCTTTGCAACATCATTCCCACAGAGAAGACGTCTCGAGCCTGTCTCTTCTCTATCGTTATTTTCATGGTAAGTGCTCGTCTGAGCTCCAATCTACGATCCTCCGTTACCAAACTTTCACAAAAAATACTCGACTAGCTATAACCACTATCAAGAGATTTCCCTGACTTTCTAGCTGTGCCTAAATTTAAACGCAGATTCCATGAACAAAGTTTCTTTCCTAAAACTGCCCGCATGTATAACACTATTCCACTGGCTTGATTCCCAGACTATTACAGTATGGTAGATTTCAAGTCCAATGTCAACAAATTCTTGTTGAGCCGTCCCCTTAGATGATCCAAATGCTACCCAATTTTCATCATTAACGATTACTAAACTACCACCTTACATCTATCCGCCCTCATCATCAAGTGGCCTTCGGGCCTTGATAAGTGGTGACTCCCTTGTAAAGAAAAACTGTTAGAATGCTCAGGGTTAGTGATGTTTTTATTCAAGGTCCAGCATTAGTCGCCATCATGACTGCATCTCACCGTCCTTAATACCTGATCTCCATCACCTTCATGTCTTGATGAAATCTGTTTCCCTTTTCGGTCGCCCATTGACCCTAAATACTCAGGAAACCGATATATATATATATATATATATATATATATATATATATATATATATATATATATATATATATATATATATATAATGAAAATAATGGAAATAGCATTCCGACAAAATAGAGAAATAAAAAGGAACAAACCGTATTATGTGTTCATCAACGTTTCGTCTTTATTTCGAGAGAAAGTCTCGAAATAAAGACGAAACGTTGATGAACACATAATACGGTTTGTTCCTTTTTATTTCTCTCTCTCTCTCTCTCTCTATATATATATATATATATATATATATATATATATATATATATATATATATATATATATATAATTTTAGTGATTCAATGAATTTCAAAATTTATGACGTTTCATATCAAAGATTTTTATTATTCTATGTAAGACAAAGAATGCATTATAAATATCTTAACTCCTTATCCTATAGGGTTTCGATGTCTACCATCTCTTCAGAGGATAAAATATTAGCAAATAGCTATAATGGTTTACACCTTATTTGCTAAAGTCAGTGAGACATGGAAAATCATTATTAAAAAAATTATTAAAACTTGAATGAGTAATTAAAAGTCACAGAGTAAGGGAAGTTAAAGAAAAAGATATAAAAAATTTACATCCAAATTGCACGGTAAAATCCGAAGTGACTGTCCTTGAAAGCAGTGTGGTAAAATGATCCAAAGTGTATTTTGGGTAATCCACATCACAAAGTAATGATCCGAGTTGGGCATTTTCCTGGAGTAATTTTTCTTTGTTGTATAATGGGTTCGGTAAAAACAGTTTTTTTTTTAATAGTTCCGATGGATCTTTTTATTAATATATATATATATATATATATATATATATATATATATATATATATATATATATATATATATATATATATGAGAATAAGTAGTGTATTTGATGTTCATGTTGCATCCCAGGTTTTGGAAGGCAGTCAGTATTATTGTGACAAGTTTTGCGTAATTGCTGGCCTTGTTTTTGTGAAGGGAATTCTTAGTGTTGCCAAGAAAGTTTTTAGTGCTATGCTAGTCGCACTTAAAAGCTGTTATAGGGCGAAACAGTGTGTCTGTAGATGATTATATGTGTGTGTGTGTTGTAGTGAAAAAGGCTCAAGTAAGAAAATACTGTTATCGCAGTGGTGCTTTCTGTTTTAAAAACAATTGTCAATGCTGCGTTTCTTACAGGCACCTGCACAAAAAATGCAATTGTTTTATGTTAAAACTATCAATCAAAAATAATTATTTGATTGTTTAAACTTGCTTAATTATTGTTTGGATTCTTCGACTACTGTTCTCATCTTCAGTGTTATTTCAATAACATTCATATCTTGTCGAACTCAAGAATCTTTCTGTCGAACTCGGGAATATTTCTGCCGAATTCAGAAATAAGCTCGGAATTTCGAACGCGACCCTTTATCTAGTCCATAGATGTAGCATGTTCTTGTTACGTCAACCTTGACTGGGTAGAAGTCTTAAGTACTTCGCAATTGTATTTTTTAGTGTCACCCGTTGACAATTGAACCTTCAACCTCCACAAGAGTGTAACTTATAACGTAACTTACAAAGTACGTTGATCGTTATTCAATCGACACTAATTAAGAAAGATTTCCTGGATTTCGATTTCTTCTTAAGACTCGTCAAGTTAATGTCTTAAATTTGAGACATTGTCTAGAATCAAAATTATGTAATGGACTTTAATCAAAATTTAAATCAGGATTCTAGACATAAGGTTTAATGCCATTTTGATCTTCGGAAGGAGATATAAAAATTGCGCAAAACTCTTCTGCTTAGAGATTTAATTTTACATATCTTGGGACGGGTACTTTCTTGTTAATACAGAAAAATTACTATATCTGCATAATTATAAAATTCTGTGGACCGTCCGGCTGTTCATTCTTGTTTGCTTGCTTGTTTGAATCTCGTCTTCGACGATCGGGCGATTCAATATTTTACAAAAGGGATGGCAGTTGAATTCATATATATATATATATATATATATATATATATATATATATATATATATATATATAGTAAGTTATGAAAATATATATATGGCAATTAATCTAGATAGAATATTCGCGTTTCATTCTCGTGAGAATTCATCAGGCTTATACTGAATTCTCACGAGAATGAAACGCGAAATATTCTGCGTAGCTTAATTGCCATATATGTTTTTATAGCTTACTACCTAGCTATACCTATGTATTGAGCAATATTGAAGTAAATACTGAAAAATGTACGCCTAAAATTATATCTTGGAATATTAATTTATGTGATTAAATGAAGTAGTCATATAAATATATATAATACATATATATATAAATATATATATATATAAAGAGAGAGAGGGAGAGAGAGAGAGAGAGAGAGAGAGAAAACTGTCTCAATAATAATAAATACGTAAACTACATGAATTAAAATATCATATTTAAGCATATCTTACGACCAGGCAACGCCGGGCGGCCTGCTAGTTGAATATAATTATAAGAATTTATATAAAAAAAAAAAAATATTTTGTTAAGCTAAATAGAATTTAAAATGCTCAGATACCTAAGTACACATGAGTAAGAGAAATTACTGAACCTATGCGATTCTTTTCGATAAGAAAAAGGATAATATAAAAATCAGATTCGTCTATTGCTTTTTGTTTAGTCAAGATTAAGCATGACGATTTGGATGTTCTTCAATTGACTCCGGACATGCTTTGTTTGTAATCGTGAAAGGTTTTCAGGTACATGTTTTTAAAAAGATGATTTTTACTCAGTCATGCGTGTCTTCTTTGCATTTTTCTTCAAATTAATTTAGACATGCACTTTGTAACCGTGAATAGTTTTTAAGTACGTTTAAAAAAAAGCATCGTTATAAGAATCTCTCTCTCTCTCTCTCTCTCTCTCTCTCTCTCTCTCTCTCTCTCTCTCTCTCTATCCATCAATCTATTTATCTCCCTCTCTCTCTCTATCTATATCTCTCTCCCTCTCTATCTATCTATCTATCTCTATCCATCTATCTATCTACCTACCTACCTATCTATCTCTCTCTATATATAGCCCCTCTCTCTCTCTCTCTCTCTCTCTCTCTCTCTCTCTCTCTCTCTCTGTTTGTGTGTGTGTGTGTTTGTGTGTATGTGTGTGTGTGTGTGTGTGTGTGTGTTGGACGCTCGTTCACGTTTAAGATTAAAATTGAAATTTCGTTTGAGTTATGCAGGTCATAATGTTTAGATGAATGTGCGTTAAATGAGATATCGTGTTACATTTCAAAGATAATTTGTTGTAAAAATTTATCTGTTAATAATACATTAAGGTAGTTCACATTCGTGCGTACGTTATCACCTTTCACACATATTAAAAAGTGAGATCATTCGATGATTTGGAACTAATATGATGTCGCAAAAGTAAAGCATTTCGACTTTACCCATTTTAAAATGAATTGTTCCAAAATCAAATTATGTTGTCACGTCGTCTAAAACATCACACTTAAAAAAAAAATACATTGCTATTCGTTTTATTGATGTGATTAATATTTAATCGACAATTGTTTTCGTTACCGTGAATGTATTTCAAATACTTTTCTTTTTTCTTTTTTTTTCTTTTTTTTTTTTTTATTTTTTGCAAAAGAAAGGTCTTCGTTGATCGTTCTGACCTAATTAAGTTTTATTTCTTTTTGTTCGCCTTAAACAAGGTATATTGTCACTGAAATGTAAAAGACTATTGTAATAGGGGCCAGATTTATAGAAGCAACCTAAGTGGGGAAGAATCTGAGAAAAATGCTTGTTCACATTACATTTAATTTTTTGTACATTGATACAGTCGAGAAAACAGGGGCAGGTAAAAATTATAAAGGCAAGTGACCTTAAAATTTTCCGGCATCATGGGATCTCTACAGTAAGGGGATGGGATTTTGCCACTTATCGAGTTGGTTGAAAGTATATTCTTTAAGTACGTACAAGTGCAGTAAGTTTATCGGGGCACATTCCATGGAAGCATTTGTAAAACAACGTTGGAAATACAACTCTGTGGCGAAGTGATAGAGACTGGAGCTTGCCAGACAGTACAGAACTTTTTTTTTACATCGGAGTCACCACTTATCAAGGCCCAGAGGCCACTCAAGGATAAGGGTTATTGAGTACACAGTAGTCAATGGGATAATATTGTAGTAATCATTAGTAGTGGAAATTTGGTAAATCGGATTACATAATGGGGCGGTTCATCAAGAATTTGTTTATGTTGGACTTGAAGACAACCAAATTGTAGTCAGCTGGGGAAAAGGCAAATGGAAGAGAGTTAAACAGGCGTGCAGTTCAAAGAAAGAGGCTTTGTTCATGGAATTTACGTTTTGGTTTAGGCACAGATAAAGAGTGGGGAAAATTATTGGCAGTGTTTTAACTAAACGGGTGTTTTTCGTTACAGATTTGCGTGAGGGGACCAGAGATTGAAGCTCAGATGAGAACTTGCCATGGAAGTAACGATAAAACAAAGACAGGCTCGAAACCTCTATTATGTGGGAAAGAGGTTGCAGGGAAGAGAAATGGACATCCCCCACAAAACTACGAAGTCTATTTTGTACTCTGTCAACGCAGGATAAGTTGCTTTTAGCAGCTCCTACCCAGATGTGACAACAGTACTCCATCCTTGGACATACTTGGCTTTTATGTAGATAGAGAATCGCATCAACAGTGAGATATCTACTGGAACGGTAGAAGGATCCCACCATTTTTCCAGCGACTTTAGCAACAGATTTGATGTACGTGTTCCATTTCAGATCAGGAGTAAAGGTCAAACCCAGAAGCTTGTCAAAGCATGGAGTCTACCCAATACGAGCGCCATTTCAATTGATACCAGATGAGAATCAGAGCGTTTATGATGTAAAGATAGAACCTTGGTTTTACATGCATTTAAATAGAAAACAGTAGATTAGAGACATTTTCTCCTGTCCAAGAGGAAAATACTAGCGATTAGTACATGTGTCCATATATGGCAACAATATTCCATGCGTGATGAAATGGTTGATTCATAAGGATATAGAATAGTTGTAGATGTAAGAGGTTTTACTATCACATTGGATGGGTGTTACCTTCTGTGCAACAAACTTTACCGTATTTTCTATCTATCTATTTCAATCCATGTTGTCTGAGAATGTTGCATGTAGACGTTTAAACATTTAAGTCTCGTAAAGCGAGAAGTGTTATCGATCATGGCTTTATTTCCCCGCCAGACAGATGGAGATTGATTTGGATATGGTCTATATCGTCTCTTCACTAACTATTCAAGTAGACGGTCGATTATGTGTTCATGTTCTCATCTAATCGTTTCGCGCAGGGCTTTCACATACTCCTTATTTATTAACCACTAATACTCCCATATTTTTATTATCATAGAAATCGATCAAATAGCCCATTTTCAATCAAATCGATTGATTACTTGCTCTAATAAGGAACCTATCTTGATGCGCCTGTAGGAAGCTTCACGGGCCTCTCGCAGTAACTAAGTTCACAATATATTGCAGTCGATGTTGCACTGTAGAGAACCTACCGTTGATTTTATAAACTAATTATAATATATAGTAGCTGGCATTACAGTTTAAAATGCAAACGTCAAGAAGGATGTTTCAGTTGTGCTCTAAACAAAAACATTCATTTCAAATGGCTCTTGTCTTATCACAGAACCTACTATTGACTTTATATGTGTACTTTATATGTTGATTTAATATGTTGATTTAATATGTTGATTTAATATTTTGATTTCATGTGTTGATTTTATGTGTTGACCTTTATATGTTGATTTTATATGTTGATTTTATATGTTGATTTAATATTTGATTTCATGTGTTGATTTTATGTGTTGACTTTATATGTTGATTTTATATGTTGATTTTATATGTTGATTTAATATTTTGATTTCATGTGTTGACTTTATATGTTGACTTTATATGTTGATTTTATATGTTGATTTTATATGTTGATTTAATATTTTGATTTCATGTGTTGATTTTATGTGTTGACTTTATATGTTGATTTTATGTGTTGATTTTATATATTGATTTTTTATGTTGATTTTATATATTGATTTTATGTGTTGATTTTATGCGTTGATTTTATATGTGGATTTTATATGTGGATTTTATATGTTGACTTTATATGTTGACTTTATATGTTGATTTTATGTGTTGATTTTATATGTTGATTTTATATGTTGATTTTATATGTTGATTTTATATGTTGACTTTATATGTTGATTTTATATGTTGACTTTATATGTTGATTTTATATGTTGACTTTATATGTTGACTTTATATCTGGATTTTATATGTTGATTTTATATGTTGACTTTATATGTTGATTTTATCTGTTGATTTTATATGTTGATTTTTATATATTGATTTTATATGTTGATTTTTATATGTTGACTTTATATGTTGATTTTATATGTTGACTTTATATGTTAATTTTATATGTTGATTTTATGTTAATTTTATATGTTGATTTTATATCTTGATTTTATATCTTGATTTTATATGTTGATTTTATGTGTTGATTTTATATGTTGATTTTATACGTTGATTTTATATGTTGACTTTATATGTTGATTTTATATATTGATTTTATGTGTTTGATTTTATATGTTGATTTTATATATTGATTTTATATGTTGATTTTATATGTTGACTTTATATGTTGATTTTATATGTTGATATTATATGTTGATTTTATATGTTGACTTTATATGTTGATTTTATATGTTGATTTTATATGTTGATTTTATATGTTGATTTTATATCTTGATTTTATATGTTGATTTTATGTGTTGATTTTATATGTTGATTTTATATGTTGATTTTATATGTTGATTTTATATATTTGATTTTATGTGTTGATTTTATTATGTTGATTTTATATGTTGATTTTATATGTTGATTTATATGTTGATTTTATATGTTGATTTTATATGTTGATTTTATATGTTGATTTTATATATTGATTTATATGTTGATTTTATATGTTGATTTTATATGTTGATTTTATATGTTGACTTTATATGTTGACTTTTATATGTTGACTTTATATGTTGATTTTATATGTTGATTTTATATGTTGATTTTAAATGTTGATTTTATTGATTATGTTGACTTTATATGTTGATTTTATATGTTGACTTTATATGTTGATTTTATATGTTGATTTTATATGTTGATTTTATATATTGATTTTATATGTTGATTTTATATGTTGATTTCATATGTTGACTTTATATGTTGATTTTATGTGTTGATTTTATATGTTGATTTTATATATTGATTTTATGTGTTGATTTTATGTGTTTATTTTATGTGTTGATTTTATGTGTTGATTTTATATGTTGATTTTATATGTTGATTTTATATGTTCACTTTATATGTTGATTTTATATGTTGATTTTATATGTTGATTTTATATGTTGACTTTATGTTGATTTTATATGTTGATTTTATATGTTGACTTTATATGTTGATTTTATTATGTATATTTTATATGTTTATTTTATGTGTTGATTTTATATATTGATTTTATATGTTGATTTTATATGTGTTGATTTTATGTGTTGACTTTATATGTTGATGTTATATGTTGACTTTATATGTTGATTTTATTATGTGGATTTTATATGTTGATTTTATGTGTTGATTCTATATATTGATTTTATATGTTGATTTTATATGTTGACTTTATATGTTGATTTTATGTATTGATATTATATGTTGATTTTATATGTTTATTTTATATGTTGATTTTATGTATTGATATTATATGTTGATTTTATATGCTGACTTTATATGTGGATTTTATATGTTGATTTTATATGTTGATTTTATATGTTGATTTATATGCTGACTTTATATGTTGATTTTATATGTTGATTTTATATGTTGACTTCATATGTGGATTTTATATGTTGATTTTATATGTTTATTTTATATGTTGATTTTATATGTTGACTTTATATGTTGATTTTATATGTTGATTTTATGTGTTTTGATTTTATGTGTTGATTTCATGTGTTGATTTTATGTGTTGATTTTATATGTTGATTTTATGTGTTTATTTTATGTTGATTTTATGTGTTGATTTTATATGTTTATTTTATGTGTTGATTTTATTTGTTGATTTAATATTTTGATTTAATATTTTGATTTTATGTGTTGATTTGATGTGTTGATTTTATGTTAATTTTATATCATGATTTTATATGTTGATTTTATATGTTGATTTTATGTGTTTATTTTATATGTTGATTGTATGTGTTGATTTTATATGTTGATTTTATGTGTTGATTTTATATGTTGATTGTATGTGTTGATTTTATATGTTGATTGTATGTGTTGATTTTAAATGTTGATTTTATGTGTTGATTTTATATGTTGATTTTATATGTTGATTGCATGTGTTTATTTTATATGTTGATTGTATGTGTTGATTTTATATGTTGATTTTATATGTTGATTGTATGTGTTGATTTTATATGTTGATTTTATGTGTTGATTTTAAATGTTGATTTTATGTGTTTATTTTATGTGTTGATTTTATATGTTGTTTTTCTATGTTGATTTTATATGTTGATTTTATGTGTTGATTTTATATGTGGATTTTATGTTGATTTTATGTGTTGATTTTATATGTTGATTTTATATATTGATTTTATATGTTGATTTTATATGTTGATTTTATATGTTGATTTTATATGTTGATTTTATATGTTGATTTTATATGTTGATTTTATATATTGATTTTATATGTTGATTTTATATATTGATTTTATGTGTCGACTTTATATGTTGATTTTATATGTTGACTTTATATATTGATTTTATGTGTTGATTTTTTATATTGATTTTATATGTTGATTTTATATATTGATTTTATGTGTTGATTTTATATGTTGATTTTATATATTGATTTTATATGTTGACTTTATATGTTGATTTTATGTGTTGATTTTATATGTTTATTTTATATATTGATTTTATATATTGATTTTATATGTTGATTTTATATGTCGAGTTTATATGTTTATTTAATGTGTTGATTTTATATATTGATTTTATGTGTTGATTTTATGTGTTGATTTTATGTGCTGATTTTATGTGTTGACTTTATATGTTGATTTTATATGTTGATTTTATATGTTGACTTTATATATTGATTTTATATGTTGATTTTATATGTTGACTTTATATGTTGATTTTATATGTTGACTTTATATGTTGATTTTATATGTTGCTTTTATATGTTGATTTTATATGTTGATTTTATGTGTTGATTTTATGTGTTGATTTTATATGTTGATTTTATATGTTGATTTTATGTTGATTTTATGTGTTAGTTTTATTTGTTGATTTTATATGTTGATTTTATATGTTGATTTTATATGTTCACTTTATGTGTTGATTTTATTATGTGGATTTTATATGCTGATTTTATGTGTTGATTTTATATATTGATTTTATATGTTGATTTTATATGTTGACTTTATATGTGGATTTTATATGTTGATTTTATATGTTTATTTTATATGTTGATTTTATATGTTGACTTTATATGTTGATTTTATATGTTGACTTTATATGTTGATTTTATATGTTGACTTTATATGTTGACTTTATATGTTGATTTTATATGTTGATTTTATATGTTGACTTTATATGTTGATTTTATATGTTGATTTTATATGTTGATTTTATATATTGATTTTATATGTTGATTTTACATGTTGACTTTATATGTTGATTTTATATGTTGACTTTATATGTTGATTTTATTTGTTGATTTTATTTGTTGATTTTATGTTGATTTTATATGTTGATTTTATATGTTGATTTTATATGTTGATTTTATGTGTTGATTTTATATGTTGATTTTATATGTTGATTTTATATGTTGATTTTATATGTTGATTTGATATATTGCTTTTATGTGTTGATTTTATATGTTGATTTTATATGTTGATTTTATATGTTGATTTTATATGTTGACTTTATATGTTGATTTTATATGTTGACTTTATATGTTGATTCTATATGTTGACTTTATATGTTGATTTTATATGTTGACTTTATATGTTGATTTTATATGTTTATTTTATATGTTGACTTTATATGTTGATTTTATATGGTGATTTTATATGTTGAGTTTATATGTTGATTTTATATATTGATTTTATATGTGTTGATGTTAGTTGTTGACTTTATATGTTGATTTTATATGTTGAATTTATATGTTCATTTTATTATGTTGATTTTATATGTTGATTTTATGTGTTGATTTTATATGTTGACTTCATATGTGGATTTTATATGTTGATTTTATATGTTGATTTTATATGTTGATTTTATATGTTGATTTTATTATGTTGATTTTACATGTTGATTTTATATGTTGATTTTATATGTTGATTTTATGTTGATTTTATGTGTTGATTTTATGTGTTGATTTTATATGTTGATTTTATATGTTGACTTTATATGTTGATTTTATATGTTGATTTTATATGTTGATTTTATATGTTGATTTTATATGTTGATTTTATGTATTGATTTTATATGTTGATTTTATATGCTGACTTTATATGTGGATTTTATATGTTGATTTTAAATGTTGATTTTATATGTTGATTTTATATGTGGACTTTAGATGTTGATTTTATATGTTGATTTTATATGTTGACTTCATATATGGATTTTATATGTTGATTTTATATGTTGATTTTATATGTTGATTTTATATGTTGATTTTATATGTTTACTTTATATGTTGATTTTATATGTTGATTGTATGTGTTGATTTTATATGTTTATTTTATATGTTGATTTTATGTGTTTTGATTTTATGTGTTGATTTCATGTGTTTATTTTATATGTTGATTTTATATGTTGATTTTATGTGTTTAATTTATGTTGATTTTATGTGTTGATTTTGTATGTTTATTTTATGTGTTGATTTTATGTGTTGATTTAATATTTTGATTTAATATTTTGATTTTATGTGTTGATTTTATGTGTTGATTTTATGTTAATTTTATATCATGATTTTATATGTTGATTTTATATGTTGATTTTATGTGCTGATTTTATATGTTGATTGTATGTGTTTATTTTATATGTTGATTTTATATGTTGATTTTAAATGTTGATTTTATGTGTTGATTTGATGTGTTGATTTTATGTTGATTTTATATGTTGTTTTTCTATGTTGATTTTATATGTTGATTTTATGTGTTGATTTTATTTGTTGATTTTATGTGTTGATTTTATATGTTGATTTTATGTAGATTTTATGTGTTGATTTTATATGTTGATTTTATGTGTTGATTTTATATGTTGATTTTATATGTTGATTTTATATGTTGACTTCATATGTGGATTTTATATGTTGATTTTATATGTTGATTTTATATGTTGATTTTATATGTTGATTTTATATGTTGACTTTATATGTTGATTTTATATGTTGATTTTATGTGTTGATTTTATATGTTTATTTTATGTGTTGATTTTATGTGTTGATTTAATATTTTGATTTAATATTATGATTTTATGTGTTGATTTTATGTGTTGATTTTATGTTAATTTTATATCATGATTTTATATGTTGATTTTATATGTTGATTTTATGTGTTGATTTTATATGTTGATTGTATGTGTTGATTTTATGTGTTGATTTTATATGTTGTTTTTCTATGTTGATTTTATATGTTGATTTTATGTGTTGATTTTATATGTTGATTTTATGTGTTGATTTTATATGGTGATTTTATGTTGATTTTATGTGTTGATTTTATATGTTGATTTTATATATTGATTTTATATGTTGATTTTATATGTTGATTTTATATGTTGATTTTATATGTTGATTTTATATGTTGACTTTATATGTTGATTTTATATATTGATTTTATGTGTTGACTTTATATGTTGATTTTATATGTTGACTTTATATATTGATTTTATGTGTTGATTTTATATATTGATTTTATATGTTGATTTTATATATTGATTTTATGTGTTGATTTTATATGTTGATTTTATATGTTGATTTTTTATGTTGACTTTATATGTTGATTTTATATGTTGATTTTATATGTTGATTTTATATATTGATTTCATATATTGATTTTATATGTTGAGTTTATATGTTTATTTTATGTGTTGATGTTATATATTGATTTCATGTGTTGATTTTATGTGTTGATTTTATGTGCTGATTTTATGTGTTGACTTTATATGTTGATTTTATATGTTGATTTTATATGTTGATTTTATATATTGATTTTATATGTTGACTTTATATGTTGATTTTATATGTTGATTTTATGTGTTGATTTTATATGTTGATTTTATATGTTGACTTTATATGTTGATTTTATATGTTGATTTTATATGTTGATTTTATATGTTGATTTTATATATTGATTTTATATGTGTTGATTTTAGTTGTTGACTTTATATTTTGATTTTATATGTTGAATTTATATGTTGATTTTATTATTTTGATTTTATATGTTGATTTTATGTGTTGATTTTATATGTTGACTTCATATGTGGATTTTATATGTTGATTTTATATGTTGATTTTATATGTTGATTTTATATGTTGATTTTAGTATGTTGATTTTATATGTTGATTTTATATGTTGATTTTATATGTTGATTTTATGTTGATTTTATGTGTTGATTTTATGTGTTGATTTTATATGTTGATTTTATATGTTGATTTTATATGTTGACTTTATATGTTGATTTTATTATGTGGATTTTATATGTTGATTTTATGTGTTGATTTTATATATTGATTTTATATGTTGATTTTATATGTTGACTTTATATGTTGATTTTATATGTTGATTTTATATGTTGGTTTTATATGTTTATTTTATATGTTGATTGTATGTATTGATTTTATATGTTGATTTTATATGCTGACTTTATATGTGGATTTTATATGTTGATTTTAAATGTTGATTTTATATGTTGATTTTATATGTTGATTTTATATGTTGATTTTATATGTTGATTTTATATATTGATTTTATATGTTGATTTTATATATTGATTATATGTATTGATTTTATATAGTGATTTTATGTGTTGATTTTATATATTGATTTTATGTGTTGATTTTATATGTTTATTTTATATGTTGATTTTATATGTTGACTTTATATGTTGATTTTATATGTTGATTTTATATGTTGATTTTGTATATTGATTTTATATGTTGATTTTATATGTTGATTTTATATGTTGATTTTATATGTTGATTTTATATATTGATTTTATATGTTGATTTTATATATTGATTTTATGTGTTGATTTTATATATTGATTTTATGTGTTGATTTTATATATTGATTTTATGTGTTGATTTTATATGTTGACTTTATAGGTTGATTTTATATGTTGATTTTATACGTTGATTTTATATGTTGATTTTATATATTGGTTTTATATGTTGATTTTATACGTTGATTTTATATGTTGAGTTTATATGTTTATTTTATGTGTTGATTTTATATATTGTTTGTATGTGTTGATTTTATATGTTGATTTTATGTGCTGATTTTATGTGTTGACTTTATATGTTGATTTTATATGTTGATTTTATATGTTGAGTTTATATGTGGACTTTATATATTGATTTTATATGTTGATTTTATATGTTGACTTTATATGTTGATTTTATATGTTGACTTTATATGTTGATTTTATATGTTGACTTTATATGTTGCTTTTATATGTTGATTTTATATGTTGATTTTATATATTGATTTTATATGTTGATTTTATATATTGATTTTATATGTTGATTTTATATGTTGATTTTATACGTTGATTTTATATGTTGAGTTTATATGTTTATTTTATGTGTTGATTTTATATATTGTTTGTATGTGTTGATTTTATATGTTGATTTTATGTGCTGATTTTATGTGTTGACTTTATATGTTGATTTTATATGTTGATTTTATATGTTGAGTTTATATGTGGACTTTATATATTGATTTTATATGTTGATTTTATATGTTGACTTTATATGTTGATTTTATATGTTGACTTTATATGTTGATTTTATATGTTGACTTTATATGTTGCTTTTATATGTTGATTTTATATGTTGATTTTATATATTGATTTTATATGTTGATTTTATATATTGATTTTATATGTTGATTTTATATGTTGATTTTATATGTTGATTTGATATGTTGATTTTATATATTGATTTTATATGTTGACTTTATATGTTGACTTTATATGTTGATTTTATATGTTGATTTTATGTGTTGATTTTATATGTTGATTTTATATGTTGATTTTATATATTGATTTTATATGTTGATTTTATATGTTGATTTTATGTGTTGATTTTATATGTTGATTTTATATGTTGACTTTATATGTTGCTTTTATATGTTGATTTTATATGTTGATTTGATATGTTGATTTTATATGTTGATTTTATATGTTGATTTTATATATTGATTTTATATGTTGATTTTATATGTTGACTTTATATGTTGATTTTATATGTTGACTTTATATGTTGCTTTTATATGTTGATTTTATATGTTGATTTTATGTGTTGATTTTATATGTTGATTTTATATGTTGATTTTATATGTTGACTTTATATGTTGATTGTATATGTCGATTTTATATGTTGATTTTATATATTGATTTTATATGTTGATTTTATATATTGATTTTATATGTCGACTTTATATGTTGATTTTATATGTTGATTTCATGTGTTGATTTTATATGTTGATTTTATATGTTGACTTTATATGTTGATTTTATATGTTGATTTTATATGTTGATTTTAGTTGTTGATTTTATATATTGATTTTATATGTTAATTTTATGTGTTGATTTTATATCTCGACTTTATATGTTGATTTTATATGTTGACTTTATATGTTGATTTTATATGTTGATTTTATATGTTAATTTTATATGTTGATTTTATATATTGATTTTATATGTGTTGATTTTATGTGTTCACTTTATATGTTGATTTTATATGTTGACTTTATATGTTGATTTTATTATGTTGATTTTATATGTTGATTTTATGTGTTGATTTTATATATTGATTTTATATGTTGATTTTATATGTTGATTTTATATGTTGACTTTATATGTTGACTTCATATGTGGATTTTATATGTTGATTTTATATGTTGATTTTATATGTTGATTTTATTATGTTGATTTTATATGTTGATTTTATATGTTGACTTTATGTGTTGATTTTATATGTTGATTTTATGTTGATCTTATGTGTTGATTTTATATGTTGATTTTATATGTTGATTTTATGTGTTGATTTAATATTTTGATTTAATATTTTTATTTTTGTGTTTATTTTATGTGTTGATTTTATACGTTGATTTTATATGTTGACTTTACTGGTTTGCGGCGATAATGGCTTGAAATTAAGTTTAAAATGAATACGTCCAGTAGCATTGTTTAATTCTTTTTTAAACAGAAACATTCATTTCGAATGCGTCACTGTCATATCAAAGAACTCACTGTTGATTGTATGTGTTGGGCCTTTCGACTCGTGTGGTAATAAAACTTCTGTAATGCACCTCTGATATTAGAGTGTGTAAGATGTTTACTTTGGTTAAAATCGTGTGTTCCTTCTATTATCGCATTATTTTAATTATCGATTATCGATACTTATCGAAGACATTCCGACACAAAGCCTCTCTAAGAACACTGCTAGGCACATAAAGTATCTTCGCGTGAAATTTCATAAAAATCGACCCAGCCGTTTTCAAGCCCATTTTGAACGAACTCACAGACACACACAGACACACAAAGTTCCTTTTATATGATAGTAGAGTAGATAGATAGATAGATAGATAGATAGATAGAAAGTCATATCTACTATATCTGTATTACATAATAGTTTCACCAGAACTGATTGAACGAGTCTCTCTTGACTTATGAACGTTACACTAATACACTGTTTTTGTGTTTGGATGGAAGAGATATTTTTTCTGATTGCGAGTCTGTCGTTACGCAGAAATACAAAGCGTAATTTTAAACATCTCAAAATATTAGGCTGACAAGAAAGTTATTGCGGTTTTTAACTTAAATTAAGTTGAATATCTTTCAACTCAAGCAAAAATTTGATGATCGAAATAAGCATCATCAGAATCAACTCAATTTTGCTAACGCAAAATACACCAGGAATGAAAAACAAAATCTTGTGTTCTGGTGGAGATGAAGTCACTAAAGGCGGTTTTGGTATCGCTTAGGTTTTTGAAGCATTTCTCACGAAGAAAGATGCGTGAAAACGTGGTAGTCAGTAGATGAGAGGTCTGAAGAGTATGGCGGATTAGGCAGAGTTTCGTATCCCAATTCCTTCAATTTCTGCAGAGCCGGTTTAGCAACGTGCAGTCTGATATTATTGTGGAGTAGAATTGGGCCTTTTCGGTTGACTAATGTTGTGTGTTGTCGTCGAAGTTTCTGGTGCATTTCAGCTTTTCATGTTGGCAGTACTTCTTTGCCGTAATGGTTTCGCCTGCATTCAAAAAACTGTAATATATGAGACCGGTCGCAGACAACCAAAGAGTCAGCATGTCCTTCTTTTGGTGAAATTCTAGTTTCGGAAAGTGTCGTGGAGCTTTGTCAGTGTTAACCAGTGAACTGAGCGTCGCCGGTTGTCGTGAAGAAACCACTTTTTATCGCAAGTCACAACCCACTCGAGAAATTAGTTATTCTTGTTGCGTAAAAGAAGGGAAGATTACACTTCATAACGGCGTTTCTTTTGGCTGCCGTTTAATTCGTGAAGCATTCATTTATAAAGTTTCTTTGTTTTTCCAATCTCTCTCAAGTGGTTGAAAATCGTCGTATACGTTGAATAGAATAGAAGCAAATTTTCGAGCAGTTTTGCGTGTATCGAATTATTTTATTCAATTTTCACCCCAAACAAGGTACAGTGCCATTTTGAGGTAGGAGGCTACTATCGGAGACATAAGTTGCATGGTTATTATGAAGGGAGATGAGTAGCAAGATATCTGTTCACATTACACTTGAACTTCTGCATGTCAGTACAGTTTGGAAAGCAGAATCCCGGAATGGAGTTCCAAAGTCTAGCTATTCTGGGGAGGAAACGATTCGAGTAGAAGACCTTCTTACACCTATGGATCTCTACTGTGAATGGGTGGGATTTAGCTGCTTGTCGGGTTTGTCGGGGTATTAACGTCGGGGGGTACAAGTTCTTGTAGTTCGTCAGAGCATTCACCATTAAAGGACAGGCAGAGGGATGCAACATTTCGTCGATGGGACAGAGGCTGAAGCCTAGATGACAATTCAGGACTTATCACGTTGGCGACTCTCTTTTGAACCTTCTACAACAGTGAGAGACATGTTGCAGATGCACCAGCCGAAAGTGACAATAGTACTCCATAAGTGGGTGAATGATAGCCTTATAGAGGTACAAGATTCTTTCAGGCGTAAGTAGCTTTCTAGCACAGTAGAGAGAGCTCACCTTCTTCGCAGCAGCCTTAGCAATGCTCTCAGTGTATCTATTCCAGTTCATGTTCCCTGTAAACGTTAGGGCGAGGAAGTACTTTCGGTAATGTGTTCTTGGCCATTGCTATTGGTAGTAGAGAAAATTTCTTGTAATTATTGAAGGAAACAAGTTTAGTCTTGGCAGCATTGAATGTGACCATCCATTTTTGTCCCCATTCCACTACAGATTGGAGGTCATCCTCTAGTATTTCTGCCACTTCCTTAGATATGCATCCATTTGTTTTCCCCTCGTGCCTGTTATAGAGAGTGGTGTCATCAGCAAATATACCCATTTCAGAAACAATTTTATCAGGAAGGTCATTTATGAATATCAGGAATAATAAAGGTCCAAGGACAGACCCCTGTGGTACTCCTGCATTTATATCACATTGTTTAGATGTACGATCGTCGAGGACAACCTCGGTTTTTCTCTTACTTTAGAAGGATTTAATTACATTATATATTTTTCCAGTGATACCATATGATCTCATCTTTCTTAGAGGATCATCGTGCCATACCGTCAAAAGCCTTAGATATATCGAGGGCTACTGCTCTACCTTCCCCTGTTTTGTCCAGTATATACGTTCAGAGATTACAGTTAGGATATCTACTGTGAAACGGGCTTGCCTAAATCCATATTGTTTGTCGGTCAGGAGTTTAGCTGATGTAAGGTGATGGGTTAGATCTTTATTAATTAAGGACTTAAATATTTTGGCGAAAAGCGGGAGAAGGCTAATGGAGTGATAATTTAATGGGTCAGTTCTTTCGCCAGAATTCTTGAAAACTGGTACCACAGAAGCGGTTTTCCAGCAGTCAGGAAAGCAAGATTCGTTAAGGCATTTGTTGTAAAGTTTGGAGAGAACTGGAGCAACGTCAGCGGAGAATTTTTTTCATTGCACAGCCAGGATAAGATCGGATCTACATGCTTTTGAGGTGTCTAGGTTTTTTATACCATGTACATGAGAAGGGGTGATTTTAAAATCATCTAGTGTGAAGTCTGTCAGCAAAGGAAAGTCAGGGAGAGAGTGGTGTGCCGGGTCTAATGTGTAGTTTGAGGCAAACCGACTGGCAAGCAGGTTAGCCTTCTCGGTTGCCGTACAAACAACGTCATGATGGTTTGATAGTGGGGGAATCGTTGACTGCCCATTATTTACTACACTGTTGTAGATTTTCCAAAAATCACCGGTTCTTAATTTCTGTGCTTCAATGCGTTTTCTGGTGGTTTCAGTGTATTCTGTCTTGGCTGTCGCTATTTCTCTCCTACAATTACTTCTAGCTTCTATATACTTCTATCTGTTTGAAATGGACTTATGTCAGTTGAATCTGCGGTACGCATGCTGCCTTTGAGCAATGGCAGCTCCACAAGTAGAAATGAACCATTAGGGAGAGTGGGGCTTGCTATAGAATTTCCGTGTGTGAACATGTACTTCAATCGCAGTTTTGAACCATTCGGTGGTCTCATTTGCGCACTCTTTAGTTGGGAGAGAAAAGATATTTCCCCATGAGGCATCTCTGATGAGATCCATAATGGCTTCCCAGTCAGCCTTTTTGTAATATCTCGTTGTTTATGCAGTGGGTCTTTAGTTTTGGGTCGAGAATTTAGGGCGATTTCTAACAATATCACAGCGTGATCAGCATTCCCGAGTGGGCTATGAGCATTCGTTAAACAATAAGGCTCAATTGATTGTTGTCATCATCCGATGGTCGATCACTACGCTTATCATTTTCAAGACTCTCGTCGCCGCCACAAAATTTAGTGATACACCACAGTGCTGTGCCTTCAGTAGTGGTTCCGGGCCAAAAACTTCGCTGATATCATAACAATCATGGCAACCCTAACCGTCACCATCATTTTAGTTTTTAATTTTATTTGATTGCATATTTTTTAAAACTTATACAGAATAAGAAATAAGATTTTAGTTATAAAGAAAGAACTCTTTATATGAATGTGCTTCTGCACAGGCCACGATTGTCTGCTCGTTGTGCTGGTTCAAAGAAGAGTTTCATTCCGGCAATGGCCGCAGTATTAATTACATGATGTCAGTCAGTACTGCAATAGAAAAACTCTCTTTCTCAAAATAAAATTATAACCGTGGTTCAAGACAACCAACAGTTTCATTTTAAGGGATGTAACAATGATACTCATTTTTTTTCGATCAAGTAAAATTAGCAAATAAACAGCCCCTTAGCTTAAAACCCAAAGTCAACTGACCTGAGATGGCTCGGAAACAATCTTTCCGACCCTAGCAAACCAAACAGACTGTAAGAGGTCTAGATTGGCGGCTGATTCTCCAACCCCAAAAAACCAAATCGATTCTGATACGCCTGCTAGAATATATATATATATATATATATATATATATATATATATATATATATACTAGCAAAAGTACCCGTCGTTGACTGGGTTCAAAAACAGCCTACAGAAAATGGACTCAACGACGGGTACCTTTGCTAGTATATATATATATATATATATATATATATATATATATATATATATATATATATATATATATATTGTCGATGCCTTCATCCCCTCTTAAGCTTGGTTGGTTGGTTGGTTGGTTGGTTGGTTGGTTGTTTTTGTTTTTTCGGGTTATTTAATGCCGAATCCAGAGTTTGGAGAAAAAATTTTTTAATAGAATATATTTCTTGTTTTCAAGTCGGTTTCTATTTAACCCATAGTTGGTACCCTAACAGATGCTATCACTCCAGGTCAGAGTGGACCTGGGGGCAATGGTAATTAAAGGGTGGCTCCACACTCCCCAAACCCCGCAAGCTGGGGCCTCACCACTGGATATAGTTTAAGGTCATATCCAGGACCGTCCCGTCTTAAGAGACAATGGATACCTTCTGTAATGGTAGCTGCTCAAGTAATTGTGAGGCAAGCGTTGCTCAACTCTAACTATACCTCCTTTGAATCGGTGCTGCTTAAGTCCAGTGACAAGGAGAAGTGCTAGACGAATGGAAACATGTCGAACTAAGCGGAGAGCACATACAGCACCTGGAATTCCCAATTTGTCACCCATTTTAGTATGAATCAGGCTCAACATTGCTTATATATGCACCCCTGGGGCCACACCAAAAAGACCATTTAGATATCTATTTGAAAATAATAGCTAAGCTTATCTTTGAAAATTAAAATGCTAGGTGCTCCCGTATTAAGCAGGCCCTTATTTTTGGCAAAACTCACCAATGGCCATAACCACAGCATGGACCTTGTATCTATATAAACAATTTTTTTCCTGGGGCTCCATCTTTCAGCATAAATCCTCGTTTATAGAGATGCTAACAGGTGAACAAATTGAATTCTGGGTGGTCCACGCCAAATCAGAAGTATTTCCAATTTCTCTTTTACCTTTTCTTTTAACTGAATATGTATCACTCGCAGCAAACACGCAACTCATTAATCATGCAACTGCCTAGTGTATGTTTATATTTATATTCTTCGGTTAAAATCTTTATAAATATTTATAAATAAATAAATGAATTATTATTAAAGTCGATTGAAAGCATTAACCGATGCGAGTTATTATCAAAGACTTGCAACAGCTACTTTTATTTTAGTTTTCATTATTGTAGTAAACATATAAATTTGATCAAGGGTAAGTGGAGCAATCTGTAGAAAGGAGTTACGCCTTCTTCTATATCTTGTTATCGTAGCCAACTTAAAAGAAACGTTCGAATCATCCTAGACTACGGTTGATATATTTACTTAATTTTTACTTTTGCCTATAAACCAATTCTAGCTATAGATTACAGGGTGGAACGATAAAGTTATCGCCTTAAAGAAACAATACTCCAGCTTTATTTTTTTAAATTTTATTGAAAAAAATCAATTCAGGTAACTTGATTATGTAGTAAAGCTGGCATCTATTCAATGTAGCCGCCTTCAGCCTCAATCACTGCCTCAATACAGGCCAAGAACTTGGAGCATGCCTTTTCCACAAGTGCTGGCGGGAGCTCGGCAAATACTCGACTGGTGACGGCGATCCGGCTGGCTTTGATGTTGTAAGAGGCCATTGTTGGTGATGTTCTCGACGTATGATCAAACGAAATAGCCCAGGGGTTCAGGCCGGGGGGGGGGGAGGGGATCAGTGAGAGAAGGGTGCAAAGTCGTAGCATTCCTTCTTAGTTTCTTTTGATTTGTAGGCCGGTGCAGAGTCCGGCTGCCACACCCAGCATCTGCCAGCAGCCACCTGATTGCATCAAGGGATCACTACACATCCAGGTACACTTTGGTGTTGACTTTCAAGCCGACTTCGAAGATGTGATGTGGCATTATGTAGCCCTCACTTGAAACCACACTAAAGACCATAATCGTGGCCAGAAACTTTGTTTTCATCACCATGGCCACGTCCGTTATTTGTGGTAATCCAACGATGCATTTTGAAGGTGCTGGCAATAGTCTTGTCGTCATAACTAGGATCGGTAGAGAGCATGCGTTGTACAGCGGTACATCTCCGATCTCGCTCGTTGAACATTGTGTCGCTTTCAGACATGATAGAAGGCTCCTATCGCTCTTGAGATTTGTACACAATTGGCCAACTAGTAGATAGTTTGCAACAACAAAAAAGAAAACTAGTTTTCATCAAACGGAAATGGAATCATGTTGCTTTTTCTCAGGTAACACTTCTATCGTTCCACCAGGTACTTTCAACAAACAATTTAAAGGCTTCAAAATCATTTCGAATTATCCACACCACTTAAAAATTTATTCTTTTATATATGAAAATGAAAATAGTTGGGGGCAATCCAGTAATAGTGTATCTCCCTTTATCTTGACACTCACGCTAGGCAGGTTGAACTGGCTTACTCCGAAGGAGGAAGCTTCATTGGAGTATGAAATTCACAAGTACTTTTTCGTATGTAAATACCACTCAGGTGAGATGACAACGTTAGGTTTTTGCAGCTCTTGCTAAGAGGTGTCGACGTACAGCGTTTGTATTCCCAAATGGTCACCCACCCGATACTGACCAAGCTCAACATTGCTTAACTTTGGTGATCTAACGAGAACCGCATTGTCAACGTGATTATGTCGTAATAGAGTGGAAAATGAAAATGAATTCTTCAGGCTCTCCTCGACTACAGTCGATTTTTAAAAAAAAAAAATTTCATGAGCAAAGTTTCTCTACTGTCCAAAACAGGGCTGCTTCTCGTCCGACTACAACATAGCCGTTTTCAAGTCTAATGTAAACAAATCTTTGTTAAATAGCCCTCTTTAATAATCAAATTTTGCCCAATAATCGCCATCGTTACTAATCATTACGGTGTTTTCTCACCGTCAACCTGACACTCAGTTAACCCTTAACCTCCAATGGCATTTGAGACTTGATAAGAGGCAACACCCTAGTAAAAGAAGAAAGTAGAAATTTGAGTCAGTATTTGCTTTTCTTACTTGCGGCCTAGCCTGTCATCACGTTCGAACTTTAATAAAGCGAGCTGTTTGTCGGTGTAGAGTACACATATTTCATTTTCCTACACCGTGAGAAACGTTTGCGACAATAATGCAAACTAAAATAAAATCCCAAATACACCAGCTGTTGCGATTCTAGTCTTTGGTATAATAACTCGCACCGGTTAATGCTTTCAATCGAGTTTAATAAAAAATTTCATTTTTTTTTTTTTTCTGTTTTTGTTTTTGTTTTGTTTTTATTTTTGTTTTGTTTGGGTTTTTTTTTTGTTTGTTTGTTTGTTTGGTTGGTTGTTTTTTGTTTGTTTGTTTGTTTGTTTGTTTTTTCAGATTGGCCGTCGAGAATGGTTACGTCCAACCCTAACCTTAACCTCGCTTTGTATTTAATTACTTAAATTCTAAGCGGAAAGGAACATATATGAACGTCTTTGCGTTTGAAACCCCATCCTCTCCCCCTCTTCCCTTCTTTCTCTTTCATGTGACCTGCATGACTGTGACTATTCGTGCAACCCGATGATCTCATTTAAAAAACAAACAAACAAAAAAGTTTTCAAAGTTTTATGCTTAACAACTAACACTGACTAATCACAAACCTATAAACATTTATTTTTAGAAAATTATGCTCGTTTAAGTTAAGGCATACCTTAATAACCGCTAACACACATAATGTTTTGGGTTATTTGGTCTAATCAAATCAACATGGTACCATAAGTTTCAAGCCTGGGTCTATGAAGACATGTTTGCTGCAAGGCTAAAAATTAAAACATGAACCAATAGCTCTTGCGTATTTCCTTTTTTAATAAATAGAAAATAGGGTTTTCAATATGAAAACCAATAGACAAAAAATTATATATATATATATATATATATATATATATATATATATATATATATATATATATATATATATATATATAGCTCGCAGTTTGTTTACAAATAGGCGGTTTGAGTACTGTATAAGTGGTGGACAGATGTTTGTTTAAATAGACATTCGGATAGGTTATTTGCGGGCATTGCTTCCGTAGTCGAGTGGGAGAACTGCCAACTGTAAACACGACGGTTCTAGGTTCAATCCCTGGCTTGAGAGAGGTGCTAGTCTAGCGGTACTGATGAGTTGTGATACAACGAAACAGGACTTTATGTCGATGACTATATATATATATATATAGTAATTCGATGAGGCTCATCAACTAGGAACTGCCGACGGGATTGACCATACAGTTTTTGTTCGGCCTGTGTTTATTCTAGAGTGCTGGTTTCAAATCTCACTTTCCGATCTTGTGTCTCATCTTCACGGAGGATATAATAAAATATAAGTTGTTGAGTTATTTTTGCGCGAATCGCAATTAATAAAATTATTGCATGCAAATATCTTCCAAAGTTTTCAAATTTTTTTATGCATAAGAGTTTGTTAAGAATTTTAAAGCAAGACATAGCATCCTATTCGGCAGTTTAAATGTTTCCAAATTCCTTTTATACTGATTTATTTTTTTAAACCTATTTAGTGAGGATTAAAATGACTTAGTTGTTTACAAAGAAAATTGAAAGACATTAGGGTGGATTTGATTTCGGAAATAATTTTTTTTTGTTTTTAATAGGATTTGTATACTTTCGCAGTGCTTTACCGGTTTCATTTTCTGATTTTAATAAATATTCGATTAATATAAACCCATTCAAGCAAGAAGACCAGATGTCATAATAGCTCATAACGCTACGACCGCCGGTATCGTATCCTGATCTAAACGGAAACCAAAGGCCACTCACGGCACCAGACACGATCCGACGACCGCAGTTACATGAGTTCGATCTTGGGCGTTTCCGATCACGGAACGCCCGAGAAAGTTCAGCAGCTATTCTGTTCACCCAGAACAACTCTCACAACACGATCGCTTGACCTTGATCGTCTACACGAGGACAGGATTAGTTGGTCGCTTCTGGTTTCTTCACTCTCTTTCTCGGAAAGTCCACGAGTGACGTAATCGATCTTCTTGAGCCCAAGACAGCGGCACACACCCCACGTAGTGATTAGATTAATTCAGTGTACCTCCACTCAGACTCAGGGTTAGCTCCTGCAACTGAAGGCACATTACTCCGTACAGCAATTAAGAAAACCACCAATGTGAAAAAAATTAGATTCGATTTTTAGCCGGTAAAAATTGCTGCTAAGCGGTCAAAATAAAAAAATATATTGATTTTGACAAGTCAACTAAACCTGTTATTCCTGAGCATGCGCGAATGCACATTTATATCTTTACACCGTAATTTCGCAAAGTCTTCTATACGTATGGACACAGTGCAGATAGTTACGGTGCGGTTGGCCATATCTGTGTTTTGGTTTCGATTCTAGCTGATGGCACACATCACAATGAAACCATAACTATATATTGGATATAATATCTAGTGATAAATAGAAAATTGGCTCTGTCATGATAAATACGAAATTGCAATAATTAAAATATTCGGTTGGTGCAAAAATAATGTCGTTTTTTGACTTGAAGTTGAACGTTTGCACCAACCTAATATTTTAATGTGTATTTTACAAACGGGAAACGCCAGGCGGTCTACAAGTGTTTATATAATTTTATTTATTCAACAGACTTGAAAAAATATTGTTGGTTTTATTTATATTATCATTATTTAATTTAATTCATAAATATGTATAAAGTTGTATATATGTAGTTTTCCACAGACATACCATTATCGATGTTCACAGCTCTTCAGTGCGGCCGTATTACCAACTACCTAAAGTCAGGATTGAAACTCGATTGCCTAGGCGACAGTTAGCGCTTATGTCTAGAAGTCCTTTACATAATTTTTATTCTAGAACATTCTAAAATTGAAGGCTCAAACTTAAGCGGTCTTCAAAATTTGAAATGCAACGAATCTTACATAATTTGTTTCTGATGACTATGGATTTAATTCAAAAATAACCCTAGTCAGGATTTTCTCGTTTGTATAAAAATCTAGTTGGCCGTAACTTTTTCGTTATATTTGTGAAATTATAATTTTTCCACGCACATCCTCGACACCTAGAGCAGCAAGGTCTAACATACAATGTTAAGGAAGATTTCGCCCAGAAGACACAAAACGAGCAACATCTGATGGATTTGCGGCTCGGCACCTGTCACGTTTTCCATATGTAGAAGCGGATAAGATCACAGGACGGCGAATCATGATGCTGACTCCTCCACCTCCCTCTTCGTCAGAGTTCTGTTAATCGGGTTGAGGAACTAATACCACTTAGTGACAAAGTCGTTCGCTACGAGTGATATTGAAAGAAAGCATAGTTCCAGGTGACATAGCTATGACACTACCATGTTGATAATGCTTCTACCACAGTTAGAAAGGGTGGGATTTTAATGAAGCGCTAATAATGACTGGCGCATTAGTCAATCAGGTGAGATGACAACCTTAGGTCTTTGCAGCTCTTGCTGAGAGGTCGACATACAGCGCTTGGTATTCCCAAATGGCAACCCATCCGATATTAACCAGGCTCAACGTTGCTCTAACGGGAACCGCATTGACAACGTGATTATGCCGTAATAGAGTAGCGATAAAGTTTATGGATACCTTTTTATTCATCTTCATTAAAAATTTAAAAACATAAATTTATTTTCATATCCAAAATTATTTTTTTTAATAAATAAATAAATAAATAAATAAACGACAAAAACAAAAAAAAAACAATGGTGCTTCCACCAAATAGGTACCGAACCAAATTGACGATTGCCGAGCTAAACCTCAAATTTGGATTAGATTAGGTTAGAGGTAGTTTAGGGTTAAGTGAGCCTTAACGTAAAATGAAAGAACAGTTCGTATAGTCTAAAAAGAATCGAAACATTACAGAATACACTAAAGTGAGGCTAAATAGCCGACTAGAGTTGAGGATCAATTTTTATTAGCTACTACACCGAAGTGTAAAGGAAGGTGCAACTCCATTTTTAGGATTGCTCCATTTGTCCTTGGTCCTCCCCTTATAATGCTGAGCGTTTCGCAAGGTGGCATCAAATAGAATGTTTTAAGTCTTTAAACCCGGTTTCTCGACCAATTATCGAGTAATCGTACCATTAAGCCACATACAATACAGATAAAAATCAACATTTTCTTTAGTTAAATAACTTCGCAAAAAAAAAAAAAAAGTGAAAAACGCTAAAAAAATACATTCGGTTTGTTCGGTGAAATTCGTTGATGTTTTGGAAGTTTTCGACGAAGTTCGGTAAAAGTCGTTAGTATATACTCATGTTGAAGCCATGTTAAAACCAGCTGGCAAGATATCTCGTAGAATGGTTGTCAAGCATCTGGATAGACGATTAAAATACTAATATGTTTCTATCTTTGATCTCGATTATTTTATGATTATTGATTTATAGATATCGATATTGATACACTTATCATGACTATTAATTGCTAAATATGCCGCTTGAATGAGAAATCACAATCTCGATATAAATATGTATTCCTCGTATCTACGTAACTTACACATTGTTATGTACTCACTAAGAATTCTCAGACAGGTCATCATCAGAGATTACTCATTGACAACAACCGTTAATGGTCTCTGCAGTCTGGGTGACAACAAGTCTTTTCAGATTTTCAATACTTGTGTTATTGCAGCAGTCGTTTGCCATTGACTTCTGGCTGAGAGTAACCATTGGTATTCCCTAGAATTTGGGTGGCAATGAGCCTTCCCCATAGTCTCAGTCTCCTTCGCACTCATCCAATGGAGGTCTTGTTAGTGCTGTCTCTCTTTGGCCTTTCAACCTTATTTGACCCTTCTAGACTATTTGGTTCGGTTCCAGTCGATGCCGACTCCACAATTTTTTTTTCGGAGGTGGGTAGGGGGGGGGGTAACTTACAATTTTTCAGTTTCAGATTTTGAGGTTCCATGTGGTGTTTCTCTGTCTTTTTGTTTTTCTGTTGCAGTTGCCATATGACCAGTTAGCGTTTAGAGTTCATGGGAGTTAGTTTCCATATTCGATAGTTTTCCTTAAGATTTCAGCTGTTTTCAGCGTAACTGTTCGTTGTATAGTCTTATTCTTCCCCTTGATTCATATTTCTCTAAGTCTTTTTTCCAATTTTTTAACTGTTCTCAGTGTTCTTCTTCTTATTATTATTATTATTATTATTATTATTATTATTGTTGTTGTTGTTGTTGTTGGTGGTGGTGTTGTTGTTGTTATTATTATTATTATTATTATTATTATTGTTGTTATTGTTATTATTATTATGATCATTATTATGATCATTATTATTATTATTATTATTATTATTATTATTATTATTATTATTGGCTCACAAGGAGCTTTCACACAGGTCATAAAGGATCTCTCCTTGAAAACAACCTGTAGTGTTCCCTGGAAGCTGGGTGACAACAAGTCTCCCCAGTTTTCCAGTACTCTCCACCTCTTGATATCATTTGCAAATGAATTTGCATCATCGCAATAGCCGCTTACCATTGATTTCTCGCTGGCAGTGGCCATTGGTCTCCATTGGAATTTGAGTGTCAATAAGCCTCCCCAAGGTCCCAGTTCTCTTCACACTTGTCCAGCGGAGGTTTGGTCAGTACTCTCTCCTCGGTCTTTCCATCCTCCTTAATCCTTCTCGGCTATTTGGCTTCATTCCTTTTGGGGAGGGCGGTGATTGGGTAATGGGAGGGGATGGGGGACGGAATAGAGGACTTATGGATATGCATCTTCAATGTTCTTGGTTCCATGTAACGCTTCTTTATGTTTTGTCTCTACAATAGCTTGTGTAGTTCGTGCACGTGGCTTATGTGTATTAGTCTCCGCATTCAATGGTTTTCTTTAATATTTCAGCTATTTTCATTATTGTTATTCTTTGTTTTTCCAGGCATTCCTTTGATTCCAATTTCTCCTATTGTTTTTTCAAAGTTTTTCGAAATTATTCCTAGTGCTCCTACTATTATAGGCACTTTTTATCATTGATATCCCTTTCAGCTGTCTGGCGAGCACGATGTATTTACTCTGTTTCTCTTTTTCTTTGATATTTATCCTGTGGTCAGTTTGAACAGCAAAGTCTACGATTTGGCAGGACATTTCTTTCTTGTTTACTATTACATCCGGTTTTCTTGCTTGGATAGGTTTATCCGTTTATATTTCCATGTCCCATAGGATTTTGTGATTCTCGTTTTCACTTACTGTTGCTTGCTTATGCTTATACCATTTGTCTGTGCGTTCGAGGTGCAGTTTTTTTGCGCAATTCTCATTGTACTACCCTTCCTACTTGAACGTGCCTGTTCTTGTATTCTGTTGAGGCTACTTTGCTACATTCACTTACTAAATGGTTTATCGTTTCGTCTATTTGTTCACAGAGTCTGCATTTGCTGTTTTCTTATTTTTTGTCGATCTTTCCTTTAATATGGTTGGTTCTTATCGAGTTATCTTGTGCTGCCGTTATTAGGGATTCAGTTTCTCGGTTTACATGCCCTTTTCGCATCCATGTCCAGGTGTTTTCTTTATGTTCGTCTTTTTTTTAGCCTTGCGAATCTTCCATGTAGTTGTTTCTCTTCCCGTTATTCTTTTCTTGTTTTATTATTTGTCTCTCTGTTTTCTGTATTGTTGTTTTGTTTTGTTTTTGTTTTGTTTTTCGTGTCTCTCGCTGCCATAATTATACTTTCAGTTTTTTGTATTAAGTATTTTTCTAGTTTTTTTTTTTTGTTTTTTTTTTGCTGTCATTTACACAGTCTTCTATATAAACCAGTCACCTCCCGTCATCTTTCCTTTTAACGTAGAGTCGATCAACATCGTCCTTCGGATATAGTGCGTTCTGCATGGTCATGAGTTTCCTGGTCTTCATGAAAGATTTCCTTTTGAGAAAAACGTATTATTATCATTATTATTATTACTATTATTGTTGTTGCTGTTGTTGTTATTATTATTATTATTATTATTATTATTATTATTATTATTATTATTATTATTATTGTCACACAAGGAGTTTTCACACAGTCCATAAAGGATCTCTCCTTGAAAACAACATGTGGTGTTCCCTGGAAGCTGGGTGACAACAAGTTTTCCCAGATTTCCAGTACTCTTCACCTATTTCCATAACCTTTGTAGATGAATTTGTGTTATCGCAACAGCCATTTACCATTGATTTCTCATTGGCGGCGATCAATGGTCTTCGATGAAATTTGGATAGCAATAAGCCTCCTAAGGTTACAGTCCTCTTCCAGCAGAGATCTGGCTAGTGCTTTCTCTTCTCGGTTTTTCCATTCTCTTGACCCTCCTCGATTATTTTTAGTGTCAGTTTATGGTGACACACACCTATACAAGGAAAAAAGGGGGTAAGGAGAAGGCAGGAGTACGGGGGGAGTTAACTTACAACAATAATGATTCCATGTGATGTTCCTTTGTATTTTACATCTGTAGAAGTTTCGATATGTCCGGCTTGTACTTTCTATATGTAGCTCATGTGTGTTAGTCTCCACATTCAAGGGTTTTCCTTAATATTTCAGCCGTTTTCGTTATTGTTATACGTTATATCTTCTCAGCCATCTCTCTGATTCCAATCTCTCCCAATTCTTTTTTCAAAGTTTTTCGGTATTGTTTCTAGTGTTCCTACTATTAGTGGTGTTTATCTTAACTTTCTTCATCTTCCATATTTCCTTGGGCTCTCTGGCCAGTTCCGTATATTTGCTTCGCTTCTCTGTCTCCTTGATCTTAACTCTGTGGCCTGCTGGAATTGCAAACCCTCCAATCTACAACTTTTCTTTCTAGGGTGGTTGAATTTTACATTAATAACATTTATAATACGGCTAAGTTGGAGCTTTTGTTATTTGAACAATCCTGGACAATTCTCGATTGCTTTGCTAACCAATTTGTTTTGTCGATGACGCAAACTAAAACAAGAAAATAACTTCAGCTAATCGGATTTGAAATTGATAATAATAGTTCAATACTAATATTGCTTTGCTAATAAAACCGTATATTTTTACAGAATAATAGTGAAAAGTTGTTTACACTACGTCAAGAAAGGTACATGACATTGAGGTCATCCTCCCAAGGCCTTCTCAGCGTGAGAATCACCTCAATGGAAAACTACATCGAGGAGCGATTATGTACGCTTGGTACTGGACCAATCAAAAATGAAGGTCATATTATACAGTGATCACCGATTAGCTAGAATTGACCGGAGAGCGCTAGACCACATCGTCACCCAATTATATAAGCTTATGCACGAGCGATTTTGAACAGTTGTTTTAGAAGAGATTTGAAGGGATTTAGACGAGTCTTGACAAAAGAGAGCCTGGAATTAGTCCATGACCATACGCCTACATTGGGTATCGCCCAGTCAGCGAGTCACAAGACCATAGTTTATCATGTTATGGTCTTTAAGCGAAAATAGATTCGTTTCTCGTGAAAATCTCCTTGCTGCTAAACACAATTCATAACATTGATACTTATCGCTGACAAAAGCCTCCATCGTATGTGAGCTGATGGCGACAACATTAAAAAAAAGAAAGAAAGGACGAACTAATTTCTTCCTGACTGTTGATTGTGCAACCGCTATTAGAGATTTACGATACTTGAAAAGTGTATTGCTTCGAACGGACTACTAGCGAAACGATTTCAAACACCTATACGTATATTCACACCTTCTGTGTCATTGTATCATAACAGAGTTTGTAATTACATGTTAACATGTTAATAAATCAAGTGGTTGTTGAAACTTATCAACGTCTTCATTGGTGGTTTTCTTAATTGCTATGCAGAGTAATGTGCCTTCAGTTGTAGGAGCTAACCCTAAATCCGAGTGAAGATACACTGAATTAATATAATCACAATGTGGGGCGTGTGCCGCTGTCTTGACTCAAGAAGATCGATTACGTCACTCGTGGACTTTTCGAGAAAGAGAGTGAAGAAACCAGAAGCGACCAACCAACCCTGCCCTCCTGTAGACGATGAAGTATTGTGAGAGTTGTTCTGCGTGACCAGAATAGCTGCTGAACAAATCCACCCTAATGCATTTCGATTTTCTTTGTAAAAGAAGTAAGTCATTTTAATCCTTACTAAATAGGTTTTAAAAATAATTAATCAGTATAAAAGGAATGTGGAAATACTTAAACTGTCGAATATGATGTCATGTGTTGTTTTAAAAATCTTAATAAAGACTTATGCATCAAATAATTGGAAACTTTGGACAATATTTGCATGCAATAATTTTATAAATTGCGATTAACGCAAAAATAACTAAACAACGATTATTTATATTATATTATATGCTCCGGGAGACACAAGATCGGATATATATATATATATATATATATATATATATATATATATATATATATATATATATATATACTAGCAAAAGTACTCGTCGTTGACTGGGTTCAAAAACAGCCTAAAGAAAATGGACTCTGATTTATGAAAGTATGATAGGTTATGAAAAGAAAGGGTTGTTAAGAGATAGCTTCGAATTTGGGGGTATCAAAACCAAAGCAAAATATGATGAAAGTAAAAATAAAATAGATAAACCCCATAATTTATTATACCACCGTTCTGCCAGATCAAACATACCCATTCTTGTGTCTCGATACATCTATCATTATATGTAATCATTTTTTTTTAAATAGTTAACCATAAAGGAGCCTATTCGTGACCAGACACACACACACACACACACACACACACATTCAGCTTTATATATATATATATATATATATATATATATATATATATATATATATATATATATATATTGCCCGGTTGTTTGTAGGTGTGTGTTGAGCAAAAACAAAGTTGTAGTAGGCAGGCTCGAACCCGTGACGCGAAGACGGAAAAGAAAGGAATTGGTTGAGCAAAAAGAAAAAACGAAAATTGCGAGCGAAAGAGAAAAAGAAAGTGAAAAAAAAGTAACGCGTTAGCTGTTGCGCTCATCGCCAAATCGGGAGTGGCGTGGGTTTAAATTAAGGCTAGAAAATCGAAAAGAAGCAGTGTATTTCGAAAATATCGGCGAAAAAAGCGAACCCTCCCTGCAGAAAAGTGCCCCATTGAGGGTGAAGAATTAATGTTTTTTTTGTTTGTTTATTTTTTTTTTTTTTTGTTTTTTGGTGGGGTTTTTTGCCAACTGAGCAAACGCCCGCACACAAGAAATTCTATTAACGAACACAGATCAAGCGAACCGTGGCAAAATCCTACTTCGTCTCGACAAGGGACACGGTCATCCAACTAGCTAATAACCCAAGTCGATGTCTCACAAGTAGAAATTTTCAACTCGCCAGGACAATGCTATCCAGCAATGCTAACCTAGCGAGCAATTAGTAATATACATTACAACGTGATCAACCTAAGGGAGCGATTTGCCCTTATTGGAGAGCCGGATAACTATGCTAAGATGACTTTAATAGATCCTGGGCAACGGCGGATATCCCAAAGACTTAAAGTAGAAGATATGGATATATATTTTATTTCATTGTCAAAATAGATATATTTTGCTTTATTGTTTGGAAATCAGAGATATATTTGTTATTCGAAAATGACGACAGGAAATGTTAGAATAATAGCATTGATATTGTCTGGCCCGACGAACTCAGTGCTAGGGATTCTGAATGAAAGGGGTTTGACCCCTCAGTCATGGGAATTAAATGTTGATTTTGATCCCAGATTGCAAGCTAGCGACATGGCTGAATTGCACACCCGCAATCTGGGGTTTTCCCAAATTCGTGGCGTAATTTGACAGGCTTAGGAGATTTTCCACCTCGAACACGCACACCAATACATAATGCTAGTGTCGCGCGAAATTAGTCAGTTTCTAGCCAGAGTTTGTGCGTGAAACTCGAAGTAACAATACCGCTCCCTGAAGACGTGACCACTCCCCTATCTATTCGCCGCCGCCTCTGAGGAGAAATGTCTTAAGAACTTCATGTGTACATATATGTAAAAAAAAATCCGTAAAATTTGTGAAATTAACCTTCCGTAAAAAAGAATTCAAGCGTCTATTGTCTTTGTTGCATACGTGAATTTTGTTATTCGTTTTCAGCATACCAGAGATCTGATGTGACCGCCTCTCGGAGATTTAGATGACACGAGCCGATTTTTCCGAAGTTTCACGAAGACGATCAGGGGTCCTTGTGTAACTTCTCCAGAGAGGGTGTTACACATTATACAATACAATTCCTACTTGTGAGACATTGGCTTGGGGTTATTAGCTGGTTGGATGACCGCGTCCCTTGTCCAGACGAAGTAGGTCCATTCCAAAAATGACTAAGTAAGACTTATTCTTTAGAGGAAATCAAAAAATTTGAATATAGAATACTGTTTACATTGTTTTTTTCAATGTTGTCCCTTACTTTGGGATGTGCCTATTTTGAAAATAAATCAATAATTGTTATAATTCTTTTTCTATCTTTTGCAAATGATTCAAATTTTAGTATATTATTATGGATGATAACGACTACAAGTTGTCAAATTCCAGCTTTTCACAGTTGTTAATTGTTACAAATATTAGGTTTTAAAATTTTGTCCCTTACTTTTGGAGGCTACTGTACATATATATATATATATATATATATATATATATATATATATATATATATATTGGATAGATAGATAGATAGATAGACAGACAGACTGACAGAAAGACAGACAGACAGGCGGGAACTTCAATAAAATAAGTAATATCACTCACAAAATTAAGTTGGAAATAATCAGATTAACACCAGCTTATAAGAACTCATCCAAGTGATGTGAAAACGTAACTATAATAACACACTGAACACAGAATCTATTATAATACAGTCGTGTTTTTGTCTGTCTGTCTGTCTGTCTGTTTATAATTTGTTTATAATTTGATTAATGTGTACAAAAGGTGCACTGTTTCACAAATTAATCAACACACTGAAAACGAACTTTTATATGCTTTTTATTCCAGCATGATTTTTATAGATACAAGAAGTAACCTCATTTGCATATTATATTAAAGAAAATCTATTTTGATAATTAGTTCCATGTTAGTAATTATTAGTAGTAGTAATCGAATTGTTTTAATTGTTCTGTTTATAAATATTATTTAAAGTTCATTTATTTATTTTTAATTTAATTCATATTTAATTTAATTTTAATTATTACTGATCGGCATCAGTTGCGTATAAAAACGGAAGTTAGCTTTATTTATGAAAGTTATTTCCTCTTCCAGTTATGAGAGTTATTTCCTGTTTAATTTTCCAGGACAAAAATGAATGTGATTTATGTTTCTATAAATCCAACATGTGGTCCAGTTTCAGGGAAATCGTAACAAGTTGGCATATTCGGTGTATCTTAAATAGTATGTGACTAAACCCTCCGCCTGGCAATATGTTTCAATCTTACAACGCCGTGCAGCTACAAGAACAAATAATTCTTAACCCAGTTTAACTCAATTGAAATATAAAATATTACGCCAACTTGAAGGAGAAACGTCTCAGCTGAAAAAGTCATACACATATAACCCACACATACGTACATACATACATATATATATATATGTATATATATATATATCAAACATCAATACACATTAGCGAGACACGCAGATGTACATACATGCTAGTGATGGGACGATTCCAATATATTTCCCGATTCCGATACAATTACCGATTCGGTCCTAAATTCACGATTCCGATACAATTACCAATTCCGATTCTGATTCTTTATAAATCTCTAAATATTTAACTATAAAAGTGTTCTTTTGTCCTGATTACCGTAAATACACATCTTAAATGTGCTTATATTTTCTCGAACGTAAAACCACACTTGTAAGGGGGGTGATCTAAAGATTTTGCATTACTGGAAGTTTAAATAAATAAATATTTATTATTTTATTATTTCTACAAGCAAAACAAAATCAAATAAAAAAAAGATAATTTAAAGAATCGATTTTGGCATCGGAAAATAGGCTCAATTTTTTTCCGATTCCAATACCCCAAAAAGATACGTTTTTTTTCCAATTCTCGATTTCGATTCCGATTAATCGTCCCAACATTACTACATACATACACAAACACAGTCACATGGATGTATGTATTGAGCATAACAGGTCGCAACAAACCGGTGACCGACAAAAACTCAAAACAGCTTTTGCTCCAACAAATTGTGCTACGTTGGTGATTGTTACACTGGCGTTTTATTTAATAGCAATCACAAAGTAAAGTTTATTCCGTATCTACAGTTTGTAGTTATTTCGCTCCCTTGTTTAGTAATCTTTCAGACATTAAAAATGTGTACTTTCTCGCTCAGACATAATTTACACGGTTCGTCTAAAAATATACTGACAAGCAGCAAAGTTCTACTCCTTAATTGTAGAGATCCTTAGATGCAGGAAAGCCATCTACTCTAATAGTTTCTTCCCTCGAACTGCTATTTGGAATTCCACCACACTTTTCTTAGTCGGTCCGGTTATCTCAATATTCCGTAAGAATCTTTCATTTAGCACCAAAATTGGCCCAAATTAAGTTCAGAACATACATTTTTAGAAAAGAACGTTAGCCATCAGAAAATTCAAGATGGCTACCAGTTTTCAACATGGCTGCTTGTATCACCAAGTAAAAGATTGTTTCAGCAATCTGTCCCACTATCTGCTTCCCTGACTATTCTGACATACAGAAGTGTAAATATCATGTGTACAGACGCCCCGCTTCTCGACTCCCTACATAATGTCTCTGTAAATGTTGTTGCAAATGCATCCAAGTGGCACCATGCCTTGTTGGCGGTAAATAAGAGTAAAAAGATGTAATCACATACTAGCCATTTTTGGAAACTCATAGAAAACGTATGTTCGCCGGTGATCGAGCGAAAATCTTAAAGTAAACTAAGGCTTGTAGATAGATTTTAGACGATTCGTGTAAATTATATTTAAACGAGAACGTGCACAAATTAAAGGTCTAAAAATACTAAACAAGAGAAGCGAAATAACTACAAACTGTACATATAGAATACACTTTACTTTGTGATTGCTATTAAATTAAATGCTATTATTAATGTTTTGAGACAAATATGAACCTTCAAAATAACTACGGTACTTTGGGGTAATTGCGTCTATCCGAGCTAATTGCGCCAACTAGGTAAAAGTGATCTTTTGGCAACCACGCATATAAAGAGCACTTTATTTTTAGTTGACACAATTATCCCGGATTTGGTGCGATTGCCCCACAGTACGGTATAGATGATGAAAACTGCTTAACTTTCTTGGGAGTGATATGTCAAAGCATAAAACAGAAATGCAAAACCGGCTGATGGGAATGAGCGGCATGGGTAAATGTGATAGGCAATAAAACTAATGCATTTTATTTATACGTAGTTAATGAATAATATAATAAAAAGGACAGTGAGTATTGATTTTCACTGGAATATAACACAACTATTTCTGTATAGTTTATCTGTAATAAGTTTAACAAGAAAAAAATAGACACGACATTAAAAAATTAATCGTATCAAAGTAGATTATTTTAAAAGCAAAAAAACAATAGATTCAAAACAACCACTTAAGTTAACAAATTTATCGAATTTCCATTACTAACGATTACTATATTGTCCAATTGAATACTGTACACTCTTAACCCTTATCCTCGCGTGGTATCTGGGCCTTGATAAGTGGTTATGCCTATGTAAAAAAAAACAACAGAAATGAATGCAAAATAAAAATAAGAAGTAAGTGTTTTATGTTACATGCTGCTATAGAGACAATGTGGATTGGATTTAGTAAATTCAGAGGACCTCTGCCATCACTAATCAGCAGAGCGTTACCACAATCGACAAAGAGAAAGAGTCTATCGACCCCTCAAATCAACAAAGATGAGACCCTTCCTATAATGGCCTGGTCTCCGTTGATTGAGCTGCAATGGGCTGCCGCATCTGCTACTATGTCTATCACTCCTGGACAGGGTTCAGAAGAGAGTCGCCAACCTAATAGGTCCCGAACTGTCAGTTAGGTTTCAGTTTCTCTCTCACCAATGAAAGTTTGCATTTTTTTGCCTGTTTTATAAATATTTTAATGGTTATGCTCCGACGAACTACAAGCCCCTGTACCACATCGACGTAAATATCCCCGACAAATCCGACAAGCAGCGAAATCCCATCCCTACACATGTAGAAATCCACAGATGCCAGAAAGCCTTCTATTCTAATAGCTTCTTTCCGAGAACTGCTAAACTTTGGAATTCCCTTCCGGGTTCCTGTTTTCCCCGCTGTACTGACATGTAGAAGTTCAAGTGTAATATGAACGGATATCTTGCTGCTCAACTTCCTTCATAGTATCCCTACAATTATGTCCCAGATAGTATCTCCTACATCAAAGTGGCACCGTGCCTTGTTTGAGGGAAAATGCAATTAAAAAATGCTAATTCTGTGCAGTTCTAGGAGGTCCACCCTCCCAGGCTTTGGCTTCTCTCCTTGAGAAGTATTAGTTTATTGCTAATCGTATGAGATATCCTTATCGGGAAATTCCCACGGGCTGCCCATGCACGTTTTTGCAGGTTTGTGCCCTTCCTAGATGTTGCTGAGTTCTCAATCATACTTTTCGACCTTGTTGTTACAGTTCTTGCAAGAGGAGAGAACTAGATATTCTGTAAGGCATGCGTATGTAGTGTGATGATGTATGGAAGCAACCCCAGTTCTTGGGTTTGTAGATACAGAACAATTTAGGTAACAGGGCCAGTTCATAAAACAAAGTACATTCCTTCTAACCGCAATCATTTTAATTAAATTTAAATAAAACTTTTTCATTACTAGCAGGTCTGTCCGGCTTTGCTCGGGCCCTATGTACTGTTCATAACTTTATGTGCATATATATATATATATATATATATATATATATATAAATTTTCACTCATATTCAGGTAACCTAAATCTAAAATTTCAAGTGTTTAAACCCACAATTGGCTGAGGAGTTTGGTAGAGTCTGAAAAGGTCAACTCTTTCAACTTTGACCCCTTGACAGCTAAATTTCTGGTCGAAAACCGATTTAAAAAGATTTTCCCAAATCTTAATACCATTTGTGTCAAATCTCAAGTCTGTAGAGTGAAAGTATCCTGTACCTCTATAAGGCCACCATTCGCCGTTGTATGGAGTATTGTTGTCATATTTGGGCTGGTGCATCTGCTACTTGTCTCTCACTCCTTGACAGGGTTCAAGAGAGAGTCGCCAAACTGGTAGGTCCTGAACTGTCATCTAAGTTTCAGCCTCTGTCCCATCAACGAAATGTTGCATCCCTCTGCCTGTTCTACAAGTATTTTAATGGTGAATGCTCTGACGAACTACAAGCACTTGTACCCCCTCGACGTGAATACCTCCGACAAACCCGACAAGCAAATAAATCCCACCGCTTCACAGTAGAGATCCCTAGGTGTAAGAAAGCCTTCCACTCCAATAGTTTCTTCCCCAGAACTGCTAGACTTTGGAACTCCTTTCCGAGATTCTGCTTTTCCAACTGTATTGACATGCAGAAGATCAAGTGTAATGTGAACAAACATCTTGCTACTCATCTCCCTTCATAATATCCCCTGCAACTTATGTCTCGATAGTAGCCCCCTACTTCAAAGTGGCATTGTGTCTTGTTTGGGGTGAGAATTGAAAAAAAAATGTTTATGGTATGTTTTTATTGAGCTTTTTGATTATTATCAGTAAACAGTAAACACGAAAATATAAGAGTTGGCTGAACATGACATGAACGCATTTCAACATGAACAAACACACACACACGCACACACACACACACACACACACACACACACACATATATATATATATATATATATATATATATATATATATATATATATATATATATATATATATATATATAGTTGAATAAGTAATTCACTTTGGATGAGTATGAAGAAAAAGAAAATTTGTAAATGTAAATGAATATTGAATGCATTTCAGTTTTTTATCTTTTTTGTCAGTTTAATTGGTCGACTTTTTTGCACTGATTAAACATCCTCATGAAAATATCTGATGTTTTGTATATCAAGTAAACGTATGTTCTTGACATGAATAGAAATAATCGTTTGCAAATAAAAGTTTTGGGGGAATATATGAAACATTGTTTCTTGAATATCAAAGGTTTTACATGATCTTAAATTAAAATCTCTAATCTTACACCGTTTAGCTCTAAAATAAATCTTTGTATTATCGAAAATTTAGTTGTAATATATATATATATGTGTGTGTGTGTGTGTGTGTGTGTGTGTGTGTGTGTGTGTGTGTGTCTGTCTGTTTAGTCGTTATACGACTCATCAGCGTGGCTGAACCTACTGGGATTAGAAACTAGAACTACAGAGTCCTGGCTCAGTGGTACAGCTGTAAACCCTAGACTCTGAAGTTTTCGTTTCGAATATCACTAGGATTAACTAATCTGAAGAGGCGTATTTTCAGAATGTGAGAGATTATATAATTATTTCTACAGCCTAATAATGTTGCAGTTCACAAGAGCCATGACAACCAAGAAACCGGAAGTCCAAGACTCGAGTTTCGCTCTCATTTGGGCTTATCAGTTAGACATATCCGAACTCATGATTCGAAACCCGAGCCTCTCGCATGCGAGATGAGCGCTCTGCCACCTGAGCAAACTGTAATACACACACACACACACACACACACACAAGAAAGTCTATAATAGATTTTCTTGTGTCTGTAGCTGTTTGCTCAGGTGGCAGAGCGCTCGTCTCGCATGAAAGAGGCTCAGGTTTCGAATCCCAAGTCCAGATATGTCTAACTGATGAGCCCAAATGAGTGCGAAACTCAAGTCTTGGACAATGAAATTAAAGTTAGGAAGGACACAATCAGTAGAACCCTTCGCCTTAAAGACATCTTCTCTAGATCAGCAAGGAAAACTCTCCTTCTTAAGCCAAAACATGTTCGTGCTAGGCTTGATTTTGCAAATGAGTATGCAAGCAAGCCTCTAGAGTTTTGTTATAACGTGCTTTGGTCAGATGAGACCAAAATTAACTTGTTTGGCACTCCAAAAACACCGAAAGTTTGGAGAAAAAAAAGGTACTGAAAACCAGTCAAAAAACACCGTCCAACAGTAAAATTTGGAGGAGGATCCATTATGATCTGGGGCTGTTTTAGTGCAGGAGATGTAGGAAAGGTGGAAATAATAAAATAAAAAATAAATGGAGAACTTTATAGGAGTATCTTGGAGAAAGAACCATAAAGAAAGTGTAAAGTTGCTCAAATTGAAATCAGACTGAATCTTTCAACACGATAACAATCCAAAACACACTGCGAAACTCACACAATATTGGTTTGATTCAAATAAAGGGAATGTTTTAAAGTTGCCTAATCAATCTCGTGATCTCAATCCTATAGAGAATTTATGGGGAGAATTGAAATTACGGGTCCATAGAAGAGACCTTCAAATCTGCGAGAATTGGGGAGAATTCGTGTGGAAGAATGGAATGAAATAACACATGTAAGAAGTTATTAGAAGATTACTTAAAACGTCTGCATGCTGTAATCAACAATAATGGTTATGCTACAAAATACTAGATATTATTTTGTAAATGTGTAGTAAACTTTTGCGTTGCTAATTATTGAGTTTTATTTTCACGTTGTGTTAAATTATTATTTTTTATTTTTCCCACTGTTCCTATCTTAGTTCCAATACATTTTCTATGTTTATAAAAAGTTTCATTACAATTTGGAAGCTAGAAATATAAAAACCGACAGTTTCAAATGTGTATTGTTAACTTTTGCGGCGCACTGTATATATATATATATATATATATATATATATATATATATATATATATATATATATAACTACTTAATTTACTTTTTTAATATATATATATATATATATATAACTACTTAATTTACTCACATAAAATTAATATACGAAAGTATAAATTTATGCGTAAACTTTAAGTATTTACTTCAAAAGTTCTCAATACGTAGGTAGAGCTAGTTAGTAATTTATAAAATATATATTCCGCGTTTCATCCACTCTAGGACTCTTCAGGCTTATGCCTGAAGAGTCCTAGAGTGGATGAAACGCGGAATATTCAGTGTAGCTTAATCGCCATATATATTTTATAAATTACTATATATATATATATATATATATATAGAGAGAGAGAGAGAGAGAGAGAAGGTGTTATTTACTTTATGTGAGAAAAGTTTCTCGTTAATGAACTAAACAAATTAAGAATTATCCAGTGTGAGTTTAATTTAAGAATATTTTTTGTCAAAATAGATATTTAAATAACAAATGTATTAAGCTACTGAATTATTGCAGTTCAAATGTTATCAGATATTTTTGATATTAAAATTATTTTTCAAAATTCAAGATATATTAATTACAATTTCTAATTTTCAGCTCCACAAATGAATCTTCCCAAATGTCTGAAAACCACTTAATTTTTAAAATTCTATTTAAATGAAGTTCCAGAATTTATTCGATCTTCATCCCCAGCATATTACATTTCATCAATTTATCAATCATCCCATGTAACAACAGTCAACAAGCGTACATAGGTGAAACACAGCGAAATTGAAATTAAGACTTTACGAACACAGAAGAGATATAAGGAATGGTAACGCCCTAAATGCACTCTTTTGCCATTGTGCAGAATACGGTCACTCATTTAATTTAGATCATGCGAAAATTATTAAATACGTGATAGACAGAGCTAAAAGAAGACTTTTAGAATCAGAACTAATATTAAATACTAATATTATTACGCAAAGAAAAGACTTCTACCATTTAGCCCCTAGTATAGGGAAAATAATAATCAAAGAACAAAATATCAAAACAGATCCTGGTTAACCGTTTTTCCTTAAATATTTCAACAAAATGAATGTTTACAAAAAAAAATGTACATATTTATTTAACGCATTTTTAAAAGTGTATATATAGACATTGAACAACCCAACCTTCCCATACGCACACATATGTTTGTCCTTCCCGACATGGGTAGGATTCAAAAACTGTTCTCTTTTTCGCATGATCTATGACTTTTTCTTTTCTTGCATTTTTACTTCAATATCCTGAAGATGTCCTCTGAAATAAGGACGAAACGTTGATTATTTTAATAATTTCATTCGGTTTTTCTATTTTTCTCAAAACATAACGTCAACCACCGCTGGTATTTTTATTTTTACTTTTTATACATTTTATCAATTATAATCTCTTGTGAAATCATGGATACATCTGAAATCGTTAAAGAACGGTCGAATATCACAATAGAAAAACAAAATAAGTCGTAGATTGCTTTTGAAAATATATATTTTTTTCAATGTTTCTAATAAAATGGTTGGTTCATTCTACAGCTCCAAAAGGTATATCTGACTCCTGACGCAAGCTCTACCTTTACAAGAGCCAAATACCTCCTAAGATGGAGTACTGTTGCCACATCCGAGGAGGAGTTGCTAAGAGTATCCTTTCATGCCTTGGTAGGATTCAAAACTAGCTTCGAAATCTAGTGGACGAACCCCTCTTCCCAACCCTTCTTCTCCCTCTTTCTCACAGAAGGGACGTAGCGAGTCTGTTTTATCTTTATTGTTATGACAAATACTCAGCTAAACTTCTACGTATGTCTCACCGTAGAACATTCGTGGCAAACATTTGTCGAGCTACAACAATTACTAATAATTTCCCTTATTATCTGTGCTTAAATCTAGGCGTAAATTCCATTATCAAAGTTTGTTACTAGAACTGGTCGCCTGCAGGACACAATGCAACGGGACTGCTTCTCAACTGACTATAACATGGCCGTTTTCAAGTCTAACGTGAACACATTCCTGTTGAGCCGTCTTCATAAATAACACTACTAAAGTTCCATCATTACTGATAAGCATGAATGTTTTCTCACCAGTCGTCTCACATTTATTAATACTTATCTTCGAGTGGCCTTTGTACCTTAATAAGTGATAACTCCCTATTAATATATATATATTAATATATATATATATATATATATATATATATATATATATATATATATATATATATATATAGGTTGTTTTGATAAAATATGTTTTTTCAATTATATTTCACTCTTTATGTATACCAATCCTTTCTGTTTAGAAACTCAATGTGTGTTAAATATAACAACATATATATTAAAATAGTATAGTTGTTGTTTTGGATCTTGGAATATAACTATACTGTTATTCTTAATATATATATATATATATATATATATATATATATATATATATATATATATATATATATATTGTTTTAACAGAAACAAAACAACAAAGATTGGATTAATAGCAACAAGTAGTGTATTTTCATTGTTCATTACAATTGTTTCGCGACTATTGTTTTTATATTTTTTGGTGGGGTCGGATTACATTAAAACCCATGTAATATTAGGATATATTTTCGAAAATGTAACAAATTCAATTATGGGCAAGGGTTATTAATTGGAAAGTTAACATCCATAAATATTTTCATTTTATCATTAGTATCAGCAATGAAAACTGAAGTTTTAAACAAAGACAAAAAAAGAAACAATTTTTTAAAAATTGGAACTTAGGGGTGGGGGAATTTCTGGTTCTGATACTCCAAAAATTATCGATTTTTCGATTTCGATTCCAAGGAATTGTCCCAGCACTAGTAATTACTTATTTAGAACGAATTTATGCGTGGAAGGTGTTGAATCTGTTCTCTCGGGGGAAGTAAAAGGCTCATGATTCATTGCTGTAGAGCAATCCAATATAGCTTCATCTTGGTGGTCAGCAACTACTGGCAGAGATATAATAAGACATGGACCTAGAGGTGTCAAGAGAAGAAAGACCAGCAGTAGAAGGAGAGTGGAGAACACAGACGGTAGAAGGCTGCAGTAGAGCTCTCACAACCAGACATCACCTACATCTGTAGCAACATAAACAAAGCCTGTAGATTCAGTATAGGCTTGGAAATTCACAGCAGACGTTGAAATTCGGCAACAGATAGATTTGAGGCGCAGTACTCTATTGTCTCATAAGATAGCCAGGTGCCAAGAACAGAATAGAAATTTCAGTGTCAATTGATAATGAATCGCATCATTAGAGTTGCTTCTTTTGTTACCGTTAAATTTCATCGCTAGAAAAAAAATGCATGGAGGTTATTCCATATTCCAACTAGCTGTCTCAAGAGAAACAACTGAGCAATTATTAAGTCTTTATTTAACTATTTATTAAGTTATTTCTTGGTCGATGAAAGGGAGATAACTACGATCATTTGTCAATTTAACTTATTTTGCATTTATATTCCGATGTAACATTGTTATTACATTTAAAGTGGACTCAAACGTTGTATGTACGTAGGAGAGTCACAAAGGAAATAAAACTTTGGCACTAACTTTTTATCGGCGCAAGAAAAACGTTATTTATTTTCGTTCGTTTCACACACGAGTCGCTAACATGTTTTTTCAACACAACAAGTATGTTCGCCTTTTTTCTCTTTCTTTCAAGCTGCTGCTTGTGTAACGTTGTTATTTATTGGTCGGTCGGCTCGCTTTCGAATACGTAGTAGGAGAGAGAAGACTCTCCTGCTTGTCCAACATACCTTTCAAATCGCCACGCATTTTTTCCTTTTTTTTTCTCTCTTCCCTTTCTCTTTTGATCATGGTTTCATTCCGTGACGTCACGCTCACGCTACGCCTTAAAATGCTGACACCACATTAACTCGGCGCGTGAGTCGTCAATATCCGTACGTGTCCTGGATTTATCATTTAATGGTCCGACCAGACTATGTTACATAGATATTATACTCACCTAAATTAATCTTAATATGTTACATTACTTGTTTGTTATCGATTATATAAAAAGTACTTGTCTGTGTGTTTATACGTTTGTATTCCCAGCTAAAAGTTCAAAAATACACAACAAACCCCGGCAAAGTTTGCATTTTTCAATCAGTGTATCCACAGAAAAAATAATATCTAACATTTAGAAACAAAGATTCATTATTTTCGGAATCAAATGGCCATTTGTATCATTAAATTTTATCACCAATAAAACACATTTTTTATGTTATTATGTACACAGCCCAGGAAACGAGTCGGCATTTTTCTTTTCTTTTTTTTTTAATTAAAAACATTAACTCCGGATTTAATTTCTATGTCATTTCTTTCATTGGTTTTATTTAGTGTTTTTAGTAGTGCTCTGAAACCTTCCTTCTGTGTTAAGTTTTACTTGGCCGCAGGCAACGCCGAGTAGTCCTGATAGAACAATTTGGATTCACTCTAAATTAAAGATGTTCATTAACTCCATTGTATCTTAAAATGTTTCTTAAAAATGAATAAAATCCAAGCATTACGAAGTTATAAAATATTTAGGGAAGGATGGAGCTGTAGAATTTCCACGGGTCTCGCCTGTAAAGTAACGATCATTATCTGGTAACCCTAAATATTTTATAACTTCGTAATTCTTAGATTTTATTTATTTTTTAAGAAGCATTTTAAGATACAATGAAGTCAATGAACATCTTCAATTTATCATCATTCAGCTAGCCTAGAGGTTATCATGAAACAGCAGCTTCATTATATGGAGGTATGGTTCGACCCTGTCATAGTTTGTAAACCTTTCCAGTCATTACGTCCTCCTTCAGGATGGGGGTTGTTTATGGTCATCAATTGAAGCACTTCTAGCGATGGATGCCGAGGTATCAGTTCTAGGCCATTTTTGTACTTTTACAGAGTGTCCCATTTGGGGAGGTAGCAAGTACCTCTCCCCCTCTCCCACGTTAAACTAAACATGTATAATCTTGCTGCAGTGAAAAACTGGTATTTAAAAATAGTTGCTGCTTTATCCAGATTTGAGGATTGGGAGTTTAGGGTTCTTTTATTTCTCAACGATATTTCTGCGTTATTAAACACAAAAGATCTGACACCAGAGAGTGAGAGAGAGGGAAAGAGAGAGATCAATAAAATATATTTTATATATTCATGTCTTTTTGCTTTCTGATTTTCTTTCTTTCTTCCTTCTTTAATTCTATTCCTCCTTACTTCTCTCTTTCTCTCTCTCTCTCTCTTTTCTTTTTGCCTTTATTCCTTTATATTATTTGCTTTTTTTCTTTTTTTTTAGCTATTTTCATTTCTTTTACGTTCCTTTCTTTCTCGTTTCCTCTTTTCCCACCAATAATAAGAAGAAGAATAATAAGAATAATAATAATAATAAGAAGAAGAAGAAGAAGAAGAAGAAGAAGAAGAAGAAGAAGAAGAAGAAGAAGAAGACGATGATGAAGAAGAAGACGATGATGAAGTGTTCAACTATTAAACGGCTTTGCATGTTAATTTTCGCCGAGCCGGTCTGGTCGTTCTCTCTCTCTCTCTCTCTCTCTCTCTCTCTCTCTCTCTCTCTCTCTCTCTCTCTCTCTCTCTCTCTCACACACACACACACACACACACACACAAACACACAAACACACACAAACACTCTCGCCTCTCCTCTATTCTAATCTTTTAAATCTTCTTTATTTTGCATGTCATGCCCTCTCTCTTTCTCGTCGTTCTCTTCCTCTCTTTTTTATATTAATCCTCTCTTCCTTCTCTTCTTTTTAAATATTTCACCTTTATACCTCTTCTTCCTTTTTCCCTCTCACCCCTCTCACCCTCTCTTGTTTTAATCTTTCACGTGTACTATACTTTCATAACTTACTACCTAGCTTTAATCGCGTATTAAGCACTATTGAAGTAAATATTGAAAATCGATACATAAAAGGTTTCCTTATAACATTTTATATTGATATATGAAATAATATATACATGTATGTATGTATGTATGTATGTATGTGTGTGTGTGGGTGTGTGTTTGAGAGAGAGAGAGAAAGAGAGCGATAAGGAAAGAGAGGTAGAAGGAGAGATACAAACAGACAGCTAGACAGAGAGTGAGATATTTAAAAGAATTCTCCCACCTCTCTCTCTCTTTCTCTCTCTCTCTCTCTCTCTCTCTTTCTCTCTCTCTCTCTCTTGCTCTCTCTCTCTCTGTATGTATTACCTTTATTATCTCCCTTTCGTTCTCGCTCTCTCCCTCTTTCTCTCTTTCTCTCTCTCTCTCTTGCTCTCTCTCTCTTGCTCTCTCTCTCTCTCTCTCTCTCTGACCTCTTCTTTTATTCACTCCTTCTTTATCCTAGCCCCTCCTTTCCCAGCTGAATATCACACATCATTCAAGAACGCCAGCCGGCAAAAAAGAAACGTTCTCTGGCAGCTGGTATTATTCACCAAAAAGACAAAAACAAAATGCAACTCACTGAAAATTATTCTCCATTGCGTTATCTGAGAGTGAAAAGATCAAGGAGAGAGAGAGTTGGGGGGGGGAGGCTTATTTTTTTTGATGTTTTGGGCAGCTGGAAACGACTTACATTGAATAAGAATGGAGAAGAAAAAAAAACAGCAGTTGGTTAAAACAAATTTGAGAAGAAAAGAAAGTAACTGGAATCCCTGGAAAAATGACGGACAATAAAACGAAAGAGCGGGAAAATGTGGAATGCCTCGTGACAAAAACTTGCCTCACTTTGTTTGCATACTCAAGAGAAGAAAATTCCGTCACTTATCACAGTCTCTATCTACTCTTCCAGCTATCAGGAGCAGCATGCCAGTCTCAACTCTTATCTGGTCGACCCATTACTTTCAGTGTCGTCCGCTTGATACTTAAGTTATAGTTTTGTTTTTGTTTTTTTACTTTAGCAAGGCCCGAAGGCCACTCGAGGATAAGGGTTAACGAGTGTACAGTTGTCAACAGGACAACAGTGTAGTAATCGTTAGTAGTGAAAATTTGGTATAATTTGATTATATAGGGGCCGGCTTAGTAAGAACTTATTTACATTGGACTTGAAAACAACTATATTGTAATCAGCATATAACTCTCTCGCATTCATTATTAACTCTCTTGCAGCGGTTGCTGGCAATCCTAAATGCGGCTTTAGTTTCAGGACATCTATTCCGTTGAAAATAATGAAAATATTAGTTTCTGGGCTCAATGGCAGCGGCACATTCAGCAGTGACCCACAGCTGGCTGTTAGGTTTTTGCTGGAATTTCTTGGCGGGCATGAAGCGGTCTATTCCGATAGTTAACCAGTGACTCAGATCGTATACTATAGAGGATACATTCTTTTTAAACAGAGCGCAGGAGTATATCCGATGTGATGTTCGGAATCTATTCCAGTCAATCATAGAGTATTCGATGAAAATGTTCGGAATCTATTCGAGTATTCGATGTAAATGTTCGGAATCTATTCCAGTCAATCATAGAGTTCGATGGAGAGGTACATCTGTAGACTTATTACATTTTGTCTTTTTTTTAACTGAGACAACTGAGTGATCTGAGGATAGCAGTGTAGAGAGAACGGTGGTGAGCACAGTTCCGGGCAAGTTGTAAGAAAATGGTCTAAGAAACTTGCATGCTGTCCTTCAGTGTCAGCTACATGGGTAGGTGCGTGAACAATTTGTGTTAGGTTATAAGCAATAGAGAAATCATAATAGAACCTCCCCTCATCATCTGTCTTGTCTAGCCATTCAGAATTGTCAACACTGAAGTCTCCACAAGCGTGAATGTTAGTCAAAGGATGAGCAGTGAGGACGTGGTCAATTTTTTCACACATACTCTCAATGATAATAACTTCGCTGTTGTGATGGCAAATATGAACGCGGTGCACATATAAGGCAAATTTGGATCTTCTTTGCGAATGTCCCTACCACATGCGAGCCATCTCTAATGTAGACACATATTCCATGCCTATAACGATATTCGAAGTCAGGTTTTGATTTCAAGTTAGAATGTCTTTCAATCGCGAACTCATCTAAGGAAGCAGTCCGTCCAATGCCAATTTCGCACAGTAACAATAGGTCATGTTTGGTTTCCTGCAATTGGATTTCAACTTTCGGAAGCTTTTAACGTATACCCTTGATGTTAGAGAAGAAGACTTGGTAGTGGGAGTTTACGTTGAAAGTTGGAGTTCTGGGTTTAATCTTGTATTGTTTCTTGAGACTGTTTATGTTGAAATATGTTGATATGTGGAATAGGTCAACAGAGTTGTTTGAACTGAGCATAGAAGAAAAGAAAAAAGAAAAATGAACGGGAAATTATTTTAGGAGGCCATGAATAGAAAAAGTCGTAACAGAAACCACTGATATATCATCGCGAGGCCCCACCAGAAGCTACTGCATAGTACAGAATCAATTCATCAAATGGCAATACAGCAGCCCCAGTACTTTGCACTTGTTGATAGGAGAACGGACTCATTGGGAATTAATCCAAGTTCCAGGTCCCTGATTGTCAGGCGGATAACGTCAGGTCATGTAAAATGTTTAATTCCAGCACCCTTATTAGTGACATGGCTATAGAGATAGAAACAGAAAGAGAAAAATAAAGACTCGTCTCAAGCTACTGCTCAGTGAAGAGACTGCCGACCTAGTATACAGCTTTTTTCTCGCTTTGTCAGAAACATAGCTCATTGTAAGTGAGGACTGAACGACAAAATAGGAGAAGCGAGAGTTACGCGGCTGCCAAGTCCATCACAATTCGTTTTCTACTCTCCATTAAAAAAAAATAAGTATTATACTTAATATAAGTTAAATTAGATTTTATAGGATATATATATATATATATATATATATATATATATATATATATTACGATGTGCCCACCACTTATCAAGGCCGGGAAGCCACTCAGGGATAAGGGGTATTGCATGTACAGTACGTTAGTGTTGAGATTGAATAAAGTGTCTACTTAAGGGAGCGGTTCATCAGGAATTTGTTTACGTTGGACTTGAAGACATCCAGGTTGTAGTCAGGTGGAAGCAGGCAGACGGAACAGAGTTCCACATGCGTGCAGTTCTAAGAAAGAAGCTTTGTTCATCGAATTTACCTTTTGATTTAGGCACAGATAAACAGTGGGGGAAATTTTTGACAGTGATTTCAGCTAGACGGGTGTTTTTCGTGAAAGATTGGCGAGGGGGGACCAGAGATTGGAGCTCAGACGAGCATCTGCCATGGAAATAACGATAAAACGGCTCTTCTGTAGGAAAGAGGTTGCAGGGAAGAGAAAAGGGCATCCCCCACTAAGCCACGAAGTCTATTTTGTACTCTGTCAAGGCAGGAAATGCTGTTTTTAGTAGCTCCTGCCCAGATATGGCAGCAGTATTCCATCCTTGGACATACTTGGCTTTTATATAGATAGAGAATCGCATCAGCAGTGAGATATCTTCTGGAGCGGTAGAAGGATCCCGCCATCTTTCCAGCGACCTTGGCAACAGACTTGATGTACGTGTTCCATTTCAGATCAGGAGTAAAGATCAAGACCAGAAAGTTGTCAAAACATGGGGCTTCTCCTAGACAAGAGCCATCCATTTCAATTGATGCCAGATGGGGATCAGAGCGTTGATGATGTAAAGATAGGAGCTTGATTTTAGGTGCATTAAAGGTAACCAGCCACGTCTTCCCCCACTGAACCACGCGCTCGAGATCAGAGGAGAGAGAATTAGAGAGAACTTTGTCATTTACAGCCTTTGATGTGTCGCCATAGATGGTCGTATCATCAGCATAGATGTCAACGAATGATTTAAGTATGTGTTTAGGGAGATCATTGATGAAGATCAGCAAGAGAGTTGGCCCCAGGATGGACCCTTGAGGGACTCCAGCATTAATACTGCAGGCCTCTGATTTTTGTCCATCGACCACTACTCTTATGAGCCTATCAGAGAGAAATGATTTAATGATTGAGAAAACATTTCCAGTTATACCGTAGCTGGAAATCTTGTGAAGTATGTCTTTATGCCATACCTTGTCGAAGGCCTTTGATATGTCAAGAGCAATTGCCCTAGTTAGGAAGCCTTTGTCGAGAGATTCGCTAATCCTATGAGATATAACCGTTAGCACATCTGCGGTAGATCTTGCAGAACGGAAACCATATTGCATGTCACTAAGAAGTTTATTTTTGCTGAGGTTGGTTGACTACTTCTCTAGTTAATATGGATTCCAGCAACTTACTCATGACACACAGGAGACTTATTGGGTCTGTACTGAGAGGGAGATGACTTATCACCTGAATTCTTAAATACAGGACGTACTGATGAGGTTATCCAGGGTGTTGGAAAGCACTTCTTCTTAAGGCAGCGCTTAAACAGTTTCGTAAGTATGGGAGCAAGTTCTGGTTGGAGTTTTTTTAACACTATAATTGGGATGCTGTCAGGGCCAGTTGCTTTACTAGAATCAAGGTTCTTGATTAGCTTGGCGACCTCATGCACAGATACTTGTATGTTAGCTAGCGTGTTCTGTGTTATAGGAGGAAATATGGGGAGTTGATGGCCTTCGTCGCTTAGGGTAGAATTAGCTACAAAATTCTTGGCAAATAGTTTGGCCTTGTCCGATGCTGACGAGATGACCTCTGGTCCACACACACACACACACACACACACACATATATATATATATATATATATATATATATAACTCACTTTGTGTGTGCCTGAGTTCCTTCCTCATAGGTTCCGAAACGGCTGGGCCTATCTTTTCCAAATTTTACACAGGCGTAATTTATATGTCTAACAGTGTTCTTAGATATGTTTTGTACAGACGTTCGTCCAGTAATTATCGAAAATCGAAAAAACCAGATCCTAAAAATAGTCTTTCTTTTTTATAGATAAAAAAGAATTTTTACAGAGTAATATTTTGCGTTACACCGGCAAGGGAGATAATTAAACCTCAACAAATCATTTCTTTAAAAAAAAAAATAAAATGACAAAAAAAGAGTTATTGGGGTCTGGAAATATAGCTCATTGGTAGAGCATTCGCCTAGAGATCGAATAATCCCCTGATCAAGTCCAGGTGTACCTCACCATTTTATTTTAATTTTTCTTATTAATGAGTTCAATCTAAATATAAGAAGGGGTACCATTTAAAATAGCTGCCAATTATTTGTTTGTTTGCATATTTTAAAATTAATCATTAATCAGAAGGGATATTTCCAGGGCATTTATCTTTTTCCAAAAGGAAAACGTTGCTTGGAGATAAGTAGATATATATATATCCATGATATTATGACGGAAAGGAATTAAGTCACACATGTTCCGCGCCCCCATGTAGTAAAGTACAAGACAAACCTCTAAAGAAATATACTAAAGTCTGAGCCGAGACATATATGATGTGTACAAACATGAAGCGCACGAAAATACAAAAGGAAAGTTGGCCATAAGGCATTGAATACAAAGGACTTTGTCCCTAGGCTAAGAGAATTGATTTATTAAAAAGGATAATTAATGACATTATTCCTCGGAACATTGGAAATCTTGACCCCGCGGAACACGAGAGAAATATATAAATGAAAACTAGATTACATTGAATAGCACCATTATACATTGAATTTTTGCAAACTTTCGAAAGAAAAATAATACCGCTATATATATATATATATATATATATATATATATATATATATATATATATATATATATATATATATATATATGTAATCCTCGTTGTATTCTGTCATTTCTTTTTCTTTGACCGATTGTGCGTCTCGTTGGGTTATTTCATGACGATGCTGATCAAGAATCTAACTGACGCGTCATTCAAATCGTAACATTCAAAACCAATACATCGTGTTTTTTCTTTATTATAATGCGCGATTCAGGTATATAATCGAATAGAATTCCCGTTCGGAAGGCATTACCATAATATGGGCGTGCTGGTCCGAAGCGTACCGTAACAATATATATATATATATATATATATATATATATATATATATATATATAGAGAGAGAGAGAGAGAGAGAGAGAGAGAGAGAGGTGTTATTTATTTGTTTTTGTTTTTGCGTTACTTTTTGAATGAATTCAATTATTTATACGAAAGTGTATTTTCACTTAAATGCGAGTTGAGAATAATTTTCCCTTAGACCAATTTGGTACCTGCAAATGGGGAGCGGCATACGTATTATTTTTAAAATATAATGGTCCACTGACGTGTTTCGTTGTCTACGACTCATAGCGAGATTAAAAATCGGGTCCCCATAGAAAGAAGCCTAAACTTCTACCACTAGGCTATCTCGTACGACTGCTTGGATATAGCGCGATGTAATTATTTCTTTTAAATTGACGTGAACATTAGGATGCTTCAGTTAAAAGCCAAATATTAATAGATAAAATTATAGAGGCATAAAAGGCGAATCAAATGAGGTCTAGGTTGTTTAAACGGTTACATGCAATTAAGCTTAAATTTGGGTTGTTTTTTTTTTTAAATGATAAGCGTGGACTTTCTTTTTGGCGACACTGTACGTTGAAAGTTGTTCTGACACACACATTCTCACTTTATATATATATATATATATATATATATATATATATATATAGAGAGAGAGAGAGAGAGAGAGAGAGAGAGAGAGAGAGAGAGAGAGAGAGGAGGGAGAGAGAGAAAAAGAGACAGACAGACAGACAGACAGACAGAGGGGGTATAGTTATAGTTATACTTAAGATTGATGGTCGATTTAGATTGATGGTCGATATATATATATATATATACTAGACTACCCGTGACCCGTTGGATCAGTATGTTATATTAGCTATGGACTTCATGTATGAGCGTGACACTTGTGACGTAAAGAAAATAGGATTTTTTTTTTTTTTACACAACAGAAACATTTCTATGAAAGTATATTAAAATGAAAAATCACGGACAGTCATTTAGCAGCAAAAACGCACATGAACCTACCGATGAGAAATATAAGAATGAAAAACCCATATTGGAATACTTCAACCAAGTTATAGAAACGTAAAATCTAAAAAAAAATAATTAATAAAACCTGAAGCAAAAAAATAAAACCTAAATTAATAAAATAAAATAAAACTAATATTGAAACAAACTAGTAAATGTGTCAACAAATTCACCGTTCTCACACAGCTATTTTGTATCTAGAAATGTAAACAAAAAATAAAAAAGAAGGAAGGAAGGAAGAGGGACATATAGAGAGTAGTAGTAGTAGTAGTAGTAGTAGTAGTAGTAGTAGTCTTGGCTTTACTACAGTTATCTTATGTTTGTCAACGGGTTAAAGTTGTTTAGTTGTAAGAAAATACCGACAGTATAGTTGTAATAAAGAATAGTTGCAAAACACCCCCACTCTTCCCATGTTAAATAATAATTTCGAAATAATAACGTTAATATTTCAGTGCGCAGGTCATTTGAGTTTTATATATATATATATATATATATATATATATATATATATATATATATATATATATATATATATATATATATGATTGATCATCTGCTTCTTTTGCCCCCTGCTCCACAGATTGGACAATGCTGGCAAGCAACATATTATCTTTTCTAATTAGAGATTATCTTTCTCTCAGATAACATGCCCCCTCTTTTACCTATGCTAAGAATGGCTTTCTTGATCACTTGTCCAGCAAATCAGATTTCTGCCACTATATCTTTTTCATGGGATTTCTTTACATGGCTAGATTCTGATAACCAGAGAAACATTTCCAAATCACGTTAATCTTTTTTTTTTTTTTGTTATTTTTTGTGTTTTTTTTTCATATTTTTTGTTTTGTTTTGTTTTTGTTTTGTTTTTTTAGAATATGATGTTGATCGATCTGGTAAGCCATTAGGTGTCTGCATTTCTTTGTCTATCTCACAAAATCACTGCTAGGATAGTTTGTTTTTTTTACTTTGGGGGTCACCGCTTATCAAGGGCTGAAGGCCACTCGAGAATAAGTGTTAATAAGGGTAAGGTGGTAGTGAAATAATCCTTAATGAGGTAAATTGGGTGGAATTTGGTTATTTATGAGAACGACTTAACAGAAACTTGTTTACAATATATTTAAATGTCACTATGTTGTATTTAGCTGGGAAGCATGCCAGGGAACAGTGTTCCAAAAGCGAGCAATTCTGGGGGAAAAAAAAAGCTTTGTTCAATGAATCTGCATTTACATTTAGGCACAGATAGGGAGTGGGGAAAAGCATATATATATATATATATCGGTGTTAGCTAGTTGAGTGTTTTTTGTGAAAATTTGGCGAGGGGAGAGTATAGATTGGAGTTCACGCGAGCATGAACTTACCATGAAAATAGCGACAGAGAAGAGACAGGCTCGCGACGTCTCTTCTGTGGTAAAGAGGTTGCAGAGAAGAACAAAGGGCATCACCTACTAGGTTTCGAAGCGGTTTTGAACACTATCAAAGCAGGATAGGACGTGTCGAGTAGGTTCTGTCCAGATGTGGTAACAATACTCCATTGTATCGCGCATCTGGCTTTTATACAAATAGATGATCGCACCGGTAGTGAGATATTTAGTGGAGCGATAGAGTAATCCAACCATCTTTCTAGCGATCTTGGCAACAACCGACTTTCTTAAATATTTCATTTCAAACACTTCTTGCTTTCTCTAATGCTCTATCGGTAATAGTCAATGATTCAGTTACACAGCGAAACTTATTAAACCTGTCAACATTCTATATCCCGACTGTGGTTAAAGCAATCAAGCGTTAACTTTTCCACACTGCACAAAAACTCAACTCGAAAACTCGACATTGCTGTCAAAAACTCTGAACTCCAAAACACGACGCACTGCTGACAAGTCTCGCTACTGCAACCTCCAAATAAAAAAATCAACACGGTCTCTGAAACATCAGGGTTTTTACTTCAAACCGGAAGCATCTCATTTGCATAATAGGTGACAATACTGTAAGCATATAAAGAGAAAAGGCGATCATTTCATTTTGTTTTTTCTTCATTCATTCAAGTGCACGGGACCCTACAAGCTGTACAAAAACAGATGTGCATCAATTTTTAAAGCATTTTATTTTATTTAGAACAATAACTTATCTTGCCTTTGGTATCATTTCATACCACAGCTATTAGGTTGGTGCAAAAATAATGTCGTTTTTTTTACGTTTTTTATGTTTTTTACGTTGAGTTGAACGTCAAAAAACGACATTATTTTTGCACCAACATAATACATTGTCCATGCATGAAGTATAGTTGTCACCATTTGTGCTATACACTTGCAATAAGAACTATCAATTCATTGTAAAGACTTAACGTCAAAGGCGTTGCTATGTCTTTCATGCTCTTTATATTTTCTTTAAATTATCCAAATGAAGAAGTTGCCATTTCTATTCTTCCGTAAATGTCAAATGAAAATCCCGGAAGACAAAATCTTCGCCTTTTCTATGATTCTGTTCTCTATTAAGATGTTATTTTTAGACGAGGAAAAGATTACGCAGTTGCATGGACCATATTTCATCCGCGATTATTATTTTATTTTATTTTTTTGTCTTGCTTCAAAAGTACAACGATTTAGCTTCTTAAAGACAGCGTCAACCAGCGTAATGCTATCAACGTAATGGATATCATAGAAACTCATCATACATTGGTAACAGTAATATTCTTAAAGCATATATTATTTGAATTATTCGGACGACTGTTCTTAGGTATTTTTTTCACATTTAGGCTGATGAAACCTCCGACCTTCTTACGTCATTGATGGGGAGGTGTTAATATTAAGCCTCTTTCTGCATTTCTTCGTTCATCTCGCAAAATCACTTCAAGGAAAGTTTTTAAATATTTCATTTGACAGACATTGAGCTTCCTCTCATGCTCTACCGACAACAGTTCGTGTTTCACTTATGCATACAATGAAACTTCTCACACATGTCAGTATTCTATATCCCTACAATGCCATGATTCGTCAACTGTTACCACGTTTGTACTGGTGCACCAGCCACTAGTTTCTCCATCTTAGGCAAGCTCCCTAAAAGAGCCTCTAATCTAATAGGATCCGCACTGTCTAGCAAGCCCCATCCCATGTCCTATCACTGCAATGTTGTATCCCTGCTCTTATTTTGAAAGTACTCTAATAGAATGTGCTATGACGACCTTGCTTAACGTCTACACTCCTCAACAACCTGACAATCAGCAAAATCCCACCCTTTCATTGAATGCCTGAAAGTTTTCTACTCTAATATATTCTTTCCTCGAACTGCTTGTTTTCGGGAATTCACTCCCTGTTTTTTTTGGGGGGGGGAGTTGTTTGTTTGGGGTTTTTTTTTTTTCATTTTCACCCCAAACAAGGCGCAGTGTCACTTTGATGTAGGTGGCGACTATCGAGGACATAAGTTACTGGGATGCTATGTAGAAAGTCGAGCAACAAGATGTCTGTTCACATTAAACTTGAACTTCTGCATGTCAGTACAGTTGAGAAAACATGGACCCGGAAGGGAGTTCCAAAGTCTGGCAGTTATGGGAAGAAACTATGAGAGTAGAAGCCCTTCTTACATCTATGGATTTCTAATGTGTAGGGGTGGGATTTAGCTGCTTATCGAGTTTGTCGGGGGTATTTACGTCGAAGGGGGGGGCAAAGGCTTGTAGTTCGTCAGAGCATCCACCATTAAAATACTTGTAGAACAGGCAGAGGGGTGCAACATTTCTTCGTGTTCCTTGTTCTCCGACAGAAGTTTAAATGTAATATAGAAAAAAAGAAACACTTCCCCATTTAGAATGCGCTCATTGATATGCCTCTAAAACTATTACATCTCAGTGGCAATGTTAAATGGGGAATATAAATCAAAAGAAAACTGCATTTTAAAGTCTTAAGAAGCGATAATAGAGTGAGTCCAAAAAAAAAAGTAGCATCGAAGTAGATGGTTAATTTTGGGACACCAAGTATGGATTCTTTCTGTTCCATAATTTTTTCTATTAAATGTTCAAATGCAGAACTTTTTATTCACATTTTTTTCTACTTATGCCAGATGATTATCCTAGAATCACTGAACAAAGAGACATAACATCTTCGGGTTTTTTGTTTGTTTTTTGTTTGTTTGTTTGTTTCTTGCTTTGTTTTTTGTTTGTTTTGTTTTTTGTTTGTTTTGTTTGTTTGTTTCTTTCTTTCTTTCTTGTTTTGTTTTTTCTTTGTTTTGTTTATTTGTTTGTGTGTGTGTGTATGTGTGTGTGTGTGTTTGTTTTGTTTTGTTTTTGTTTTTTCACAGTTTTCTTGTCTATTGAGACATTATTCCCAGAAACAGAAAAGATTTAACATTTACAATGACACGGTCATGGAGAAACGCGTTCTACTATTAGTCTATACCATTCATACCAGTTGAAGATACGTCCTCGACAATCAGCCTGAAAAAAGTGGGAATCGTTTTGCGGCTAGGTGACCTTTCTTTTCTTAGGTTAAGTTATGGTTCGGTGCAGTTCTAGGAGATCCATCCTCTCATGTTTTATCTCCTCATGCTTTGAGAAGGAGTTGGTTTATTGCTAATCGCTTGCAGCATCCTTACCAGAGAATACCAATGGGACTGCTCAGGCATTTTTGTGAGACAGAGCACAATTGCTCTCGTACGGTGACTGTTAAAATCATCACCATGTTTCTCACATCTTCCTAGGGTGAAAGAAGGATAGATACTAATATTATTTTTAAAGAATCAGATAGAGTTTGGCTGCCACATCCGGAGAGGTACTGTTCACAATACTCTTTCTTGCCTTGACAGAGTACAAAATCGACTTCAAAATCTAGTGGGGAAGTGATCTCTTTGCTTCTCTACTCTTTTTCTCACCGAAGACACGTTGCTACTCTTTCTCCACTCTGTCATTGTTTTTTTTTATGGAAGGTGCTCGACTGGCAACATTCACAGCAATGACTCGCCTATTTACCAGAACTACAAAGAATTTTCCTTTCGTCTTCTGTACATTTAAAACAAAACGATATATCCGTGAATAACGTTTATTTTTTCAAGAACCTTACCTCTGTGGAAAACATTACAACATGGCTGCTTCCCTGCAGATTACAACATAGTCGCCTTCAAATTAAATAATCAGATTTTGCGCATTCTATTCAGCGTTTTCAATCCTTTTATATTATTGTTTATCATCCGACTGACAATCTTATTAATTTTATCCTTGAGTCGCTTTTGGCTTAAGTAAGAGGTGACTTATTAGCATAAAAAATGGATTTTAGAAGATTTTCTCTGCGATCGTTATACACCCTTAGGCGCTCCGTGCATTTTGATGCAAAGCAAAAGGTAAATGGCCAAATATTTTTTCTATTTGTATATGGAATAATGAAAGCGACTTACAAGAACAAATAATTAAATTAGTGTTTTGTTTATTTGCTTCGTTGACGTAAGATTCGAACATGATAAGCGTTTTTGTTCTGATGTAGTGTCACGTTGGCTAATTCTGCAAGTTATCTGGATGATCTAAGTTCGATCCTATGCAAAGGCAGCAAGACGATTTTACCAAATTAACTGGAACAATGCCACCTGAAAATGGAATGCAAACTAGGCTATAATAAACTGTTAGATTCAAAATCTCATTTCGGTTATCGAGTTCTATACAAAGTACATGGAGAAGGCCGGGGAGCAAAACGGTCGGAACTTTGGTAAGAACAACCAAGCTAAGGAAACCAGTTTGAAACTTATAAACAAAAAAATATGTATTATTAGCGGCGAGGAGCCCGGCTTTGCCCGGGCGTAAAATACGCATAAATATGATATTTTAATTTGTTCAGACTTCGCCTATATTATTATAGAGTCATGATTTCAAAGGTAAAAAAAAAAAAGTATTTAGGTGGCATCAGCTGGAATTGAAACCGAAACTGTAGCATTCAAAGCTGGTGACGTCACCACCGTACCAACGTTACACGCATGCAAACTGATTAAAAAGTAAGAATAAACTAAGATGAATTAAATATAATACGTATATAGAAATACGTTTTGAAACCATTGCAACGCAAAAGAAAAAATAAACAATTTAAAATTCTTGTTATTCGATATATTTCGGAGCAGTGACTCGCCCTTGTCAAGAATTTTTTTCTTCTTACACCGTATGGTGGTAATTTTAGGCGAGTCGCGTCCGTTTAGTTGCTATTAAAGTTTTTTTTTGTTTTGTTTTGTTTGTTTGTTTTTTATAGTCCAGGAAATGCTCATGGCGCGTGCTACGGGAATAATTGGTTGATTCCTGTTTGAAAGCGTTGGTAAATAAAAAATCAAATAAAATCTATATATCTATAAAAGTGAAAATGTCTCTGTGTGTGCACATGTGTGTGTGTGTGTGTGTGTGTGTGTGTGTGTGTGTGTGTGTGTGTGTGTGTGTGTGTGTGTGCTTCCCTACCAAATAACTCGGTCAATTTTCGGTCTCGAGATTTGACATAAAGGAGTATTGAGATTTGGGAAAATCTGTTTAACGGGTTTCGGATAGAAATTTTGCTGTTAAGGGGTCAAAGTTCAACGATTTGACCTTTGAGAACTCTACCAAACTCCTCCGCCAATTTAGGTTTAAACACTTGAAATTTTACATATTGGTTACTTGGACATGGATCTAACTTTATAATTCAATTTGAGCCCAAAACAATAAATGTTAAGGGGTCATAATTGGTGTCAAAGTTTTAAAAAATTCATCTCTGCAGTCTCTACCAAATTACTCAGCCAATGTTTGATCTAATCATTTGAAATTTTACGTAAAAAGCATTTAGACATAGGGCAAGCTTTTTAATTGTTTTTGTTTTTTTGTTTTTTTTTTGTTTTTTTGCTGAAAGTTTGGCTTTTTAAGGGGTCAAAATTTGTGTCAAAGTTTGTTTTTTTTTAAATTGACCTCTGCAATCTCTACCAACTTTTCTCTATGGTAGTTAAGAAAGCCTATCATATAAAAAGGCATTACCGTACATATTCACACTTTTTAATATATACATATGCACAGAAAGTTATGAACAGTACATAGGGCCCGAGCAAAACCGGGCGGAACTGCTGGTACTATATAGAAATACATTTTGAAGCCATCGCCACGCAAGAACAAAAAAAAAGAATAAACAATTAATAAGATGAATGTACGAAATTTATTGAGATTGTCGGACTGACTTCCTCACTTGGTTGTTATAGTCACAACGTTCCGACCGTTTTGCCCTCCGGCCTTCATCAGGTGTTTTGTATCGAACTGGAGAACCGTTTGTTAGGAGTCTCGAACCCAACCCTTTATTATTATTACGGGGGTACCGTGTTCGGACTCCAGCTAGGCTCTGGGACATAGTTGCTGATTCTCTGTTTTGAATGTTACTTTTCACTGCCTCCGTTCAAGATTGAACTCAGCACCTTTGGTTAACTGTAAACTTCGATACACCGTCTAGGACCACTCGGCCATATGTCACTAGGACAATTCTTAGTTGGTTTTTGTTAATGTTAAACCTATGTTGTTATTCAAGGTTTTCTCTCTCTATTAGAGGTGTCCAAATTGCATTCAGCTCTACGCTTGGTTTTCTCAGTAGGTTGTTATATCCGCGCATGTGAACTGTTTCAGTCCTTGTCGGTAATATCCCTTCTCGTTATTTCAACATTTTAGACCTTCCACGTATATGCGTGAAGGTTAGTATTTCCCTTGCGCCAACCACTGTTTTCGTCGTTGTCGTGTATAGTGTCAATCCTTATATTGATTGCAATATTTTGCTGACCTTTTCAAGATTTTACGGGACTGTTTCTAGTACTTTAGCAACTATTGATAACGCTGTTGTTTTAATTTTTTATTTATTTTTTCTGTCAGTTTTATGTACTATGTGATCTTGTTCTCCCCATTATTATTATTATTATTATTATTATTATTATTATTATTATTATTATTTGGTTGTTTGGTTGTTTTTGCTTTACAGCATATCAACTCTTTTCAGGTTATTTAATGCTGAATCCAGTTATTTTGGAGAAAAAAATTTTGATCGAATATATTTGCTTTTTTCAAGTTGGTTTTTATTTAACCCATAATTGGGACCCTAACAGGTACTACCACTCCGAGTCAGAGTGGACCTGGGAGCAATAGCAATTAAGGGATGGCTTCACACTCCCCAAAGCCCGCAAGATGGGCCTCACCATCGGATATAGTTTAAGATCATATCCAGGACCATATTATCATTATCATAATCAGTAGTAGTAGTAGTAGTAGTAGTAGTAGTAGTAGTAGTATCTGGCTAAGAGTACTGAAGCTTTTGTTTGCAAGAGCAGGCATTAGGAACACGACTGTTAAAAAAAGTCGTTTTAGGAGAGGAAGTTACTGCAGAATGCCGGATTTAAGGTAAGGCTTTAGAGTCAATTGCGCACCTTCCAGCAGGGTGTAGCGGATTGGCCCAGAGAGAGTTCCGCAAAAGACACGATCGCATGGGGCTCAGGATATATTGGGAGGCTGTAAGAATGTTGGGAGTGAAATGTGCTGGAAAGTGGTTTGAGGAGGTGCCTGATGAAGTGAAAACAACTGAGGATGGCAATGTATGGGGTATAGTTGGACAAAAGTGTCATAACGACCAAACAATTGGCAGATTGTAGACTTCTCAGTACCCTGGGACAGGAACGTGAGAGAGAAGGAGAACGAGAAGTGGAGCAACTATGCTCCATTGACCTTGGAGATAAGGCGTATACACGGGGTTAAAACACAAATAATTCGGATCGTAGTTGGTTCGCTAGGAGTAGTACCAAGTCGTCGGGAAGGACAATTGAAAAAACTACGAATCCCCGATGTTTTAGGCGGCCTTCAGAACTAGTCTATTGTAGATACCAACAACATCGATAGACAATTTTGAGGCTCCTGGTTTGGAGCGTTTAAAAATGAATCCCATCTCTTTTCAGGGAGACGCTGATAAACGAAATCAAAATTATTATTATTATTATTATTATTATTATTATTATTATTATTATTATTATTATTTGTACTCACAAGGAGTTTACACACAGGTCTTCATTCGAGATTACTCACTGACAACAACGGGTTTTATCCCCTGGTGTGTGTGTCACAATTCAGTTTTTCAGCACTCTCCACCTCATTTAATAACCTTTGTAATTGACGTTGCGTTATTGCTACAGTTGCTTGCCATTGACTTCCGCCGGTAACAACCATTGACCTTTACTGAAATTTGGGTGGTAACAAGCCTTCCTAATGTTCTAGTCCTCTTCGCACTTATTTAGTGAGGGTGTGGTTAGTGCTTTCTTTCCGCGGGCTTTTTATCATCTTTGACTCTTTTACGACTATTTGGTGCTGCGCCAGTCGATGCAGATGCTACAATTTTTTTTTGGGGGGGGGTTAACTTACAATTTTACGGTTTCAGTTTTCTTGGTTCTTTGAAGGGTTCCGCTATCCTTTTTTAAATTCTATTATATCTTTTTGTTGTTGTTGTTATTATTATTATTATTATTATTATTATTATTATTATTATTATTATTATTATTATTTACGTACTAAGAGTTCTCACACAAATGATTATCAGCGATTCGTCACTGGAAATAACAAGTATTCCCTGGAGTATGTACGGCACAATCACGTTGGCACACCGGTTCTCGCCAGATCACCGAAGTTAAGCAATGTTGAGCCTGACCAATACCAGATGGGTGACCATTTGGGAAGACTAGGCGCTGTATGTACCTTCTGGGAAGGTTGGGTGTGGGGCCATCACCCTCACCCTGTAAACAGAACTCAGTCGCTACAAAAGCATCTACAAAGTTGTAGGTGGCCTATGCCCCTTAGGGGCTCAAAGCTATGGATGGGATGGATTCTCTGGAGTCAAATGTGCCAGGTGTCAGGACGAAAACCACCGTCTAATAAGACACCTCAAAATACTTTTTTTTTTCTTTTTGTCCAATTGGCAGAAGACGGTGCTGTTTTCTTAAAATGCACGCAAAAATAAAATGGCGTCCTTTAAGAATACATGATAGTCGGGCATTAACAAAATGAACAAATTGATTATCATTTTCACAGCACGATATTTTTTAAAAACAATAGTAACAACAAAATAAAAAAATAATATTATCAAATTTTAGATCAATCGTACATCTCCACAAAATTACGTTCGAAGCTTTTCGTTTTAACTCTAAACTATATAAATAATAAACACATAATTCAATTAGTCCACGTCTGGACATATAGATGGAGCCATTAATAACTTTTTTTTAAATGGTGCTTATTTAGGTTAGTGATCTTTTAGACAACCGCATTTCAGGTGAAAACATTATTACGTGCTTACGTATCATGGCGAAATCAGTGTAAATTCAAAAGATAATGAACAATAATCCAGTAGAAGAAGTGCTAGATATAATGTTTTCACCTGAAATGTGTTGGTTTACAAGATCACTAATAAATACAAGCACCAAAAACTATGCGATTTGATAAGCACATGACACTGTATAATGTGACGGGCGTGTCAACGGTCCGATAGATCTTCCACTTTAGACGTCGTTCATATTACGGTCATAGAGACTGCCGATGGTAGTGTGTCACTGGAGCTACGTTGCTTCACTAGGGATGTTGACGTCATCGCTTAGTGTCGAATCGAAATATTTCAATTATGTTCTTTACAATAGAATAACGTACTTCGCCTCGATTAGTTTAAATATTACTTATTACGGCTGCTAGATTAGTAATATGGAGATATTTAAATACAAATCAACTTATGCTGATAATAAATAAAAGAATGCTTAATTGGGTTAAATTTTAGTCCAATCGGATTATTAGTATACTAATGACAGTAAACCTCGACAAAAATCTAGTTTGGAGTCCCAATAGGCGGATGGTGAAGAACTACAACACCTGCCCAGCAACTCCTACAGCTGCACTGGCTCCGATCGTATTGGCTTGCCTTTCCGTCGGATTTTGTCTGCAACTCCGAAAAGGGTCCATGGCAACTGGGCAAACTTAGGTCTCATTATCACTCGCTTAGGATTGCATCCGGAGAGCCAATTCCAGCTTCAAACTGCATGGCCACAGCAGATGCTGCAGTGCATCAGACTAGATGCATTATGCCATTGTCTTTTTAGACAGAAGGTTGCTATTAATCAACCGATCAATAACAGTTTAGTGAAGTTACTGTTCCAAAATTTCAAAATAATAATAAAAAAAAGAATTCAAATTTATAAAGCACTGGTTTTTGTTTTATTTTATGGGAAAATATTGTTCAGCAAAGCAATCTCTTGATGCGTTATTCAGATTCTGCTACGTCGAACACAGTTGCTAAGAGATGGTATGCTGAAACGCAGTCACACAGATATTAACGATCCTGAAGGCCCAGGTCACTCAAATTTGGAAGCTCTCCAAAAACTTCTTTTGGCCGATTGTAAAGTAAAAATTACTAGAAATAGATTTTGCTCCATTAAACAAGTGATATCGGAAATAGAAGGGTAAAGGATTCAACAAAAATGTATTGAATTGTTAAAGAAGCGTAAGAATCAGTGCATCGCCTCTAAAATGGCGCTATGTTCATGAACAAACTCTAATTCTGCCTAAAAGTTGTTGTTTTATTGACGATATCTTATTGAGTTATGGGTTAGATGTGTTAGATTTCAAAACTTGCGTGTACAACTCATTTCTTTTATTCATACGAATTTATGTCAATAATTATCGAAGCCAGTATAACGCTAACGCCGATTGCAATGTATTATTAAATAGAATACCCGTCCTACAAATATAAACGATATGTATATTAATTTATTTTTTTAATTTAGGGGAGGACGGAGAGGTGCAGTGCTGTATGTGCTCTCCGCTCATCTCGGTATTCATCATTCATCCAGCGCGGCTGTAGCCAATATTGAACTCACTACACGAGTTTGTAGTGTAATTCAAATCTTGTCAGTAGCTGAATACTTGATGCTTCGCCAGGGCTATCAAGGGTATTTTTATCGTGACGCCATCACTAGATGGGGTGCCTATCACGGATTAAGAGAGTTCCATTCACCATCGAAAGAAGGATAGACCGCGCCAGTTTCTCAACCTGGTATTTTACTTCGCGGTACATACAGAACCTCGCTTTCCCAAATGGTCACCCATCTGGTACTGGCCAGGCTCAATGTTGCTTAACTTCGGTATAATCTCGGTATTAGCTGTCCTGAATTTCTACTGGAATCAAGCACTGCCGACTCGGATGAGATGTGGTTTAGGATTGAGAAATTCTTGCCTCACAATTACACGTGTAGGCACTCTTGCAGAAAGTATTCATTTTTTTCCAGGGACTGAACGTATACATGATATAAGCGCTTAACGATTAGAATGATATTTCAAACTTAAGCATGACGGACCGACCAACAGAAATGATCCCTTAAATTGGACACATGAGTATTTTGCTATGAAAATGCTCTTTAAAACTTAAATGTGACAAACTAACAAAAATGCTATTTTAAACTTGAGAATGACAGAACTACAATAATGATATTTCAAAGATAAACAGAATCTTTTGTAGAAGAACCGCGTCCCATAAAATATCTGATCCATACTCCTTCAAAAATTAAGTAATGACAACTAACTATTACCCTAAGCATTTGACATGAGTACCGGAATTATTTTTTCTTTGGGTTTTTATATTATTTCAAATTTTGCGTGGCGGATCGATGAAAATGCTATTTAAAAATTTGGAGTGAAGACCAGTTTGTTTTGTTTGTTTTTGTCTTTTTCTGGGATCTCTTTACCCATCTCATCATCGGCATTCCTCACGGTGGCTTCGCAGCAAATTTCACGACGATGTCGTTATTAGTCATCAGTAGGGCTAGGATAACAGCATATTTTTTCATTGCTTTTACTCTCGAGTGTGTATCTATTGATATCTTATAAGGTTTTATATAGAGTGATGTGGTTCTTGGTTGATTAACTGTGTCTAACTGTGTCGGATAGTCAAAACAATGATAAGAATATTCTTTCGTCATAGACCTAGTAATCAGAATTCTGAGCTGCCATTTGTTCATTTCACGATCGATTAGTGCGATGTTGTAGCCCCTTTGGATGTCTTCATTGCAGAAGTGGTCGGGCAGTTTAATTCCAGACATTCGTCGGAGCGTTTGGTTTCCCTACTTGTGGATCTTCTCTCCGCCTTCCTTACTGTCGGTAAGCACTCAAAGCTATACAACGTGACGAGTCCGGCAATTGTTCGACTTTATACGATCGCTGATATTCTGGCCGTAGAGAATGCACGTGGTATGCGCCACTCGAAACACGGCGGCCTTATTGAAATCAGTCATTTCATTGTTTGTGGACATTTGAGAATTTGGAGATTATTGAACTTAATTCCGTTTTAACATTTTCAATTTGTTTCTTTGAATACTTGCATTGATACAAAGCATTTTTGCCTATTTTTTTTTTTTTTTTTGATATTTTTTTCATTTAAACAGATGCTTAAAGTTTCTTTCACGTTCAATTTTACATATTTTAAAATTTATTTGTTATTTTATTGCTTCTCCTTTAAAATCCATTGATTATGGGTTAGGTTGTATATATATATATATATATATATATATATATATATATATATATATATATATATATATATATATATATATATATTCCTGATTTGATCATTTGATGAATTAATAAGTTTTTCAAATTTTCCAATTATATTTTTCATCATTTCAATATTCTTTAATATATATATATATATATATATATATATATATATATATATAATGTTTATTTGCCTCCCCACGAGGGCAGAATTAGACACAAGGTCGGTTTTTAATGTGGGAGGAAACAAGCTCCCCAAAAAGGGGCACTCTGGATAATAACAAAAATAAAAAAATGTATCAATCATGAAGGATTTATCCTATATATATATATATATATATATATATATATATATATATATATATATATATATATATATATGCTCGTTTATTTATTATTATAGTCAAAAGTACAAACCCCTATTTTTAACTCCAAAAGTTGGAGAGCTACGAAAAGGAGGGTGATACTATTACAACAAGCAACCTTTTGTGCTCCGGAATTCATTTTTTTTTTTTTTACATAGTCACTATCATTCTAAATGCACTTTTGCCAGCAATTTAATGACGCGTCTCTGCTTCTGACACATGTCCTTAACATAGGTTGTTTTCTTAGAATCTCACACCGTCAATATCTGCAACAGAGAAGTACAACTTTCAGGTAATGAATGCATAAGTTCTGTTATCACAACAATGCAATTTGCAATCTCTTCTGATCTATTTCGACGGAATAAAAAATAGGAAGAATTACTTTTGGAACATCTCTCATATATCCATGGTCCTCCCTCGCTAGACTTTCAAGAAAAACATCTAGTTGAAAATACTATTAATAATTTTCCCCCACTCTTTTTCTATGCCTATCGTAGATTCCATTAACAAGGCTTCTTTCTTAGATCTGCACACCTATGGAACTGTCTTCCGTTTGCCTGCTTTCCAGCTGATTACAATATGGCCGTCTTCAAGTCCAACGTAAATGATGAGCCGTTCCCTTAAGTAATCCAATTTACCAAATTCACACTACTACACAATAACTTTGATATTGTCCCATTGACTAGTATTCACTCTTTAAACCTTATCCTCGAGTGGCCTCTAGGTCTTGATAAGTGATGACTCCTATGTAATATATATATATATATATATATATATATATATATATGTCAAAATTATTGTCCGTGGCTTAATGTCTATCACAATAAAAACATCGTTTCCGAAACGATCGTACAAATTCTTGACTTTGTTGTGTTCCTCCGTATGAAACCGATTTTTAATTTTTAATTCTAATTTGAATTTTAAATTATCAATTACATTACTAAATATATATATATATATATATATATAAAGAGAGAGAGAGAGAGAGAGAGAGAGAGAGAGAGAGAGAGAGCGGGGAGAGAGAGATACTGAATTATGAAAACATATAGCAATTAAGGAATACACAATTTTCCGAGTTTCATCCTTGTGAAAATACTGACGAATCCTGGTTAATATAAATATATAAACATGTACAGTACACACACACACACACACACACACACACACATGCGCGCACACACGCGCACACACATAAGAAATAACTTGTGTTGATGTGCGCAGCAACTTGGTTGAGAATGTTACTGTCATCAGAAAGTGTACGAGCGAAACTTCCAGAAAGAAAGCCCTTCGAAACTGCTATTTTAAAACTTAAGCATAGCAGACTGCCTATTTATTCGTATCCAAGAACTTTATACAATATATGCATTTATGGGTAAAAAAAAAAATCTATTTTAAACTGAAACGTGACAGACCAACGGAACGGGCCTATATAATAACAACGACAAAGAAAAATAAAACAGAGAAACGTTTGTTTCATTTGTATATGCAGCTGTTCTGCCTTGAGCTTTTTTTACGAGAGAAAAGAACGAAGGAAACGTCATGCAAAACATTAACAGATAAAAAAGAAAGAAGAAAGCAACCCGCACAAAAACGACAAACACGTAAATAAATAATGAGACAATTAAAGAAATCGGTGGAAGGTGAACGGCGGAGTGAAACACCTGCAAAAACTGGTGTATTCCGTCCATTTCTATTACATAAATACTAGACCAGCAGGAAAAAAACTGGCTATAGTCAAGATTAGGTGCTGAAATTTAGTTCCGGTTGCTTCATTGCGGACGGTAAGGCGGTAACGATGCAGAGAATGTGTCTTCTGATTCTCTTTTCAGATAACGTGAAAGTCATAGTGAAACTGTTATAGTCTGCTCTTTCTGACTTCTGGTTGCTGCTCCGCAGATAAGATGACGGTGACTAGCAAGACATGGTCCCTTCTGATTAATGATTATCTTCTATTTATCTAACGTGCAATCCCCTACCCTTTCCCCATATTAAGAATAGCTGGTACTTGTACAGTTTAATCAAGACATTAAAAAATGAAAATATCGAAAAAAGGTTATATTGTACGTATCCGTTTTGGACTGAAGAAGATCTCCGAAAAAAAAATTCATTTCACTTGATCGAGTAGTTTTTTTTTTTTTTTTTTTTTACAGCGGAAAAACACGTTTTTATATCGTCAGTGATTGAGGTCAGATATTGAATCGCGTTTTCATTTTCGACCTTATGTCCGATTATTTCCCCTCTGAATTTATCATCGTCAGTTAAAATACTACATTGTTTTTTAAATGATTTCTGTTTCCTCTGCTCTTTTTTTATCATGCAACTTAATCATTTTTCTTATTTTCAGCTCCTTACATTAAGTGGCTGCATGTCTTGTCTGCGGCGACTGTCATAAATAAGGGTTGTTAAAATAAACAAAATATTAGTCTCATTTGAATCAATCAGATCATACGAGTGGCGTGCAATAAGTAATGCCCCTGACGCACTTCCCATAGCAATAGAGCGACGAAACTTGGCACAGTTATTAGTCTTTCTCTACATAGGAACCACACAGAGTTATGCATTTTTCCCATCGTTTGATGCAGCTCTGGAGACCGTTTTTGTAGAACACCCCAGGTTGGTCCTCCAACCACGACGTGACTTCAGAAATTAAGACTGCATCATCTGGGAAACGCTTTCCTTTCAAAAACAACTTCATCGCTGGGAAGAGGTGAAAGTCAGAAGGTGCAAAGTCAAGAGAGAAGGGAGTATGGGGAGGATTTCATAACCACACGCACGTGCTTCTGATCTGGCGACATGCGAGTTGTGGACCGGAGCACTGTCTGGCAGGAGGAGGGTACCTTTGCTGATCTTGCCCCGCCTCTTGATTTTGATAGCGTCTCTTAATTTCCTCAAAAGTGAAGCATAATAGGCTCCTGCAATTGTGGTACTCTTTGCCAGGAAATCTGTCATCACTACTCCGTCCTGGTCCCAGAAGACTGTGAGCATGACCTTGCCAGCGGAGGGATGCACCATTGCCTTCTTTGAAGGTGGTGAGTCCAAGTGCTTCCACTGCATTGACTAGGCTTTGGTCTCTGGATCATAGTGATGGGCCCAGGTTTCATCCTGTGTAATCAGTTTTTTGAAAAACTTTGACTCATCTTCTTGGCACATCTCCAAATTCATCCTCGAGCACTCGAAACGTTCTCGCTTGCGAGCAACCTGGGAATCCATCTGGCAGACACCTTATGCATATGCAAATGGTCATGAATTATAGTTTCCACAGACCCTGTACTAATCTTGACATCTTGGGCTATTTGGTGAATAGTAATGCGCCGATCTTCCAAAATGGCAGCCTCAACTTGACGGACAGATGCCTCATCAATGGCAGAAGGGGGGCGACCAGGTCTGGGAGCTGTTTCTACAGACTTCCGGTCATGTTTGAATTCACGATGCCACCGTTTTACAAGGTCATATAATGGGGCATTATCACTATAAGTTTCTTTCATTTCATCAAAAGTCTCCTGTGGTGTGCGTCCTTTCAAATACAAAAACTGGATCACTGCTCAACATTCAACAGGCTCCATTTCACACCTGACTCAGTTCAAACACCTGTGAAACAGAAACCACAATTAGTTCAGAGCTGTAATTTGCCACATAACTCGTGAAGATATAAATAATTGCACATCCAAAATTTCAGCTAGATCAGACAACTGGAAGTGGGTCAGGGGTATTACTTACTGTACGCCCATCGTATATTTTATCAGATCCACAGTTTTTTTGTTGTTTTTTTTTTTTTTTTTACTGTTTTTAAAGATTGTGAAGGAATCACTAACCCTTCCCATTGTGATCGGTCCTCGTCCTTGGACTCATTACATCGTAGAAAAATATGAAATAATTCTAATTAGAATAACTTTTTCGTGTTACACTGTGCGTTAGATAAAGTTTTATTTATAAATTTTATTAGATTAAAAATGTATTTACAAATTTTGTTTTATTAAAAAAGTTTTAGTTACAAATTTTATTATATTAAAAAAATATTATTTACAAATTTTATTTTAGTAAGAAGTTTCATTTACAAATTTTATTAAATTAAAAAAATATTTACAAATTTTATTATATTAAAAAAGTTTATTTACAAATTTTATTAAATCAAAAAATATTTACAAATTTTATTTTATTAAAAAAGTTTTATTTACAAATTTTATTAAAGTAAAAAATATTATTTACAAATTTTAATTATTAAAAACGTTTTATTTGCAAATTTTATTAAATTAAAAAAGTTTTATTTACAAATTTTATTAAATTAAAAAATAATATTTACAAATTTTATTTTATTAAAAAAGACTTATTTACAAGCATATTTTGTCATACACAAATTTTTATTTTAGAAAAATTTTTAATAAAACTATTTGTAAATGCGAGTAGAACCCTTTTATAAATTAGTGACAGGTTTTATAAATGATTTATTTCATTTGGCAAGACTTTTATATATTTTGTAAAACTTCTCAAATGCATTATGTTATGTGAAAAGCGTTAACTTTGGTCAAAATCGCCTGTTTCTTCTTTTATCGGATTATTTTGTTTATCGATTATCGATACTTAATCAAGACATTAAGATATAAACCTATCTAAGAACACTGTCAGACACATAACCTATATTCGTGTGAAATTACATAAAAATCGGCCCAACCGTTTTCGAGTCCATAACGAACGAACTCACACTCACAAACGCAAAGACAAAGTTTCTTTTATATAATAGCATATGCACATATTAAATAATTTTCAATAAAAACAATGTTGATATATGCAACAGATAATGATTACTTCAAATGTGTCATAGTCTGCCTTATTTTTTATTGATAATTGCTGGATGCACGCCTTTTTTGCTGGGGAGTGGGAGCATTGGTTGCATTTCAGTTTTGTCTGTCACACCTAAATGTTTTCAATAAATGTTCATGGCTTTAAAATACACGCAAGCATGCTTTTAGGCTAATTGCTGTGACAATACGGCTGCTTCTGGGACTCGATTATGTTGAGGCCGTTAATAATTATGAAGGTGTCACTTGAATAATTAATTACAAGCCGGTGTACGTTTCCATGTTTATATTTCATATCTGTCTTTCTCTCCTATTTTTAATTTTATTATAATTAATGTTATCCTGTTGCTTGTATTTAATTTCAATATTGTGGCTACCCTTTATATTTTAGTGTTGTAAATGTTGACTTCCTAAATGCATTTTAACCGCTGAGGGTATCGACAAGCCTACGTTCGATAGAATTATGAACCTATTTTATGACTGATCGATTAGTGACTAGACATTAGGTTTACGTATATTGGATTGGCGTTATCCTTTAAATATAGTTCGCATGTTCAATTTGCTACTAATCTCTCACCCTTATATAGAGTTCAAAAGAGAGTCGCCAACCTAATAGGTCCCGCATTATCAGCTAAGTTTCAACCTCTGTCCCATCGATGAAATGTTACATCTATCTGCCTGCTTTACAATTTAATTTTAATCGTAGATGATCCAAAGTACTACAAGCCCTTATACTCCCTTGACGTAAACACCCTCCACAAACTCGACAAGCAGCTAAATCCCACCCCTACACAGTAAAGATCCCTAGATGTCAGAAAGCTTCTAATAGTTTCTTCCCTGTGACTGCTGGACTTTGGAATTCTCTTCCGGATCCCTGCTTCCCTGGCTGTACTGACATGCAGAAGTCCCAGTATAATGTAAATAGATGTCTTGCTGCTTAACTCCCTGCATAGTATCTCCGCAAAGTATGTCTGAGATAGTAGCCCCTACATCAAAGTTGTAGTGAAAATTGAATGTGACTGCAGTCACGGAGGTGGGCTGCATGTGCGAACTCGAAACCCCAGCGATGGAAGACGAGAAGGCGACGAATCAGCAAGTTCCAATGCGCATTAATTTGCATAAATGAGATTATATAAGGCCGGGAGTTAAGATGTTTGGGAGAGTCGAGCCGTTGAGTTCTCAAGAACCGGATGGAACCTGGTTAGAGCGGAGAGTGTCGCCGAGAATTGAGTCCCAGGTGTTTTTTTTTTTCGATTAGGAAAGTGGCACTGTGCCTTGTTTGGTGTGAAAATGCAATAACAAAAACTGTAAACTTAAACTCTTATTGTTTAGCTTGTAATAAGAGATTCTAACAAGATCAAGGGAGGAAACTCCAATATATGGTAATTAAAAAACATTTACTTAAAAATATCCGCACTGACTAACGTAAAATTAATTTTTTTTTTTGGCCCCCCGACAAAAGGACGGTGGACCTGTAAATTCACACTTATCCGTTCGTCTGTCTGCGCTTTTCTCAATAACTACGAGGGGCGTTCAATAAGTAATACCCCTGACCCACTTCCAGTTGTCTGATTTAGCTGAGATTTTGCATGTGCAATGATTTATATCTCTACGGATTATGTGGCAAATTACAGCTCTGAACTAATTGTGGTTTCTGTTTCACAGGTGTTTGAACTGAGTCAGGTATGAAATGGAGCCTGTTGAATGTTGAGCAGTGATCCGGTTTTTGTAATTTGAAAGGACGCACACCGCAGGAGACTTTTAATGAAATGAAAGAAACTTATGGTGATAATACTCCATCATATGACCTTGTAAAACGCTGGCATCGTGAATTCAAACATGGCCGGAAGTCTGTAGAAACAGCTCCCAGACCTGGTCGCCCCCCTTCTGCCATTGATGAGGCATCTGTCCATCAAATTGAGGCTGCCATTTTGGAAGATCGGCGCATTACTATTCACCAAATAGCCCAAGATGTCAAGATTAGTACAGGGTCTGTGGAAACTATAATTCATGACCATTTGCATATGCATAAGGTGTCTGCCAGATGGATTCCCAGGTTGCTCGCAAGCGAGAACGTTTCGAGTGCTCGAGGATGAATTTGGAGATGTGCCAAGAAGATGAGTCAAAGTTTTTCAAAAGACTGATTACACAGGATCAAACCTGGGTACATCACTATGATCCAGAGACCAAAGCCCAGTCAATGCAATGGAAACACTTGAACTCACCACCTCCAAAGGAGGTAAGGTGCATCCCTCCACTGGCAAGGTCATGCTCACAGTCTTCTAGGACCAGGACGGAGTAGTGATGATAGATTTCCTGGCAAAGGGTACCACAATTACAGGAGCCTATTATGCTTCACTTCTGAGGAAATTAAGGGAAGCTATCAAAATCAAGAGGCGGGGCAAGATCAGCAAAGGTATCCTCCAGCAGGACAACGCTCCGGTCCACAACTCGTATGTCGCCAGATCAGAAGCACGTGTGTGTGATTATGAAATCCTCCCCCATCCTCCCTACTCTCCTGACCGTGCACCCTCTGACTTTCACCTTTTCCCAGCTATGAAGTTGTTTTTGAAAGGAAAGTGTCTCCCAGATGATGCAGCCTTGATTTCTGAAGTCACGTCGTGGTTGGAGGACCAACCTGAGGTGTTCTACAAAAGCGGTCTCCAGAGCTGCATCAAACGATGGGAGAAATGCATAACTCTGTGTGGTTCCTATGTAGAGAAAGACTAACAACTGTGCCAAGTTTCGTTGCTCTACTTCTATGGGAAGTGGGTCAGGGGTATTACTCATTGCATGCCCCTCGTAAGCCTTGGATCTTTTTAAAATTTTGCACAAACATGATATGATATGAGTAAAAAAACAACATGATATGATATGAGTAAAATATATGATATGATATGAGTAAAAAATATGATATGATATGAGTAAAAAAACATGATATGATATGAGTAAAAAATATGATATGATATGAGTAAAAGATTTGATATGATATGAGTAAAAAAACATGATATGATATGAGTAAAAAATATGATATGATATGAGTAAAAAATATGATATGATATGAGTAAAAAATATGATATGATATGAGTAAAAAAACATGATATGATATGAGTAAAAAAACATGATATGATATGAGTAAAAAATATGATATGATATGAGTAAAAAACATGATATGATATGAATAAAAAAACATGATATGATATGAGTAAAAAATATGATATGATATGAGTAAAAGAACATGATATGATATGAGTAAAAAAACATGATATGATATGAGTAAAAAAACATGATATGATATGAGTAAAAAATATGATATGATATGAGTAAAAAACATGATATGATATGAGTAAAAAACATGATATGATATGAGTAAAAAAACATGATATGATATGAGTAAAAAATATGATATGATATGAGTAAAAAACATGATATGATATGAGTAAAACAACATGATATGATATGAGTAAAAAATATGATATGATATGAGTAAAAAATATGATATGATATGAGTAAAAAACATGATGTGATATGAGTAAAAAAAACATGATATGATATGAGTAAAAAATATGATATGATATGAGTAAAAGACCATGATATGATATGAGTTATACAATATAATATGATATGAGTAAAAAAAACATGATATGATATAAGTAAAAAAACATGATATGATATGAGTAAAAAACATGATATGATATGAGTAAAAAATATGATATTATATGAGTAAAAAAACATGATATGATATGAGTAAAAAATATGATATGATATGATTAAAAAACATGATATGACATGAGTAAAAAATATGATATGATATGAGTAAAAAACATGATATGATATGAGTAAAAAAACATGATATGATATGAGTAAAAAATAAGATATGATATGAGTAAAAGAACATGATATGATATGAGTAAAAAAATATGATATGATATGAGTAAAAAAAAACATGATATGATATGAGTAAAAAAACATGATATGATATGAGTAAAAAACATGATATGATATGAGTAAAAATATGATAAGATATGAGTAACAAAAACATGATATGATATGAGTAAAAAATATGATATGATATGAGTAAAAAACATGATATGATATGAGTAAAAAATATGATATGATATGAGTAAAAAACATGATATGATATGAGTAAAAGAACATGATATGATATGAGTAAAAAATATGATATGATCTGAGTAAAAGAACATGATATGATATGAGTAAAAAAATATGATATGATATGAGTAAAAAAAACATGATATGATATGAGTAACAAAATATGATATGATATGAGTAAAAAAAACATGATATGATATGAGTAAAACATATGACATGATATGAGTAAAAAAACATGATATGATATGAGTAAAAAATATGATATGATATGAGTAAAAAACATGATATGATATGAGTAAAAAATATGATATGATATGAGTAAAAAACATGATATGATATGAGTAAAAAAATATGATATGACATGAGTAAAAAAACATGATATGATATGTGTAAAAAAAAACATGATATGATATGAGTAAAAAATATGATATGATATGAGTAAAAAACACATGATATGATATGAGTAAAAAAAATATGATATGATATGAGTAAAAAATTTTATATGATATGAGTAAAAAACATGATATGATATGAGTAAAAAATATGATATGATATGAGTAAAAAATATGATATGATATGAGTAAAAAGTTTTATATGATATGAGTAAAAAAAATATGATATGATATGAGTAAAAAATATGATATGATATGAGTAAAAAAACATTATATGATATGAGTAAAAAATATGTTATGATATGAGTAAAAAACATGATATGATATGAGTAAAAAAATTTATATGATATGAGTAAAAAAACATGATATGATATGAGTAAAAAATATGATATGAGTAAAAAATATGATATGATATGAGTAAAAAAACATGATATGATATGAGTAAAAAAACATGATATGATATGAGTAAAAAAATATCATACTCATATCATATCATATTTTTTACTCATATCATATCATGTTTTTTTTACTCATATCATATCATGTTTTTTACTCATATCATATCATGTTTTTATACTCATATCATAACATGTTTTTTTTACTCATATCATATCATGTTCTTTTACTCATATCATATCATATTTTTTACTCATATCATATCATGTTTTTTTACTCATATCATATCATGTTTTTTACTCATATCATATCATAATTTTTACTCATATCATATCATGTTTTTTACTAATATCATATCATATTTTTTACTCATATCATATCATGTTTTTTTGTTCATATCATATCATATTTTTTACTCATATCATATCATGTTTTTTACTCATATCATATCATGTTTTTTTACTCATATCATATCATATTTTTTACTCATATCATATCATGTGTTTTTTACTCATATCATATCATATTTAATACTCATATCATATCATGTTTTTTACTCATATCATATCATGTATGTTTACTCATATCATATCATGTTTTTTTTACTCATGTCATATCATATTTTTTTACTCATATCATATCATGTTCTTTTACTCATATCATATCATATTTTTTACTCATATTATATCATGTTTTTTTACTCATATCATATCATGTTTTTTACTAATATCATATCATATTTTTTACTCATATCATATCATATTTTTTACTCATATCATATCATGTTTTTTTACTCATATCATATCATGTTTTTTACTCATATCATATCATATTTTTTACTCATATCATATCATGTTTTTTTACTTAAATCATATCATATTTTTTTACTCATATTATATCATGTGTTTTACTCATATCATATCATACTTTTTACTCATATCATATCATGTTTTTTTACTCATATCATATCATTGTTTTTACTCATATCATATCATGTTCTTTTACTCATATCATATCATATTTTTTACTCATATCATATCATGTTTTTTTACTCATATCATATCATGTTTTTTACTCATATCATATCATATTTTTTACCCATATCATATCATGTTTTTTACTCATATCATATCATGTTTTTTTACTCATATCATATCATATTTTTTACTCATATCATTATATTTTTTACTCATATCATATCATATTTTTTTACTCATATCATATCATATTTTTTACTCATATCATATCATGTTTTTTTACTCATATCATATCATGTTTTTTTACTCATATCATGTCATATGTTTTACTCATATCATATCATGTTTTTTTTACTCATATCATATCATGTTTTGTTACTCATATCATATCATGTTTTTTTTACTCATATCATATCATATTTTTTTACTCATATCATATCATGTTCTTTTACTCAGATCATATCATATTTTTTACTCATATCATATCATGTTCTTTTACTCATATCATATCATGTTTTTTACTCATATCATATCATATTTTTTACTCATATCATATCATGTTTTTTACTCATATCATATCATATTTTTTACTCATATCATATCATGTTTTTGTTACTCATATCTTATCATATTTTTACTCATATCATATCATGTTTTTTACTCATATCATATCATGTTTTTTTACTCATATCATATCATGTTTTTTTTTACTCATATCATATCATATTTTTTTACTCATATCATATCATGTTCTTTTACTCATATCATATCTTATTTTTTACTCATATCATATCATGTTTTTTTACTCATATCATATCATGTTTTTTACTCATATCATATCATATTTTTTACTCATGTCATATCATGTTTTTTAATCATATCATATCATATTTTTTACTCATATCATATCATGTTTTTTTACACATATCATATCATATTTTTTACTCATATCATATCATGTTTTTTACTCATATCATATCATGTTTTTTTACTTATATCATATCATGTTTTTTTTACTCATATCATATTATATTGTATAACTCATATCATATCATGGTCTTTTACTCATATCATATCATATTTTTTACTCATATCATATCATGTTTTTTTACTCATATCACATCATGTTTTTTACTCATATCATATTATATTTTTTACTCATATCATATCATATATTTTACTCATATCATATCATGTTGTTTTACTCATATCATATCATGTTTTTTACTCATATCATATCATATTTTTTACTCATATCATATCATGTTTTTTTACTCATATCATATCATGTTTTTTACTCATATCATATCATGTATTTTACTCATATCATATCATATTTTTTACTCATATCATATCATGTTTTTTTACTCATATCATATCATGTTTTTTTACTCATATCATATCATGTTCTTTTACTCATATCATATCATATTTTTTACTCATATCATATCATGTTTTTTTATTCATATCATATCATGTTTTTTACTCATATCATATCATATTTTTTACTCATATCATATCATGTTTTTTTACTCATATCATATCATGTTTTTTTACTCATATCATATCATGATTTTTTACTCATATCATATCATATTTTTTACTCATATCATATCATATTTTTTACTCATATCATATCATGTTTTTTTACTCATATCATATCATGTTTTTTTACTCATATCATATAATATTTTTTACTCATATCATATCATATTTTTTACTCATATCATATCATATTTTTTACTCATATCATATCATGTTTTTTTACTCATATCATATCAAATCTTTTACTCATATCATATCATATTTTTTACTCATATCATATCATGTTCTTTTACTCATATCATATCATATTTTTTACTCATATCATATCATGTTTTTTTACTCATATCATATCATGTTTTTTACTCATATCATATCATATTTTTTACTCATATCATATCATGTTTTTTACTCATATCATATCATGTTTTTTACTCATATCATATCATAATTTTTACTCATATCATATCATGTTTTTTACTCATATCATATCATATTTTTTACTCATATCATATCATGTTTTTTTGCTCATATCATATCATATCATGTTTTTTACTCATATCATATCATGTTTTTTTACTCATATCATATCTTGTTTTTTTTACTCATATCATATCATATTTTTTTACTCATATCATATCATGTTCTTTTACTCATATCATATCATATTTTTTACTCATATCATATCATGTTTTTTTACTCATATCATATCATGTTTTTTACTCATATCATATCATATTTTTTACTCATATCATATCATGTTTTTTACTCATATCATATCATATTTTTTACTCATATCATATCATGTTTTTTTTACTCATATCATATCATGTTTTTTACTCATATCATATCATGTTTTTATACTCATATCATAACATGTTTTTTTTACTCATATCATATCATGTTCTTTTACTCATATCATATCATATTTTTTACTCATATCATATCATGTTTTTTTACTCATATCATATCATGTTTTTTACTCATATCATATCATAATTTTTACTCATATCATATCATGTTTTTTACTCATATCATATCATATTTTTTACTCATATCATATCATGTTTTTTTGCTCATATCATATCATATTTTTTACTCATATCATATCATGTTTTTTACTCATATCATATCATGTTTTTTTACTCATATCATATCATATTTTTTACTCATATCATATCATGTGTTTTTTACTCATATCATATCATATTTTATACTCATATCATATCATGTTTTTTACTCATATCATATCATGTTTTTTTACTCATGTCATATCATATTTTTTTACTCATATCATATCATGTTCTTTTACTCGTATCATATCATATTTTTTACTCATATCATATCATGTTTTTTTACTCATATCATATCATGTTTTTTACTCATATCATATCATATTTTTTACTCATATCATATCATATTTTTTACTCATATCATATCATGTTTTTTTACTCATATCATATCATGTTTTTTACTCATATCATATCATATTTTTTACTCATATCATATCATGTTTTTTTACTTATATCATATCATGTTTTTTTACTCATATTATATCATGTGTTTTACTCATATTATATCATACTTTTTACTCATATCATGTTTTTTTACTCATATCATATCATTGTTTTTACTCATATCATATCATGTTCTTTTACTCATATCATATCATATTTTTTACTCATATCATATCATGTTTTTTTACTCATATCATATCATGTTTTTTTACTCATATCATATCATGTTTTTTTACTCATATCATATCATATTTTTTACTCATATCATATTTTTTACTCATTTCATATCATGTTTTTTTACTCATATCATATAAATTTTTTTACTCATATCATATCATGTTTTTTACTCATATCATAACATATTTTTTACTCATATCATATAATGTTTTTTTACTCATATCATATCATATTTTTTACTCATATCATATCATATTTTTTTACTCATATCATATAAAACTTTTTACTCATATCATATCATATTTTTTACTCATATCATATCATATTTTTTACTCATATCATATCATGTTTTTTTACTCATATCATATAAAATTTTTTACTCATATCATATCATATTTTTTTTACTCATATCATATCATGTGTTTTTTACTCATATCATATCATATTTTTTACTCATATCATATCATGTTTTTTTTTACTCATATCATATCATGTTTTTTTACTCATATCATATCATATTTTTTACTCATATCATATCATGTTTTTTACTCATATCATATCATATTTTTTACTCATATCATATCATGTTTTTTACTCATATCATATCATATTTTTTACTCATATCATATCATGTTTTTTTACTCATATCATATCATATTTTTACTCATATCATATCATGTTTTTTACTCATATCATATCATGTTTTTTTACTCATATCATATCATGTTTTTTTTACTCATATCATATCATGTTTTTTTACTCATATCATATCATATAAAAAAACATGATATGATATGAGTAAAAAATATGATATGATATGAGTAAAAAACATGATATGATATGAGTAAAAAAACATGATATGATATGAGTAAAAAATATGATATGATATGAGTAAAAGAACATGATATGATATGAGTAAAAAAATATGATATGACATGAGTAAAAAAACATGATATGATATGAGTAAAAAACATGATATGATATGAGTATAAAATATGATATGATATGAGTAAAAAACACATGATATGATATGAGTAAAAAATATGATATGATATGAGTAAAAAACATGATATGATATGAGTAAAAAACATGATATGATATGAGTAAAAAATATGATATGATATGAGTAAAAAATATGATACGATATGAGTAAAAGAACATGATATGATATGAGTAAAAAAAACATGTTATGATATGAGTATAAAAACATGATATGATATGAGTAAAAAACATGATATGATATGAGTAAAAAAAACATGATATGATATGAGTAAAAAATATGATATGATATGAGTAAAAAACATGATATGATATGAGTAAAAAATATGATATGATATGAGTAAAAAACATGATATGATATGAGTAAAAAAACATGATATGATATGAGTAAAAAATATGATATGATATGAGTAAAAGAACATGATATGATATGAGTAAAAAAATATGATATGATATGAGTAAAAAAAACAAGATATGATATGAGTAAAAAAACATGATATGATATGAGTAAAAAACATGATATGATATGAGTAAAAAATATGATATGATATGAGTAAAAAAACATGATATGATATGAGTAAAAAATATGATATGATATGAGTAAAAAACATGATATGATATGAGTAAAAAATATGATATGATATGAGTAAAAAACATGATATGATATGAGTAAAAAATATGATATGATATGAGTAAAAAAACATGATATGATATGAGTAAAAAAAAACATGATATGATATGAGTAAAAAATATGATATGATATGAGTAAAAAACACATGATATGATATGAGTAAAAAAAATATGATATGATATGAGTAAAAAATTTTATATGATATGAGTAAAAAAACATGATATGATATGAGTAAAAAATATGATATGATATGAGTAAAAAATATGATATGATATGAGTAAAAAGTTTTATATGATATGAGTAAAAAAAATATGATATGATATGAGTAAAAAATATGATATGATATGAGTAAAAAAACATTATATGATATGAGTAAAAAATATGTTATGATATGAGTAAAAAACATGATATGATATGAGTAAAAAAAACATGATATGATATGAGTAAAAAAATTTATATGATATGAGTAAAAAAACATGATATGATATGAGTAAAAAATATGATATGAGTAAAAAATATGATATGATATGAGTAAAAAAACATGATATGATATGAGTAAAAAAACATGATATGATACGAGTAAAAAAAACATGATATGATATGAGTAAAAAATATGATATGAGTAAAAAATATGATATGATATGAGTAAAAAACATGATATGATATGAGTAAAAAATATTATATGATAGGAGTAAAAGAACATGATATGATATGAGTAAAAAATATGATATGAGTAAAAAAAACATGATATGATATGAGTAAAAAACATATGATATGAGTAAAAAATATCATATGATATGAGTAAAAAAAAATGATATGATATGAGTAAAAAATATGATATGAGTAAAAAATATGATATGATATGAGTAAAAAAAAACATGATATGATATGAGTAAAAAAAAAGTAGCAGAAGTGGTGCCTTTCGGATTTAAATGGCTAAAATTGACACTTTTGTGCTTATTAAAAAAAAAGAATTGATGGCCTGGATTTTTATACAACTTTCTGAAAAGTTGTAACTAACTGATTTCTATATAATTTTGTTTGTCTATACTTCGCAATAACTCTTGGGTGTGCTCCAGTGGCTTTTTTAGGGTTTATAAAAACATTCAATTTTTGGGACTATTTTACCATATTTGTTTAAAATTTTCTGTGTATGCCTATTAAGCAGTTTTGCATGGTGAACTCAAGATTAAATATGTTAAGGCCTTGGGGACTTTTGGGGTTAAATGGGGAGGGGAGGATGCTAAACTTAGTTATTTTTTATCCCTCATTCACTGTGCACTCACAGGGGACCGTGGATGCTTCACTTGTTCTAATTACATGCAAATGCATTTAAGACGCAAATCCACGTTTATAACAGCGCTATACTAAATGCAACAGTAAATAACGAAAACCAATGTATAAACTATTAAACCTATTATAACATTTTAGGTAGATACATAAGCTAATATATATCTATATGCATATATAGCAGCATATGAAATATATATGTATATGTAAATATGTAATGAAACACGTATGTTATGCGTTTAAAGGCCAAATTATGACACAAAGATTTTGTAAAATAAACAAATATTTATTTGTTTAAAATTAACATTTCAACGTGATACGACTTTCCACGGAATTACTATGACGTTATCAAAGCGAAAAGAATTTAGTGATAAAAAATTCGTGTGTTTTTTTTATTTCTATTTTTTTTAATGTCCGAGAGAGAAGGTGTTGGCGCGCGTGGTATGAAATAGTTAGGTTGTGTTCTTCGTGATGACAGGTTGACAAGAAAGTGCTTATGGTTTTTAACTTTTAAACTCAGATGAAAATATCTCGGCCCAAACAAAAATTTATTTATTGAAATATGCGCCATCAGAAGTAGAACACTTCTGGCAACACGAAACAAGTTTATTCACGCCAAAAAAAATCTTATGTTCTGGTGGCGATGAGATCGCTGAAGGCGTTTTTGATATCGTTTAGGTTTTTTAAGCATTTCTCAGGAAAAAAAGTTGTTGAGATGCTTGAAAAAGTGGTAGTCGGTAGGTGATAGATCTGAAGTATATGGCGGATGAGGCAGAGTTTTGTAGCCCAATTCGTTCAACTTCTGCAGGATCAGTTTAGCAACGTGCAGTCGGGTATTGTCGTGTTCACTAATGCTGGGCGTTATTGTCGAAGTTTCTGATGCATTTCATCCATTTATTGACAGTATTTCTCTGCCATAATAGTTTCGCCTGCATTCAAAAAACTGTCATGGTCACAGTCCACCAAACGGTTAACACCTTCTTTTGGTGCAACTGTGGCTTCGAAAAGTATCGTGGAGCTTCGTCAGCATCTAACCACTGAGATGAGCGTCGCCAGTTGTCGTAACTAACCCACTTTTCATCGCAAATCGCAACCCGGCCATAGATTGGCTTCGACAAAAGCTTTTAATTGATCGTTCTCAACATCCGATGGCCGACCATTACGCTCACCACCTGCAAAACTCTCGTCGCGTCCACGAAATTTCTTAAACCACCATTGGTATATGCATCCAGTAGTAGCTCCTGTGCCAAACGCTTTGTTGATATTGCGAGCTGTTACAGCAGCTTTTTGGCTTAACTTGAATTGAAATAAGAAAATTGTACGAATTTGCTTTTTTATCTTGTACTCAACGTTTTGAAAAGAAGACATAATTGTTTTAGAACGATTGCAATTTAAAAGATTAGATAGAGCGAAAACGCTCTTTAAAATGATATATAAAGTAAACGTATTATAACAAAAACTTATTTGAAAATACATCGTTTGAAATCAAAATTTTAAAGTCTGCAAGAAATTTCTCCTCAACCTAATGAAGTGTTCCTGGTTTAGGACAACAAAATTAAAGAAATAAAAAAAAAAATAGAATTCGTCTTTGCAAGCCAACAACCGCCGGGTTTGAGATCACCACTGTCAACAACCTTCGTCTGTCTCCCTCTCGCCGACCTAACCTGTCCTCCTTTTATACATGTCTCCCGTGTGATTTCGTGTGACTTCCACCAGAGCACACCATTTTAAAACTATGGGCGCCATCTTGATCTCCCCCCCCTCTCTCTCTCTCTCTCTCTCTCTCTCTCTCTCTCTCTCTCTCTCTCTTTCGCCGAACCTCGCTCGACACACTAAGACCTCTGTTCGTTTGATCTGTTTTTTCCTTTCTTTTTCTCCTTTCCTTCTGCTAACTTTAAACAACACCTAATATAAGCGTTGTTTAAATTTTAAAATGAAATACGTATGTATTACATTTAAAAGTAAAATGACATCACAAATATTTTGGAAAATAAACAAAAATGTATTTGTTTAAAATTAATATTTCGACGTAATATCTCTTTCTAAAAATATTTTTCTTAACTTTCCGTGACATGATGTTATTAAAACGAAAAGAATTTAGTAGTAAAATAATCCATATGCTTTTCTTCAACGGTGATATATCATTCGAACACGGTAGCATTTAAATATATGGTTAAGTGGCAGTTTTAGTCATTTAGAACTGCTTAAAAGCTTCACTGCTCACTCATTTTTTGACCAAATTTCAAACACTTATTACAGTTTATACATCCCCTTCTCAGCTATATTATGAAAAAAAATTCAATTTTCGTTCAGTAAAACAAAAGTTATGATGAATTTACTGGTGTTCAAAATCGTAAAAATATGTAAGAAGGTGAGCGACGCTTTTTATTACTGGTTTCCATTGCAACGACGTCGCTTCAGCGAATACTGTTGGTACTAATTCACTAATGAACGCATGACATGGAGATAATTGGGGGATTTTATTGAAAGCAGACGAGTGTCGTACATTGTTATTACATATGTGTTTATGGGAGCAAAAAATAAGACTGAAATTAAACAAAGAACAAGTGAATTTACTAGAAGCCTGGAAAAATCATGGATTATAGAAAAATGCGAGCATGGAAAGTAATATGGTTAAACTTAAACATGGAAAAGTAAAGGACTAGTTGCTAAAACCGGAAAAGAAAAGGACAAGATATTCTAGTAAAAAATATAATAAATTTATAACTTAAAATATTGCAGTATTAAGATTTTTTTTTAATTAAATTTATAACATTATATAATCAATTCTTAATGCTGCAATATTTTAAGTTATAAATTTATTATATTTTTTACTAGAATATATTGTCCTTTTCTTTTCCAGTTTTAACAAGTAGTCCTTTACTTTTCCATGTTTACGCTTAACCATATTACTTTTCATGCTCGCATTTTTCTATAATATATATATATATATATATATATATATATATATATATATATATATATATATATATATATATATATATATATATATATGTCTGTATGTGTGTGTGCGCACATAATGAATTAAATTAAAACAAGGCTGGTATATGCAACATATAAGGATATTATTTCAACTGCATCATAGTTTCCATTCTTTTTTGTGTTTTTTTTTTTTTGCAATTGTTGGATGCACGCCTTTTTCCGATCGCGCTTCAGTTCGCCCGTCACGCCTAAATGTATTTTTAAAAATCTTCGTTTATTTATTTATTTATTTATTTATTTATTTTTTAATGCACTCAGTCATGCTTTATAATAATTGCTGTCACACTGAGGCTGCATTTGCGGCTTACGTTTAAATTTAAGTTCGATTGTTGAGAGCGGTACTTACTATGAAGATGCCACTGAATAATTAATTTTCCATGTTTTTATTTCACCTGTAAAACTCGATCAATTAAAAACATGGAAATACGAATTATGTAATAGATATAGTTTTTTTTTTATGCGTCTACGCATCTGTCTAAAATGTTCTGGATGTCAGTCGCTTGCACGCACGCGCGCGCAAGTACGCGCAGAATGATTTTCATATCCATCGTCTTGCCAAAATCAACTCTGAAATAGTGTTTTCATCAGCCAGTCATGCTTAAGTTTGAAATAGCATTTTCTTTATTTTCTGTCATGTTTCATTCTAAAGCAGTATTTTCATTGGTCCGTCACGGCGTCACGTTTCTTTCTAAATAGCTTTGGTGGTGGTGGTGGTGGTGGTGGTGGTGGTGGTAATAGTAGTAGTAGTAGTAGTAGTAGTAGTAGTAGTAGTATACGCCTGTTGGTACAGTATCTGGGTATGTCAATATATAGTTTCTCCCACTTTGTAGCTAGTATGGAGAAAAAATATTTGTAAAATTTCGTGTAAAAAATACGCTCTTTTATTATTTGCATGCAAGAGTGAGTAACTACGATTAATATTATTTAGTTGACACACGCATATTACTGCTGCTTTTTCTCTTGATACGTGTTAGACATACTTTTCTTCGTTATTTATCCTCTTCTCTTTCTCTTTCTTACTCCGTCATTTTTCCCTTCTTTTTTTATTTTTACGTTCTTACTTTATTTTATTTTATATCTTATATTTTATGCTATTATCCCCCCCTTTTAACAAACAATATGCTCTCTTCATTTTAATCCATGTTAATTTAATCACTTTCCTTCTATTCTTAATTTTTTATCTCAATTCTAACTATAAATATAATCTATATTTCTCCCCCCCCATTCCTTTCTTTTTCTTTCCTCTCACTTCTACCTCTTCCCTCTCTATCCAGCACTTCAACTCTTGTTTTTTTTATATCCATGCGTAATTTAAAAGAATCTTTTGGCTTAGATTGTCTGACAAGATCGGCAAGATAATTTTATTGTCGTGTCTATTGGAACAGCTTGCAATGATTTAAGTAAAAATCTCCGAAGTTGAAAAAAATAAAAACATATATATATATATATATATATATATATCGACATATCGCAGACTTAGCACTTGCATAAGCCAACTTACCACTAGAAAATTCACAATTACAGAAGAGAATTCAATTATATAAGAATGATAATAAAACCAAAGAACCTTTAGTTAAATTGTTAAATAGAAATCGGATAATCATCTGTTTACCATGAAGCTGTGTCGGAAATTTAAAAACAGGACAGCTCTTGAATTTATGGCTCCAGCGGAAAATATTAATTTCCCAAGAAAAGATGTACACATAAGCCAGTTACTATTTATTCTCTCTTTCTCTCTCTCTCTCTCTCTCTCTCTATATATATATATATATATATATATATATATATATATATATGTATATATATATATATATATATATATATATATATATATATATATATATATATATATATATATATATATATATATATATGATTGAACACGACTGAGTTCTTTTTTTTACCGATTTTGTTGGATAACGTTTCAATTCGCCGAGTGGTCTTTTTTTATTTCGGCTGACATGTTGTATATTATGGCGTTCAGTAGTTGTTGTTCGATCATATTCTCACTCAAGCGCTTTCTATCGTCAGAAGTGATTGTTGTTGTTGTTGATATTGTTGATGTTGATGTTGATGTTGTTGTTGTTGTTGTTGTTGTTGTTGTTGTTGTTGTTTTTTTTGTTTTTTTTCTTTATTGAGGCTTGGTGTATTTATATAGTTTGTTCTATTTTTTTTATATTGGTTATAAAGGTGGGTGCAAGATGGGTAGGAGTGAATTATTCATTTTTAATTTTGATTTTCTTATTTTATATTTTATTTAGTTATTTGTTTACTGTTAGTTTTTGAAAGACCGCTCGGCGAATCGAGAAGTTATACAAGAAAATCGGAAAAAGGAACTCGGTCGTGTTCAATCAGACGTGCTTGAAATTACTTGCTGCCAAAATATGCAAATATATATGTATGTGTGTGTGTGTGTGTGTGTGTGTGTGTGTGTGTGTGTGTGTGTGTGTGTGTACGTACATGCCACACGTCTCACAGATCATTGACACGAGTTTAGGACATGTTTACGGAAGAGAGAACAATAAGCAAAAGGTTATGGCCACCACGTTCCCCGGACTTGTCATTATGTGGTTTTTATCTTTGGGGACTTTAAAACAAAAAGTTTATGCAAATAATCCTCATAATCTAGACCAACTAAAGGAAAACATTACCAATGCTATCAGGAGAATCACCAGAGGAAATCTACAGGCAGTATCTGCAAGCGTTGTTAAACGTGCCCAGAAATGCATAGATTTCAACGGGGAGCACTTCCAACATCTTTTATACCAACGCTACAGGTCATTTAAATGATAAAGGAATGTTCCTCCTCTCTACCTTATTTTATGGGCTATTTTTAAGTGGGACACCCTATACACACACACACACACACACACACACACACACACACACACACACACACACACACATATATATATATATATATATATATATATTACAATAGAAAAATGCAAGCATGAAAAGTAATATGGTTAAGATAAAACATGGAAAAGTAAAGGACTAGTTATTAAAACTGAAAAAGAAAAGGACAATATATTCTAGTAAAAAATATAATAAATTTATAATTTAAAATATTGCAGCATTAAGAATTGATTATATAATGTACTAAATTTAATTTTTTTATATCGCTTATGTTTTTTAAGTGTTTCTCACACAGAAAGTTATCAATATGCTTAAAAAAGTCATAGTCAGTGGGTGAGAGGTCTGAAGGGTATGGCAGATGAGGCAGAATTTCATAGCTTAATTCGTTCAACTTCTTTTAGCAACATGCGGTCGGGCATTGTCGTGGGGGAGAATTGGACCTTTTCTGTTGACGAATGCTGGGTGATGTTGTCGAAGTGTCTGATGCATTTTATTCATTTGTTGACAGTACTTCACCACCGTAATGGTTTCGCCTACATTAAAAAAAAAATGTAATTGATGAGACCGGTCGCAGACCACCAAACAGTCAGCATGACCTCCTTTTGGTGCAAATCTGCAATAGGCTCGGGTTTCAAATCCCGAATCCGGATGCGTCTAACGAATGAGCCCAAATGAGGGTGAAACTCGAGTCTTGGACAATTGATTTGTTGGCTTTCTTGGCTCTTGTGATCTGCGACGTTTTCACGCTGTGGAAATAATTATATATACTCTCACATTTTCGGAACAGTTCAATTAAGTTCAATTATACGTTCCATAATGGAACGCTGGAGAGTGTCGTCAGTGATGTTACGGCGCAGATCATGGGAATGTTTTGGGTCTTTCAACATCAAACATTCCTCCCCGTGCAGACCCGACCAGAGGTGATCGGTCTCTAGTCCACTCTCCATAAGTGCGCTTTCAGACACTGTTTAAATTGCGGCTGTACTCCACACAAAATCCTCCTGGCTTCTCGGATTGGCTGAATTCTAATGACGCATGCTTTAGTATACGAATAATTATATGTGTGTGTGTGTGCGTGTGTGTGTGTGTGTGCGTGTGCGTGTGCGTGTGTGTGTGTGTGTGTGAACAATATTAATTTTATGTCCATTTTTTTTATTTACAATTTCAAATAAAATAAATGATGGGTTTGAACATATACATATTTTATTTTAATTTAAACTCATCAGCTTTATAAAATGTGATTTTTATCAACCTAAATTTATTTTGTTTCGTTTTCGTAACATGGGTACCAGCAAAACTATTTCCTCTCGTATATTTAACGAAAACTGCTTTTAAAATATAAGTTAATCAATAAATCAATAAATATCTGAAATTTCATGACAATTTGACTATTAGTTGATTTTTGTTAGATTTTTTAAACACGTGTATTTACGCTTCCAAAATGATCACTACATAGAAACGTTGTTTTAAGGTGTCAAAAATGTAAACAAAATTTTAATCTCGCATTTTCATTTTTTCGTACGCTGAAATCTTTTTTTTTTTTTTTTAATATTACTAGTTTATTTGACGCTTCTTCTTTTAAATTAGGTACGGGCAAAAAAAAATGGAAGAAAAACCAAGTTGTTTTGTTTTTAAAACGAATTAAAACAAATTAAAATCCATTATTCTTGAGCAACTTTTTTCCAGAAAGATAAAAGCCTGAATGTTGTCATATGAAAAGCAGAATAAAATAAAACGTTTTCTACTATTTTTAATGGAATTTTAATTTTTAAATTTTCCAAAAAACACAATTTACCGCCATTTTTGTATCGATAGATAATATATTTAAAGATCTTTTTAAAGATTTTTGAATCAATAATTTTTTTATGTATGTGTGTGTTTAAATAAGATTTAGGATTATTTGCTATAAGAATATGCAAAGAATATTATAACATAAGTACCTGAATTTCAAATAATTCCATCTTTTATCTCAATCTATAGATTTTATGTGGCGAAATTAAAAATCCAAAACCTTAATGATAGTTTGGAAGAAACTACGGTAGCCTTTACAGGCCTAAATGAAATTCATTTAGTTCTGTAAATTGCCATGTATTTTTAATGTTTGTTTTGACGATTAAGTGAAGAATCAACTTTATAAGGGTTTAATTTTTTTTCATAAACGATATATATATATATATATATATATATATATATATATATATATATATATATATATATATATATATATATATGTTGCCTACATAACCCCTAAAGTAAAGCAATGATGAGACTGGCCAGTACCAGATGGGTGACCATTTTGGGAACGCCGTATGCGTTGGCGACAACTCTTGCATTTAGTATCATGCTTGGTCGTCTTGACCTTGTCTCTCATCAAGACCAAGTGTTTCTGGACGATAGTCGGATAAATGCAAGTTCCCACACTTTAAACTAAGTCAAACGCAAGTCATAGCATCATCAGATAGTTGTCAAACCAGTGATGTTCCTATTTACTTGTCTCCCTGTTGTATAGCTGGGGGTCATATTTAAAATGACGAGTACATATATACGATAGTGATGAGGGAGACAAAGTTCATATTAAGGATTACACATTACCTTTTGCTGTTGAATGATGACACGACACAGTTTTACAAAAACTATCAGATCGACCGGTCGAATGACGTCAAGGAATTCAAAGTCGTTCTACATTAAACGTTCTCCCTTCGCTTCTAAAGGGACTCTCCTCTGATCATGTCAGCTCTGTCCGACCGACTCTGCTGGTATTCGATCCGGACTCGACTGCCTCTCTGTCTTCGACTCTAGCTCCTATATTGAGAATTTATTTTTGCTATGACGTCAGACGCGTGGTTTCAAACGTTATCTCGGCTCACGTGGTTTAGGCATACATTTCCAAAACACACTTCTGCAACAAAGAATTCTCACTAACCTATTTTTCAACCTAACTTATTTTTCAATATGTTTTTAAATTGTATTGTACATTATTTTTAGCTAACTTTTTTAATTAACTTTCCATAAAAGAATGCACAATTACATTCTTTTTACAAACAACATATCTAAACTATTTTATATGAAATTTAACAATGCGAAATTCTAAAATTCCATTTTCTGAATCTATTCTGAATCTTGCTTACAAAGTTCGAATCTTGGTCTATCCTAATCTCAGTTTCTACTTATCTAAAGTTTTCCTTACTTACAGGAAAAGGGGACAGCCCTTGTTCCTGTAATATCACCAGTAGGACAGAGTTAGACACAAGATCGGTTTTTAATGTGGGGAAAATCAAACTCTCCAAAATGGGGCACTCTGGATAAGAACAAAAATTAGAATTCCCCTTCATTGAACGAGGAAAGGATAGGTTAAGTATAGCATCAGAACAGAAAGTATACTCTGATCTTAGCCCCAAAAATAGTGATGTTTGTAGTCTTCATCGACAGCACGGCGAGATCACAGGAGTCAGCACAGTTTGGGCAACCAAAATTGTGGCACTGCGTAGTGGCAGACTTGGACGTAATTTTGGAAAAGAGGGGGCGATAACAACTGTTTATAATGTAAATATAAACAACTGTTTGTAGGCCTCATAGTCTACCATAGGTGAGGTAATATCACGTAATAACAAATTACTGAAAGAAATTATCGTATTTTTAGCAAAATGCGCAATTATTTATCGATTTTCTTTCTTTTTTGTATCGATTCTTCAAAGCATATATATTTAATGGTATATTAGCAATGTTGGGCTCACTAAAACAAAATTATTTATTTATTTTTCAAAGATTTAAAAGTAGTGCTTTTCGTCAAAATAATGAAAATATATAATTTTTTTTTTTTTTTTTTTTTTTTTTGCTAATCTGCAAGATTATCAATATATTCAATGAATTTCACACTTCAAAAAAAAAGATAAAGAATTAAATAGATTCAAAATTCGGATTTTCAACCTTTAAATCTGATACTTTCACGGAATTGGGGCGGAAGTCTCTCGAGAGCTCTTTCAGCTATCATCTCATCAGGAGAAAATCGATAGCGTAAAATAATAATACTATGTCGAAAGTAAAGAGTTCTGATGGGGAACTATTGAATGTGCCAAAAATACGAGGACACTAAAATAAAGTTTATTAACGTTTCAAAAACGATTAAAATATTGGCACAACGAGGGGGAAAAAATAGGAGAAAAGATTCAAAGTTCCCCAAAGAGAAACAATGCGTTAGATGTTTCTTTCTGCCGGCACAAAGAAGGTTTCCGCGCCGCAATAGAGACAGATTCCAAAATCTTTAAATGGTTTCTGGAGTCCGCTCTATGTAGCACCTCGAACCATTCTATTTTATATCTATCGGCACAGCACGAGTTGTCAACCAAATGCTGGCCAATGGCAGAGTCCAAGGCTGCAGAAGGAGGGAGACTACCAGACACCATTCTTCCTTGTCTGATCTTCGATGGAACATGTTGGTTTATACGAGTCAAAAGATGCAAGGATGCAAGGATATATATGTGTGTGTGTGTGTGTGTGTGTGTGTGTGTGTGTGTGTGTGTGTGTGTGTGTGTGTGTGTGTGTGTGTGTGTGTGGAGAGAGAGATTGTGAAAAAACACACACTGTTCTATAGGGCCTGCCAAACGATTGTGAAAAATTAACTATACGAACTATGGAAAAGCAGAAGCGACTTAATGATTTTTTAAAACCTTTGTTTATCTTCTTCAAACTGTAATTAATAATTAATATTTGTTATAATTTTGTTAGGTTTTAAGATTTACACAGTTTAACGATTAAAAAAAAAACATTTAAAAACATTTGTATATTAAATATGAAATACGGTTACTGAATGTTCATTTGGTTACCTAGGGGCTTCCATATTTTGTTCGGTAAAAAGAGACAAACAAAATATGAGGAGGGTCTACAAAATGCATAATATTTGTGCAATAATATTTTCAAATTGGTTTTAATCTGGCGATAAAATAGCTGACAAGACTCATGTTTATATTAAAACTTAATATTTAAAAAAAAAAAAATAAAACACAATTAATTAAAAATCTATGTTGTAACGGAACATTTTGAAATAATAGAATTTTAATCGTTTTAATCTTTTAAAAATTAATTAATTTTTAGGAAGTTTCTTTTTCTTGGCAGTTCAACTGATTACAGTATATATTAATTTGAAAAAACGCTATTAAAAAACATATAATAATATTAAATTTATATCATTTTTTAATTGCAACTTCAAGGTAATTTTTTAAAAAATGAATATGTTTTACTTATTTGAACTCTTATGTTTCATAATAAATAGAAATGTCGATAGATTTAAATATATGTTGTTCAAATTTCAAAAAAAAAAAAAAGTAAATATGGGTGGGGACACGCACTAAAAAAAATATTTTCCCTCATATATTTTACGGAAACTGCATTTTATATGTAATTTCATTCTAAAATGGATAAGTATCGAAAATTTCGCGAAAATTTGACCATTAGTTGATTTTTTGCTAGATTTATTAAACACGGGTATGTTTTCACGTTCGAAATGCTTACAACATGGGAACGTTATTTTAAAGCGCTAATTTCATTATTTTCGCACGATGAAAAAAATTTTTTTAATTATTACTAGTTTATTTTGCCCTTTCTTTTAAATGGTAAAAATTTATATTGATAATTATAATTTATAATAAAGTTACATCGATTTACATATGGGGGGGTAATTCTGCCTTTTGGAGGTACCTACTGTTCTAAAGTTCATTCTTCATTTAATAAGCAGTGAAAATTTCGTATTGATTGATTGGATAATTGATTTTTGGTAGATTTTTAAAGAGAGACTCCGTCAAAAAATACTTACTCCCTCCTTCCGTTTTGGCCATGCCTAATTTTAAATGATACAAAATGTATGATTATAATATTAAATTAGATTACGGTTACATTGTGTTATATAGGTGGGGGTACGCCTGTCGTATGCGTTGGAGGTCCCTATAGATTGGTATCGATGAGGATACCGTATGTGTCATTATTGGTTAACATGTTATTAGTTATCTCACTTATTTTACCATTCGACAGAAAATAACGATTAAAATTAAAAATTAAAATGAAAACAATGCATTACTTTTTATTTTTTAATATTATGAAAAAATGAGTTAACTCCCTTGTAAATCGATAGTACGAGCTACCGTTTAATTCTGAATTAGTTTTTCATTCGTATTTATGAATTGTAAATCATTTACAAATGATTTACAATTCATAAATACGAATTACCTTACTTGAGTTATCGCTCTTACAAATAGATATTCAAGGGAGATAAATCGAATTACATTATAAATATGAGTTAACTCCCTTTCCCTTCTCATAGTTATGTTGGATTATGTTGATAGAATTATGGGACCATTTTTTGTTTGCATGTGTTTCTGACTTATATTTGAATTTTTATTTACTTTTAATCGAATATTTATTAAAACAAAAAACACAATAACGTAAAATACAACGATTTGTTTTTAATTTCGTTTAAAAAAAAATATTCATGTGATTAAATCCACCAAAATATATTCGGATTATTTATAAACAAGTGATTGATTTTTAATCTTTGTTCCTATGACTTTGCCTCCACGCGAGGGCAGAGTTAGAGTCGTTTTTTTTTTTTATGTGGAGAAAGGAACAAAGATTAAACATTGTCTCAGTTGTGAAGGATTTTTCCTCCACTAACTGAGAACAAAAAATTGAAGTATAGTATCAGAATAGATACTACACTTTGATCTTGGCCCGAGTGTTAATGGTCGAAAATAGGAAATAGATTACTTTGTAACCATTCTAAATCTGAAAGGAATTTGGAAGTATTTAAACTGTCAACTAAAACGTTATTTTTGGTTTTTAACTTCTTACAAATTCTTACTGATGGAAACTGATATGGAATATGGTTCAGCATAAAAATCAATCTGTAATCGGAAT